>NW_022436967.1:18225581-18347322 GCF_009761245.1 Sapajus apella | reverse complement strand
CCAAAACCTAAAATGCAATAAAATAAATAAGTGGGGGAAAAAAAAAAGACCATTCACATCAGACTTCTGTCTTGGACTTCTTAACTCTCCAAACAGCTCTCTAAAATGTTATGGATAATCTGCACGTTGCTTACTCCTGGCACTTCTGAGCCCTCATTTAACATGAATTCTTGGCATCATTGGACATGCCTGACCACTTTCCTCTGTCATTCCTTCAGTTTCCATAATGACCTACTCTCCGTGTTTTCCTTCTAATTCTCTGGCCTTTTATTCCCCTTTGTTTGCTGGTACAGTATAGGCTTTTCCTCCATCCTAAGTCTGCATTTCAGTGCCCAATCCTTGGGCTTCTTCTCCATTCACTAGGTGTTTTCTCCCCTGGTGATCTTAATCATAGCCATGCCTTTTGTTACCACATATATGGAGATCACTAGTAGCAAGTAATATTTCTGATCCAGTCCCCCTTCTGATATCGACAGTGGAGTATTTGACCACTTGGATAATTCACTGGTACTACAAACTTACTATGTCTAAAACTGAACTGAGTTCTTGCCTCTCAAATCTAAGTCTCAAAAAATGGTCCCACCCTCTACCTGGTTTGACTGCAAATGTAGCAGTTAACCTTAACCCAATGTCTCACTCTTCCCATTTTATTTAATTAATCACAAAGTTCCACCGGTTCTTCTTTGCCCATTTTACTCAAAGACATGAAGACACTCAATCGTCTCCATCTCCACTGCTACCACCTGAGTCAGAGACACTAACTGCTTACTTAGACAAGTGCTTCTCTCATTAAGAAAATATTTTAGCATGCAACATGCAACTGTAGTATGTGTATTTTTAGATAAAGCATACATATGCACTACTGCATTTATATATTATATTAAAGACATAAAATTTTGAAGATAAAGACAAAATAAATATTTTAATGTGAAATTAATATTTATGGCTTTATATTTTCACTAGGCAAGATTTTAAGATGGGATACATATTTAGGACCAGAGTCATCTTTAACAAATATATAGGCAAATATATATGTATTCCAGATGTCTCCTTAATAATTTCCATTTTTGGCTTACTTCTCACCACATATGATAATGTCATTGTATTTTATCTCAAATTGCTACAGACTAGTAGTATTAACTCTGCTGCTTTCTTTTCGTTACCTTGTGCTTATATCATTAATATTATTTTCAATCTGTGGTTTCTGTACAGTCTTCTTTTAGCCACTTGTTCATTTTGTAAGCATTACTTTATTTAAAACCAGGTAATATAATCCATATCTCTGTTAATCCAAGAGACACAAATTATAATCCTAACAGCACGCTAAAAGCAAAGAAGTGCATTGGGACTGTCAGCCAACCAGCAGCACCATGGAATTGATGTTCTTCACTTTGATCACATGTGATACTGCACCTCAGAAGAGACAAGCCAACAGTGCCCAAGCCAGGGCACCAAAGTCAAATCATCTATTTCATGATAATAACTTTTAATTTTGTTCCTGTTTTTAAAATAGCCACATACAATAAATACTTAGGAATACATCTAACAAAGGTGGTGAAAGATCTCTAGAAGTAGAACTACAGACCACTGCTAAAAGAAATCACAGATGACACAAACAAATGGGAAAATATTCCATGCTCTGAGATTAGAAGAATCAGTATCATTAAAATGGCCATACTGTTCAAAGCAATCTACAGATTCAATGTTATTACTATCAAATATCAAACAAGCAGTATCATTTTTCAGAGAACTAGGAAAAACTATTCTAAAATTTACATAGAACAACAACAACAAAACAGAAGCCCAAATAGCCAAAGCAATCCTAAGCAAAAAGAACAAAGCTGAAGGCATCACATTACCCAATTTCAAACTATACTATAAGGCTACAGTAACCAAAACAGCAGGATACTAGGACAAAGTCAAACACATAGACCAATGTAACAGAATAGAGAACCCAAAAATAAAGTCATACACCTACAGCTATCTAATCTTTGACAAGGTTAACAAAAATAAGCAACAGAGAAAGGACTCCCTATTCAATAAACAGTACTGGGATAGCTGGCTAGCCATACATAGACAAATGAAACTAGATCCCTACCTTTCAACATATACAACAATTAATTTTAAGATGAATTAAAGATTTAAATGTAAGTAAGAGCTTAAACTATAAAAATCCTAGAAGAAAACCTAGGAAATGCCATTCTGGACAGAGGCCTTGAGAAATAATTTACAACTAAATTCTCTAAAATAATTTACAACTAAATTCTCTGCAATTGCTTTAATTGCAATGAAATAAAAAATCCACAAGTGAAACCGAATACAACTAAACAGCTTCTGCACAGCAAAACTAATCAATAAAATAAACAGACACTTGACAGAATGAAAGAAAAGATTCACAAACTGTGTATCCAACAGTTCTAATATCCAGAATCTTTAAGGAAATTAAACAATTGAACAAGCAAATAACAACCCCATTAAAAATGTGCAAGATACATTAACAGACACTTCTCAAAAGAAGACATATAAGTGGACACAAACATGGAAAAATGCTCATCATCACTGACCATCATAGTCAGAGGGCTATTGTGAAGAAGTCAAAAAAACAATAGATGCTGGTGAAGCTGCAGAGAAAAGGGAATGCTTATACACTGTTGGAGGGAATGTAAATTAGTTCAGCCACTGCAGAAAACAGTCCGAAGATTTCTAAAAGAACTTAAAACAGAACTACCATTCAACCTAGTAATCCCATTCATTATTGAGTATATATACAAAAGAATACAAATCATTCTACAAGAAAGACATATGCAATTACTTGTTCATTGCGGCACTATTCACAATAGCAAAGACATGGAATCACCCTAGGTGCCATGAACAGTGGACTGGATAAAGAAAATGTGCATATATATCAAGGAATACTATGTAGCTAAAAAAAAGAGTGAAATCATGTCCTTTGCAGTAACATGGATACAGCTGAAAGCCACTATCCTATGTGAATTAATGCAGGTACAGAAAACCAAATACTGCATATTCTCACTTATAAGTGGAAACTAAACATTGACATAAAGGTGGTAACAATAGAGACTGGGGACTAGTAGAGCAGGGAAGGAAGGCAGGGGACAAGGGATGAAAAACTACTGGCTACTATGCTCAGTACCTGGCTGATGGGATCATTTGTACCCCAAACCTTAGCATCATGCAATATATCCATGTAACAAACCTGCATATGTACTCTCTGAATCTAAAATAAAAGTTGAAAAAGAAAACAAAATAAATGGGAATCAAAGTGGTAATGTTTTCTTCCCATATTCCAATGGATGTCATGTATGCCTGCTGGGATGTACACATCCTCACTCTGAAAACTAAAGCCTAGGTAATTGCAATAGCCAGCTTCAATCATCCTCAGATAGAGGTGGTACAATTTCCCCTTTCTGCAGGAAATGTTTGGAATTGTGGGGGGGCATCTCGCTGTCTCAACAAATAGGAAATATTACTTGCATTTTGCATAGGAGCAGGCATGCAAGTAATGCCCTGAAATGTGCAGGACACACTCACATAGGCCAAAATAATGCACTGCTAAATACTGTCTGAATCTCTCTGCATTCATTCTCATCTTCTCCAGTCCATGCTCCACGTAACAGTTGAAATGACTTTTTGAAAACATAAATATCACAATGCTATCTAAAATTATTCCATGGTTTTTCACTGCTTGTAGGGTAATCACTGAGCTTTAGCCAAGCTAAACAGCTCTCCTGCAGGTTCTTGAAGATACCACTGGGCTTCCTGCCTCAGAACTTTCTCACTTCTCTTTACCTAGCTTACTCTTACCCACCCTTAGGAAGCCCACGTGAAACACCTGCTGCCAGGTGATGGTGTCTTTTAAATGCTCTCATTGCAGGCTTTACTTTTCTTTCACAACACTTTCCTCAAGTGTCATTCATGATTGGTCATTCATTTTTTTTATGTCTGTCTCCTTGTTAAACTAAGGAACACGAGGGCAAGAGTAGCCACTCCAGAAATATTTCTTGAATTAAAGAAATAATGGGGGATAGATTCACTGATTGATTGATTAAAACTCTATGGACAATATAAGTTCCCCCAAAGACTGTAGAATAATCCTGGAGAAACTGAAGAAAGTATCTATGGAGAGTATTTTAAAGTGAAAGAAATGCTAAATTGTTTCTATAAGTATATATTAGAATTCATAATCATAAAGAATATTTAATATTTATTCCTCATGTTATATTTCTCTCGCTCCTTCTCCAAACCCAACGTCAACATAAACAATGGATACCAAATTCTTCAATGGCTTCTTACTGAAATTAGATTCACAATACATTTCTTAATGTGGCTCCAAAGCCTCCAATTCTCTTTTTGACTTCACCCTGCACCCCTCTCTTTCTCTCACTGTGCTCCAGCTCCACTAGCCTTCTCTTTCCCCGATGCCCATTCCCAGCCTCCAGTCATACTGTTCCTCTCCTGAAATGCATTTTTTCCCACGGCTAATTCTTCGAATCTTTTAGTTTACTTAGACTCACTTTCACAGAGAATTCTTCCGTAACTACTCATTCATAGCCTCATGGCTTTTATTTCCTTCTCTTTCCCAGTCTTTATCATGAATTATAATTAGATGTTTATTTATGTATTTGGTTTTTTGTTTTTGTTTTTTTTTTTCTTTTTTTTTTCTTTTTTTTTTTTTTTTATTTTGAGATGGAGTTTCACTCTTGTTACCCAGTCTGGAGTGCAATGGCGCGATCTCGGCTCACCGCAACCTCCACCTCCTGGGTTCAGGCAATTCTCCTGCCTCAGCCTCCTGAGTAGCTGGGATTACAGGCACGCGCCACCATGCCCAGGTGATTTTTTGCATTTTTAGTAAAGATGGGGTTTCACCATGTTGACCAGGATGGTCTCAATCTCTTGACCTCATGATCCACCTGCCTCGGCCTCCCAAAGTGCTGTTTTTCTTTTGAGACATGGTGTCTTCTGTCACTCAGTCTGGAGTGCAGTGGTCTGATCATAGCTCACTGCAACCTTGACCTCCTAGGCTCAAGCAATCCTCCCACCTCAGCCTTCTGAGTAGCTGAGATTACAAGAGTGTGCTGCCACGCCCAGCTAATTTTTCTTTTTTAATTTTTTTGTAAACATGGAGTCTTGCTATGTTGCCCAGATTGGTCTTGAATTCCTGGGTTTAACCGACCTCCTGCCTTGGCCTCCCGAAGTGCTGGGATTACAGGCATGAGCCACTATGGCTGGTCTCATGTATTTGTTTAATGTTATACTCCACAAGAATGTGAGTTCTATGAGGGCACAGAACATGGCATCTTGTCTACTATTTCATCCCAGTGTCCATCACCAGGCCTAGGGTTTACTATCCTACAGCTTCACCATGTGCCAGGAGCCACTCTCAGCAATTTCTAAATATTAACTTGCTTAATCCTTACAACCATCTTTTTAAGTAGATACAAGTACTACTATTAAACCCATTTTACAGAAGAAAACGAAAACATAAAAGATTAATGAGGTTTTCCAGGCTTAAAGAACTAGGTAGTGTTTCTAGAATTTAAACCCAGACAGTCTGGGTTCAGAGTCTATCCTCCCTCCCAAAGGCCAACTATTGCTAAAATATCTTATTTCAAACAGAGATATGTGAGTTCACCCTACTTTTTCCATTTGCTTGGCTAATACCACTAAAAAAAAATAATAAAAATCACTGTGAAAATAGAGAAAGGTTCTCAGTTCAGCTTGCCACTGTGGTGGGAGGGATACAAGCAAGTCCATTTACACAGTCACTAGGGGAAAATGAGAGCAAGGGCAAGCTGGAAAAAATAGAAAGGAAGTTGAGCAAGATCCTGAAATCACTGATAATGGCTCTGAATTAAGGAAGTCCTAGAAGCTCCACATTGGAGATGAAATGGAACAATCCAGCAGCTTGCTGAATGAGAGCCAGAGTACAGGATTAAATATCAGGAGAGAGTATCTGATGTCACAGTTGTAAAACTGACTACCCAGACGTTAAAAGCTGTTTTCTGAACTTGAATGCAGTCAGTAAAAGACTCCAAATGATGCTCTGTATAAATCAGATAAATGCAAGAACATTCATTTTAAAAATGGGGGAGAGCAAAAAAGAGTTCAAATAGTACAACAGGGATGCTTCCTTTTCTTTCCACCTGTGATTCTTATCCAAACCTTCAGCCTTTTCCAACTTAGGAGTATTAGGAAAATATTTATTCTTACTCTAGGCTAGAGGTAAACTGATTTTGTTTTTAAGTAAAGTGAAATAAGATATTTAACAGAAAGCACCTCGGTAAATTCTATACAAATATCTTCAATTAACAAATACTTATCACATACAATGTGCCTACCACTTCTGCTGGGAACAACGTGACAAAGAACACACCGTCTTTCCCTTGTGGAGTCTAAGTGGAAACATTTGTAAAGTCACGAGCTTAGTGCAAAGAGAGGCACAGAAGAGACTGCAGTCCATGGCTTGGAGAGAAGAGGGCAGGCTTTAAGGAAAAAATGGCAAAAGGCCTGGATCTGGAAGGATGAATGGTGGTTTATCATGTCTAAAAGGGGGGAATGATATGACAGGGAGAGGGAAGAAGATAGACAGGGGTAATTTGAGTGTGAAGAACATGGCTCAGGGACTGCATGGTGGCTCACACCTGTAATCCCAGCACTTTGGGAGACTGAGGTAGGCAGATCACGTGGTCAGGAGTTCATGACCAGCCTGGCCAACATCGTGAAACGCTGTCTTTACTAAAAATACAAAAAATTAGCTGGGCGTGGTGGAGGGCACCTGTAATCCCAACTACTCAGGAGGCTGAGGTAGGAGAATCGCCTGAACCTGGGAGACAGAGGTTGCAGTAAGTGGACATCACGCCGCTGCACTCTAGCCTGGGTGACAGTGCAAGACTCCATCTTAAAAAAACAAATAAACAAAAAAACAAAACACGGCTCAGTTGGGGAGCTAAAATGAGTTCACAAAATCTGAAGATTAGATGTCATTAGAGAAATAAATTGAAAATAAATTAGTTGTAAGCTGGAAATAAATCCTGGACATCATGGTAGTCATAACAAGAAAGTGGAAGTATATTTTGTAAGTGGTGGGAATTTATCAAATGATTCTAAATAGAGATTGAAACTAAAATATAATTCAGTTAGCAAGCAGGAGAGTATGAAACTGGATCCAGGGAAGCCAGTACTGTTGTTCCACTCCAGGCCAGAAATGATTTGAACATGAACAAAAGCAGTAGTTACTAATTCATTTATTGATTCATTCTAAATATTGAATGCTTCTTATATGCAACCATTCTAGGCTTGAGGATGCAGCAATAAATAATAAAGACAAAATCTTGTTTTCATGGAGGTTATAATAAATAAACAAACAAATTTTTGGTGGATATAAGTGCCATGAAGACAAATAGTATAAAATAAGAGCTAAGGAAGGAACGGAGATAAGAGAGAAGGTAATTTGAGCAGAGATGTGAAAGAAGCACACGAGCAAGCCATGAGGACACCTGAAGAGAAAGGTGTTCTAGGCAGAGGCAACAGCAAATGCAAAGGTCAAGATATAGATGCTGGGTCAGCCCAATGTTTCCAAAGAACAGTAAGGAGGGCCTGTGACCAGAATCAGGTAGAGGGTGCTGATGAAGTCAAAGAGAGCAGAGTGGGAGGGTGAGGGCTGCAGGTTATGTGGGGTCTGTTAGATCATGATAAAACTGTTTTCCACTCTAAATGAGATGCACAGTCATTGGAAGGTTTGAGCAAATGCATTTTACAAATATATAATCTGACTTGGGTTCTACAAAGATTCCTCTGCATGGCAAGCTTAGGAGAGACTGTTGGAGCAAAGACAGAAGGAGAGAGAGAGCAGCTAAGAAGGTATAGCAACATTCCAGGAGACTGAGATGAAGCTGTGGAGATATGAGAAGTGTTCAGACCCTGAACTTATTTTAATGTAGAACCAATTGAATTTGCTACTGGATTGGATGTAGGGTATGAGAAAATTAGAGAAATGAAGGTGACAATTAGAATTTAGAGATGGTGATATGTTTGAAAAACAGATAGAAGCAAAGGCAGGAATTACTGAGTGTGAGTGAAAGCTGCATGGTAAGCTGCTTAGAAAGACCTGGGTTTGGACCCTAGGATCTTTTTTTCTTTTTTGATACAGAGCCTTACTCTCTCACCCAAGCTGAAGTTCAGTGGCACAATCTTGGCTGACTACAACCTTGAACTCTAGAATCTTGACTTGCTGTGAACTGTAGGCATGGCACTCAACCTCAGTGAACCTTGACTGCTTCATATACATGCAGATAACAGCTATATATTTCCAAGTTTTAGTAGAGATCAGAGAGAATATATGCAAACTGTGGATCTCTGTGTCTTTCCCATAGTAGGACCTTAACGAGGATAATGGCTATCATTCTTGGCTTAGGGAAAAAGAGGTGTCCAACATGAGGCTCATACATGTGGTTTGGGTTATTTGGGGATGGTACAGTCCTCAGAAACATGAGAAATTAAAAGGATCATGTTGAGAGATTAAGAAAGCTGAGAGATCATGATTTCAGTTTGTAGTACAAGAGAGATGTCCTATAGGCAGTTGAAAATATCTGCCTAGGGTTCAAAAGAGAGACCTGGGCAGGAGCAAGAATGATTTCAGTCATCACTATAGGTATGCTAGGCCATTTGCACAGCCTGCAATGACTGTACCTAATAGGTTAAAGTAGACTGATGTGTCATTTGTGCAAAATTGTAAAAAACTGATTATCTCTATATATCAATGTATCAGTCTATCTATTTATCTATCTATCTATATTTGTCTATTTCATCATAGTTACTTAATTTGCCAACAAACTGAGTAACTATAATGAAATGGACAAATTTCTAGAAACACACAGCAATTACCAAAACTGACTCATGAAAAAAGTTGAAAAAATTAGAAGACCAATTAAGAGGCTAAATCAAATGAAAAGCATCCCAACAAGGAAAAGACCGGGATCAGGTGGCTTCACTGATAAATTCTACCAAACATTTAAAGAATAATAAACACCCATTATTCTCTAAGTCTTTCAAAAAGACAGAAGAGGAGGAATCATTCCCCAACTCATTCTGTAAGTGTAGCATTATGTTAATACCAAAGTCAAACAAAGATGCTATGAAAAAAGAAAACCACAAACCAAAATCTCTTATAAATCCAGATGCAAAAATCCTGAAACAAACAAACAAGCAAAATACTAACTAAATCTCCGAGCATCTTAAAAGGATTCTAAACCATGACCAACGCTTAATCAAAGTAATACATCATACAAACACAACAAAGGGGAAAAGAACCATAATCATCTCAACTGACGCTGCAAAGGAATCTGAAAAACTCCAACATCCTCTCTTGATTAAAAAAAAAAAAAAGGGCATTTATGAAAAACCTACCATATTCAATACTGAAAAATGCAGAGAATGGACCCTTTCCTTATCCCATACATAAAAATTAAATCAAAATCGATCAAAGACCTAAATATAAGAGCTAAAACTATAAGACTCTCAAAACAAAAACATAAACAAACAACAAAACCAAAACAAAACAAAACCAAGGTTATGAACAAAATCTTCATAACCTTGGATTTGGCAATGGATACTTAGATATAACACCAAAAGCATGATCAAATAGAGAAGAAAAAAATGCATAAAGGGAATTTCATCGACATTAAAAGGCCTAGGCATCCCAAGATATTATCAAAAAAGTGAAAAGGAAACCCACAGAATGGGAAAAGATTTGCGTATCATATATCTGATAACAGCCTAACATCCAAAATTTAAAACCTCTTATAACTCAACAACAAAAAGACAACACCATTTTAAAATGGGCAAAGGACTTGAAAAAACATTTCTTCGGAGGAGATATAGAAATGATCAGGAAGCATATGGAAAGATGCTCAACATCATTAGTCCTTTGGGGAATGTAAATCAAAACCATGGTCAGATACTTCACACCCACCAAGATGAATAATTAAATACAAAATAAGTGTGGCAAGAATGGGGAGAAATTGGAATCCTCGTGCATTGCTGGTGGAAATATAAAATGGTGTCACTCCTGTGGGAAACAGTATGTCAGTTCCCCAAAAAGTTAAACAGAATCACATATGCCTCTGCAATTCCATCCTAGGTATATATCCCAAATAATTTTTAAAAAGTACTCAAATACTTACATGCTCATGTTCACCACAGCACTGTTCACAGTAGTTATAAGGCAGAAAGAAGTGTCCGTCAACAGATAAATGGATACACAAATTGTGATATAAAAATATAATGGAATATCATCCAGCCATAAAAAAGAATGACCTACTGATACATGAGACAGGGTGGATAAACCTTAAGAACATTTTGCTCAATAAAAGAAGCCAGTCATGAAAGGTCACATACTGTATATTTCACTTATATGAAATATCTAGAATAGGTAAGTCTATAGAAGTGAAAGCAGATTGGTAGCTGCTAAGGGATGAGGGGAATGAGAAGTAAATGTTTATTGGGTATGGAGTTTTATTTTGTGGCAATGAAAATATTTTTGAGTTAGAGAGGTGTTGCTTTTAAAACACAGTCAGTATACTAACTGTCACCAAACTGTTCATATTAAAATGGTTAATTTTATATCATGTAAATTTCACCTTAATTTTAAAAAATGCATCACCTTGGTAGGGTGACAGGGTAGAGAACACACATACTAGAGACTGGATATAATATGAAACAGTGGAGGTCTGAGCTATGTGTTACAAGTAGAAATGAAAACTAAGAGGAATAAATGAATGTGAGAGGTCTTTAAGAGGGAGACAGATTGAAGTGGGATGGGAAAGGGTGACTTCTGTCCACAGTGGTTAGGAGGACAAGATTTTGGAGCAAAGACAGACAGTTCTCTACTGAGCAGGCTGCATTTCAGGAATGTTTAGGAGGCACTCAGAAATATGGATCTCTACTCAACAGATCAGTATGGGCTGCCAATGAAGACTTTGGAGTTTTAAACACCTTATAGAAATAAATGGGACAGAAGCAGATAGAAAAAAGTCATATTGTAACATTACAGCTTTAAAAAATGTAACATGATGGTTCAATTTACCTAAGGAAATATTCAACAAAAGCATTCAGCATAGACAAAAAGATGGGTTAAATGTGATGGTAGAAAGATGTCCATACGCAGTTAGTATTTAATTTCAGGGCCATATCAGTTATCTGTGTGGCAGTGCAATTAAACCATCTAAATAGGTTTTGCCTTTATGAAAATGCTTCCAATAAAAGCAGCAATTAATTAAACTAACTGAAATCACTGAACTACGGCTGTAGCTCTATTCAGTATAGCCCTTTATATGCGTGTGTTTCTTTCTCTACAACTGTTTCTTTTCTTTAAAAAGTGCAGTTAATAAAGGTATTTTTATGAGTATGCCTGCTGGGAATACATGGTTGCATTAACCTTACCACTGAAGTTTCATGAAAGGACAAGGAAAACATCTTGTGTTTGTGAGCTTCCCTTCATACGGATTGCTTACCCTATGCTTTATCCACTGGGACATGCTGATGGAACTAAGTTCTGGAATTTCCCTCAATGTTTAAACAGGATTCTGCTCTGTGCCATATCACAAAGTACAGCTTTAATGTTTTTTCTTACATTGATTCCCTAACATCTGTGTCCATTCTCTATCAACTGCCAGTCCTGCACAAAAGCACAGTGGCACTGTTGGTTGAGAAACTGGCTTTATTTCCTCTAAATTGATCAATGTTCAGATTAATTTTACTGACAACAATAGTATTTATTCCTTTCAGAAATAATGCATGATATGTCAAATATTTCCATTTCAATTCAAATGTCATAAGCAGAAAATCTAGACACTAAGTAATAGCACTATTTAAGACAAAGGAGTTTATAGCATTTTGAAATTTTGTACATGTTTAGCTTTAACTAACTAAATAATATGTATGACCAGCCGAATCTCTGGTTTAATTATCATTACCCAGTAAATAGCTGCCTCAAATTGTCATGCATTTTCACCTTAGAAGAACAACTCAATGGTATTAAAGCAGGATACAAGCATGTCTAAAAGAAAATCAGAATTTATTTGCTGCCAGCAAACCAAGATGAATAAAATGATTACAATGTGGTTACATGTATTGTGAAAGAAAAAGCTATAAATAGCACGAGACATTAACAGGCAAAGGCACATACCAGCACTACAACACACATACACACACACACACATACACACCCCTACTTCCTATTATTGAAAGACACTATGGGAGAAAAAAAAAAAAGAATCCAAACTCACATCACACTGAAAAGGCTTTTCTCCAGTGTGCGTCCTCTTGTGCTCATCCAGGCCTCGCTTCTGGCTGAAGGCCTTGCTGCACTCTGAGCACTTGTACGGCTTCTCCTGTAGTCAATGAAAAGATACCACCAAAAATGCCAGTGAATGAATGAATGCAGAGCCTTCTGTATTCAGATGTGTGTTATAGGGTCTACAGGACACGGCAGCAAATTCACAGGTATGCTGATATGATTTGGCTGTGTGCCACCCAAATTTCACCTTGAATTGTAGTTCTCATAATCCCCATATGTCATGGGAGGGACCCAGTGGGAGGTAACTGAGTCATGGGGGTGGCTACTCTCATGCTGTTCTTATGATAGTGAGTTCTCACAAGATCTGATGGTTTTATAAGGGGCTTTCCCCACTCTGCTCTGCACTTCCCTCTCCTGCTGCCATGTGAAGTTAGTTTCCCCTTCCATCATGACTGTAAGTTTCCTGAGGCCTCCCCAGCCATGCAGAACTGTGAGTGTCAATTAAACCTCTTTCCTCTACAAATTCCTCAGCCTCATGTATTTATTCATAGTGGTGTGATAACAGACTAATACAGGTGCTATGAGATATTTTACATTTTCAGGGGAAATAGGAATAATCCACATCTGTTAGACACTGAAAATGACTAGCTTAAGGCAGTTCCATGTTTCAACATTGGATTGTGCTGCATTTCTTCCAATGATGTCCTGTCTTTGCAATGCTGGATGCTGGGTGGTTGCTGTGATGTAACTGCTTAAATTCTTAGATCATTTCTTTTGGTCTATGGTTACCATAAAAGTCTACTGAGATCCTCAGGGCATCATGAATGAAGAAACTTCGAGAACCCTTGATCTAGATGGTACAAATTGTTTACTGTCTAAGAGAAATTCCTAGAAATAAAAACTTTAGAATTAAATTTCCTACATTTTGAGGGGTAACTTTAAAAATAAATCAACTATGATTTATGTATTTTCCTTTTTTTTCCTTTGAGATGGAGTCTCCTTCTGTTATCCAGGCTGGAGTGAAATGGCACAAACCCGGCTCACTGCAACTTCTGCCTCCCTGGTTCAAGCAATTCTCCTGCCTCAGCCTCCCAAGTAGCTAGGATTCCAGGTGTCTGCTGCCATGCCCAGTGATTTTTTTTTTTTTTTGTATTTTTAGTAGAGATGGGGTTTCACCATGTTGACCAGGCTGGTCCAAACTCCTGACCTCAAGTGATCCACCTGCTTTGGCCTCCCAAAGTGCTGGGATTACAGGCATGAGCCACCATGCCTGGACAATTAATATATTTTCATTTCTATTACCTCATCTTTTTCCCAGGAGGATGTTCTTTTATAAAATCTAAATTACGTTTTTAATGAGGCATTTTTAATATAAAACAATAAAGTAAACTTAAGGCAAAGAAGTATCTCAAAAGAAAGAGAACAAAATTTCAAATTCCCTAGCCATCTTTAATACCAGGAACTCAGTCATATCAACATCTTTTTAGCCTGGATTAATTGTGAAATAAATTGATTAATGTTATTCCATCCCAACAGCTTGCAAGTTACTGCTTAGTGCATCATTAAAAAGTTTTGTTCGAATTTAAGTAAATTTGCAGTGAGGTTTTTATCAAATATATTTTCAAAATATTGCTATCAACATTTTTGGGCTAGGCACTGTGGCTAACGCCTGTAATCCCAGCACTTTGGGAAGCTGAGGTGAATGGATCACCTGAGGTCAGGAGTTTGAGACCCACGTGGCCAATATGGTGAAACCCCGTCTCGACTAAAAATACAAAAATTAACTGTGTATGGTGGTGGGCACCTGTAATCCCAGCTACTCGGGAGACTGAGGCAGGATAATCGTTTGAACCCAGGAGTGGAGGTTGCAGTGATCCAAGATCGCTCCATTGCACTCCAGCCTGGGTGACAAGAGTGAAACTTCCTCTCAAAAAGAAAAAAAAAGACCACACTTTTGAATTGAGGTAGTATATGCATGTTTCTTGTTAACAAGTTGTATTTATATTTTCTCCCTAGTATCAAAATATCTATAATTTTTTTTGCAGATTAAAAAAAAAACAGTATGTAAATAACCAGACAGACATACATGTGTCACTAACTAACCTAAGAAAGCCAACCTTCTCAATACAGGTGCAGCTCTCGATTGCCTTCTTCCCCACCACCTGCGGCACCCTCCCATCTCCTCAGGGATGATGGCTCTCTCAGATATGCTAGGTACCATTCCCTTGCCTTTCTCTATATTGTTACTACATATGTATGGGTGGAACCTTAGGACAGAGTATAATTTTGCCATTTTAAGTATGTAAATAGTATCATAGTGTATCCAGTTTTTCTGTGTTCTGTTGGGATGTACTTTATCATTGTTCAACATTAGCTTCACAGGCTTTTAGTCCTCGCTTTCATTTTTGTGAACACATATAGCTCATATTTACTAACTTTCGATGTTGTGCCATATTACATTCAATAGCTGTATACCACAGTTTATTTATATACATTCTCCAATGATGGCCAGCTAAGTTATTCCTAGTTGTTTACTCTTATAAATAATGTTGCTCTGAAAAATCTTGTACACTTGAATGTAGGTGAAAGCAGCTCTCTAGGGGATGTGTGCCTAGAAGTGGGACTGCATCTTCAACTTTTCTACAAATGAACAAATAGCTCTGCAAAGTTAATACACCAAGTTAATAAACCATTTTATATTCCAATAATCAGTGTATTCTTGTGATTCGATCACTTTATTTTAGATGTTTTAAGACTTTCATTAGGTACGTAAGTATATATAAATTTAAAACTATGTTATCGGAAAATAGAACCTTTTATCATCTTGACAGGACCGTCTCTATCTGTAATAATTCTTTTTTATCTTGAAACTAATGTGACTACAATATAGCTATAAAAGCTTTTTAAAATTAGTATTGGCCTGCTATATCCATCTTTTTGCTTTCAAACAGCCTATATCCTTATGTACGGGGAGTGACTTTTATAAAGAGTATATGACTAGATTTTTTTTAACCCAAACGTTTTGTGATCCAAAGATTACTTTTTTTCTAAGATGGTAAGTTTTGCCTCTTTACAAATTTGTGATTACTGACATACTTAAATGTATTTCCAATATTTATTTTATGCACAACTATTATCCTTTTTTCAAGTTTTTCCAATATATTTTCTTACATGTTTTAGATCGATCCTTTCCCCTGGTATTACTTTAAAAGTTATTATCTCTTTCTATCCTTTAAATGGTTATGCTTAAAATATTTCATTTTGTATATTTAAAACTAAAGTTTATCCATATGCTTTCTCTCTTACTAATACATGTCCTATAGAATGATCCTCTTACACATTAGTGTGTAGCAGTATTTTATTTATATCTTGATTTTTAATGCTGGTCTTAGTTTGAGCTGCCATAACAAAACACCATAGACCGGGTGGCTATAAACAACAGACATTTATTTCTCACCATTCTGGAGGCTGGAAGTTTAAGATCAGGGTGTCAGCGTAGTCAGGTTCACGTGAGGGCCCTTTTCTGGGCTGCAAATTGCCTGTCCTCACATGGTGGAAGGAAAATACTCTGGCCTCTTCAGCTCCTTATAAGGGCACTAATCCCATTCATGACAGCTATACCCTCATGACTTTATCAGCTCCCAAAGGTCCCATCTCCAATACCATCACACTGATGGCTAGCATTTCGACATATGAATTTGGGGAGAATACAAATAGTCAGTCCATTGTAATACCTGATATGGAATCATTATTATTTTTATATAATCAATGTGATTTAGCTTTACACATGTTAACGATTTCTTAAGTTTTCAAGCTTTTTTTTATGTATCTGATTTTCCAAGGATCTGTTGGTGGCAAATTATTTTTTAGTAAAAATGACTACTTTTCTCATTTCTTGTTGAACACAAGTCTACAAATCCAATGAGATATATATAAGAGACTCGTTTTACTCTTTGTATTTCTTAATCTCTCTTTACCACTTCCATTTCTTTGTGTTGTAGTCTAATTTCTCAAAATCAATTGATTTTAATAATCAGTTGATCAATTCTTTTTTCAGCTTGCTGTTTAATGGGACCTAGGGCTTTTCAGTTTTGTTATCATATTTTTAACTTCTAGAAGTTTTATGTGCTTATTTCCCAATTCCATTTATTTTTTGATACAATCAAATTTTTTCTCATAAGCAACTCTTGTTATTTATGCCTATTTAAAAATATTCTGGGCATTTAGGTAATTTATTTTATCCGACAAAGCATTATCTTAAGATTTTTAGAAGTCTGGTTCTGCTTTCTGTGGTTTCTCCTGTCTCCTGCTTGTGGCTTTTGTTTCCTTGGGCGTCTCTGGGATTTGAAACCATGAGCACACGTTTGGTGGTCTTTATCTGTTAAAATCCTGTGACCCCTAGGTTGAGGGTAAGTCCCTCCAGACAGAATTTGTGTTTGCTTCTGCCAGGCACTCTGGGATGCTATCAATCAAAGACTGTTTTAAGTTGATTTATTGCCTTAGGGTTTTCTGGTGAGGCAGATATTGTAAGTCTGAACTCTACATTTGAGGGAAGGATTGAGGTTATAAACTCTAAGAAGAAAGCTTTCCCTAGCCAGCAATTACTCCAAAAGTTAAATGTCTCAAGCACCAGACTTTACCAAAGGTAGATTATGTCTAGTCCCCAATTTTATTTTGAGCATAGCCTTTCTAGAGTCCAAGCATTTCAGTGGTATGGGATTCCATCTTGCCCTATAATCTGAACATATAGTGGGTCATGTTTTCCCTGACACCATGAAAAACCAAGTCTTGAGAACACCAACACTGGCAAACACCCTGCAGGTGCTGTATCCTCAACTTGAACTTATCACTCACTTTTGGCTCCATTTTTGCTCACTGAATCCTGAGGGTTACCATTACTTTTTTTTTATAAGTTCAGATGTTTGTTGTTTGCTTTGCTTTATCCAGCATTAATAAGCGCTCCTTATAGGGCCTTTTTTTTTCCTGGATATGAAGTGTCTACCATGTTGCCAGAAATAAAAGTAACTATGTGTATAATTTTAAAGATGTAAAAAATATATGTTTAATGAGTCTTTACAGTCATTAGGAAAAATATTGAATTTTCTTTATAGTCCAAAAAATATAATGTGCTTTCCCCTCTAGTCTGAATAAATATAATCTCTTTTCAAATATTGCATTATCTTTGGCAATTATTATTTCTTCAAATATTCTACAATTTTTTAAAAACTTGAAAATGAAAAGGTAATTTTAAATATTTAGATCAGAATTTATTTGAAGTTGCTGGGATTTCTTATTAAGATCTTTATTATATCCAAATGTTCTACTTAAACTTTTATTTAAAAAAAATACAAATGCATTATTATGAAGTATATGAGAAGGAAAAAAAAGCTTAATCCATACACTCTATTTGTAAGACCAGAAGTTATGAATACATGAGGGGCACAGCACCATGGCAGCTGCCAATCACAGGTGAAGGTTTTGCAGAGAACATTCTAAGACAGGGCCAACTGCTAAAATGCCACTCTAAGAGCAAGGGGAGGTAACAGGGAAGAAAAGACAATGAAAATCAAGGCCTGAGCACCACAGATTAAGAACAACCCTTTTACTCCTTCCAAAATTTCCTCTTAGGAGACACTGTCTAGGTGAGTATCTTAAACATTGTCCCTACAGATGCTTAAAAGAATGGTTATCTGCTAGTGTACTGAGATTCTGGTGGGGGATGAGGGCTTTGTAACTATCACAAGAGGTTTAAAAATGCAAACATGTATTAATCATTGGCTTAACTGAATAAATAATGTGTTATACACACGTGCGCACACACACACGCTAACCACTCACAAATTGATACTTCTTTATGCTTATAGATGCTATTGCTGATTAATTTAATATGCTTAACTTACAAATGTTGTTGAAATTATATTAACTTTCCTTATTTTCTCCTTCACAATATACTACAAGTACAACCACCATGTATTTATATGTGCATGTTGGCAGAAAAGTAAGGGATAAAATTTACACAGTTAGAAAGGTTCATCCAATTCAAGAAGCTTGAAGAGGAACTCATTTGATTAAGTACTTTTCAATCTGCCAGCTCTTCTCTACCTAGAACAATTTAAAGCCAGGGAGTCCTTGGGGTTTTGCCCTAAGAAAAGCCCATGAAGGCCCCACGATCACATTTCTATGTCAGTCTGGCAAGAAAGTCTCTCTGTCTTAACTAAGTATATTAACAGGCAGCTGTGTTTTCCCTTCAAATGCCTCTCTTCTTCATCCCAGATCTTAAATGGAGCCCGCACTATTCCTGAAAATATCACAAGAAGAGATATAATTCCTAGCAGATACAAGTCAGACTGTCTATAGTGCTCCTTGGAGGAACTTCTAATGCCTACCATTGAAAACGATTCCAATTTATAGTGAATGTTATCAAAGCAAGTTTTAGAGCCATCTCCAGTAAATGGCTCTTATACTAGAGGCAGAGCCAGAGGTCGTAAGTCACTCACCTCTAAAGTTAAGGGAACCAAATAAACTGAAATAGGAGAAAATAAATGCATTTTCTTCCTCAAAGAGTAGACCCTCACATACCCCCTCCCTCACTAATTTCTTTTCATTACCCCTAATAAACTCTGTCAAAGAAGTACCAATCTGCACATGGTCAACAGTTAGACAGGAAGAAGAGGCTGAGTGGTACAGGGGATGAGATTGGAGAGGCACTGACTTTTGTTCCTGCCCCTTTCTCTGAAAATCGTGAAAAAAAAATTCTTCATTGCCTCTAGAGCCTTCCTGAGTAGAATAGGTAGTATAAATTATACACTTTAACTCATTAGCTGAATTTAAGCAGAGAAAGAATGATTAGGTTCTTGATTAATTCTGTTTCTGAATGATTACACAGTTTAACTGACAAATAGCTTGTCCTTTGTCATCATAACTTGGGAATCATCACTAAATGGAGGCAATCTATTTGTCAGTTAAACTACGTAATGTATTAGAGGGAGAATTAATCAGGAGTCTCATCAGTCTAGCTTTAATCAGACAATACTTGGCAGAATTCATTCAAAAGGTAGGATTTATATACAGCTCTATGCCCTGCACCTTGTAATCTAGCTAATAAAAAGTCGTATTTTGTGTAGTTAATGCCCACCTATAAGAACAGTATCTTCAAATGTTAAATTTTTTGATAAGATAAACTGAATTAATAAATCTCAACATCATCTGAGAGGGTAATGCAGAAACAAAGTTAAAATTTAGATAACCTTTGGAGAACTCTGAATGTGAAGTCCTTAGAAATAGAAATTGATTAGAAGCTTTTTTTTTAGTTGAGCTAAGAATTCCTGACCAAAAGGTTAAAGGTATGACCCCATCGCACAGGCTACCAATGATAAGCACGGGTCAACCTTGGATCCCTGGATAGATCTATCCCAGGATGGATCCCGGGTGGATGATCCACACACAGTAGGTACATAATACAAAGATTTCCTGTATTTCGTGTCTATATTTTACATTAGACCACAATCAAATAAAATGGAAAATAAAACCAGGGAGCTCTTTCTCTTATAGTCAGAGGCCAAGGTAAAGGTGTCACAAAATCATAGAATGATGCTTAATATGTTCTCTTTCATGACAGTCTGACTACTGAAATTGAGAAAGGGAAACTTATAAGCAAAGAAAAGAAAACAGGAAGACTGGTGAGCATGGTGAGGACTGTCAGCCTGTGGTCTTCTGAACATATATAACCACAGGTTTACTTAGGAGAAAGTTTAACTTGTGAGTGAAACACTAGCTATTCTGTGGTTATATCGTCTATGAAAACACTGGATGAACATGCCTCTTCTCTGTGTCTTGCTCAAAGCTGCAGCAAAGCCACAGTGCACACACTTAATGAAATAATTTCCATGTAAGCAACCTAGATTTCAAATAAAATTTAGAGAACCTTACCAAAGAGGAATCAGATGTAGAAGATGGTCTTTGTCTCGCTCTCTCTCTCTCACACACACACAGAAAGATATTTTAGGATATAAAGGGTATGTATATCTTTTGTGCCAAATTAATATTGTTTGGTTACTTTTCTATTTTATAGCCATTAATGTTTATTAAAACTCACAAAAATGATACATTTCACCACATGATTATTTCCTATTTTAAATTTAAAAGTAAATCTTAAAAATTCATAAGGCACCCTCACTAAGGAGAGACCTTGGGAACACCATATTATCAATATACACTCAGGCCTTTCTGCAAAAGTGGATAGTTTTCATGCCTTTAATTTTATATTATGATTTTTTTGCCTTAACAAAAATGTTAAAACAAAGGTTCAGCTGAAAACAAAATAGTGTTTCATTTAAAAAATCCATGAGGCATAGATTTGGTGTGAATGTCTTAAATATGAAATTTCCAGATAAAGTAAATTTTATAAATTCCTAGTTTCCCATTTTCTCAGCTGCTACAGCAGTGGCTGATCTGTCAGACATATTACAAACTGTGGCATAGATGAAATTAACAACTTGTAAACAAAAAAGCCTGTGTTATATTTTTTAAAAGATGTAGGGCAGGTTCACTTAACCCTCAAACTTCCTTTTCTGCAAAATGTCTCACTAATTTCCACTGTGTAATATAGAGCCTCAAGTGTGAGGAAAACCACAGACGGTCAGTTGTTGACTTTCCAGCCTGTACTCTAGCAAGAAACTATTTGCCAAACTTTCCTTAGACAAGGCACACAGCACTTAAACTCCCCACTGTGGTCCAGAGCAAGGTTTCCGGATCTCAGCAAAAGGGCCAGATAATTCTTTGCTGCGAGGACTGTCCTGTGCACCCACTAGATGTCAGCAGTACACCCTTCCCCACTTCATCCTCCACCCCAGTTGTGACAACCCAAAATATCTCCAGACATTGCCAAATGTCCCCTGAGGGCAAAACCATAGAAACACTATAGACAGTGTTTCTCAAACCATCTATAATGAAAGATTGTTCTTCCCAGTCTATTGCAGAGTGATACTTTTATAAAAAAATATAAAAATGAATTACTAGAAAAATTATCATGTACTTGAGTGGCACAGCAATGCCAAAATGCTATGAGACTCCTAAATACTTCCTCATGATTTCTTTATTTATCACAGACCAGAAATAAAGAGTTTGTGGGTTGCCACTGGTCTGCAAGCCACACTTTTGAATAGCACTGGTCTAGGACAAAAATATCTTTGATATTAGGGTGCCCATAATTCAATTTTATCACCATCGAGATGAACAAATTCTGCAATAGACCTTATATAAAGATATCTATCATCATAATTATACTTACACCTTGAATTACATATAATTTTAATTTTACATATAAAAATTCAAGTTTTATGGCTGGGGTAGTGAGGAGGTTATAAATGAAAAAAGAATACTTCTTGAACTTGGCTGAGGATACGTGGGGATTCATTATCCTATTCTCTGTTTTTGTAGATTTCACATTTTTCTTCTAAAAAGTTAAATTTGTTTTTTTTAAAAACTGTTTTCATGCTATTCTAAAACTTAAAATATCACCATTATCCTTCTGCATCAGGGGTCCTGTCTTTATCTAGGGAAACTATTTTTGATATCAGGAAGATCAATAGTATAAACATTAAACCATCTCAGAAGTCATAAACTGTGCCTTCCATGCCTGCTTTGAGACAACCTAGTGCTCCAGGGACCGGCCCTGCTGTGAGCCACAAAAACTCAGACTGGTGAGCAGTAGATTCACAAAACCTGGCCCTTCTCTCCTCAACACCAGCATGGCCAAGCTGTTCACATGTGTCTGGAGTAAGGGGCTTCTTGCACTCTTATATGACAGGGTATGTATATAACTGGGCCAGCAGTTATACTTCATGTGGAAATTCCCACAACAGATCCTCCAAGAATAAAATAGAGCAACAGACATGGACCTTTGGTGGCCCTGACCACTGATCAGAGAGAGATGAGCCTTGATGTGTGCTCCTCAACATGGCAGAGGCTGTGAAACCCATGCTGCATTTTCAGAGTCCTCCATTTTCCTAGGAATCAGGTAAGATTAGTAGTCTTCCCTTAGTATAATGGGCTTTGAGACCAAAAGATGACTACCCACTTCTATAAACCAAATTCTCAACAGAATCACAGGTGAAATTTAGAGGAGGGTTTGCAAGTGTGGCCCCATGGATTTCTATTACACACAGCTGGGGGAACAGAGCTACAGCCCACAGTACAGCATGCCATATATCTAACAGTTCCTCTTAATGGCCCCCTTTCTGAAAGTGCATGTGCCACCAGCTGCATACAATCAAAATGCATTGAGTTTCCCTCTAACAAGCAGCCTTGCTTAGAAAACTTCTTTTACAGATGTTTATAGCTTTTGTGGCTTTTTATTCACCATCTTATTTTTATAGCCAGTGTGATCTTTCAACATATGACAAAACAGAACCAGGGCCTAGTAAACAATGCACCTAAAAATTATAACTCTTAGGAAGCTAGGAGAATATTTAAAACAGGTTTCTATATAACACATCCATAATTGGTTTTGCATTGTAGCTAAGGAAAAACACACTTCTATAAATTAGGAAAATGAATTGCACAAACAACACATAGAAAACTAAAAATAAGCACAGTAAATAGGATATAATTTTTATATTAAAGTGCTGCATACAGACTTTAAATAGAAACAAGGAGGCACCTGGTCCCTTTTAATTTATCACTCTGATGTCCACAGAATAGTGCATGTAAATGGAATGGCTGGGCAGCCAGAAAATCCTATCACTTGCACAGAGGTGATAAAAGAGCTTTTCTGGCATAAAGCATGCAAAGAACAATCCAAACTAGCTAAAAAGCTTTGTTTACCTGGAGCAGCAGGGGTGACTTGAACTAGTCCATTTGGAATCGTGAGACAAAACTGATGAAACTAAACATTTCCCTAATATTCTCCTAACTTCTAGTCCAGTGGACTTCAACCCTGTGTGCACACTTAAACCACCTAGGGATCTTTTAAAAAACATTGATGCCTAGGGCCCACCCTCAGACAGCCTGATTTAACTAGTTTGGGCAGGGCCAGGCACTAGCATTTTAAAAGCTCCCAAGGTGCCTCTAATGTGCAACCAGAATTTCTGAGAACTTCTGATTTAGTTCACCAACCTCTACCATAAGGATTATAATAATAAAAACAATGACAAAAACAGCAGCAGTAACAACTCCTACTCTTTCTACTACTACTGTTATTTATACACCCCTGCATTGCTGCCTACATTCACAAACTGCCCACCTTCTGCTGGCTAAGTGCTAGGAAATTTAGAGGCTTTTTTCCCATTTAGTATTAAGCAATGCTGCCAATTTGCTATGGTTATTCTCACTTTACAATGAAGAAACATTTGTTTAAAAACATGACCAAGGTCACGGTAAGGCAATGGCTATGCGTTAGTTAAGGATAGGCTGAGGTAAACATCCAGAATGACTCAGTGAGTCTGGAGCACAGGTGTATAACTCCACTTGTTATTACAGCCATGTAGCCATAACATGGGAAGGCCATCACTTGGCTCTAAGCCACTGCTCTCTGTAAAAGATATAATTGCCCCGTTGACACTGTGCAGGCTTGGCTTAACATGGCTTAACATGGTGGGTGACCAGAGAAAGAGAGAGTGAGTCACAGCTGTCCCTCTTTGCAGAAGGACATAGGGGAGCCAGGACACAGCTTGGCCTGCTTGTATCCAAAGAGAAAAAGAGTTAAGTTGTTGACTCTGACGGCGGGGAGAGTTGGCTGTGCAGCTCTGTATGGGAGCTGCTGGACTAGGCAGATGAGACAGGGCGAATAGTATGAGAAAGCTGTTGACGAGAGCTGCTGCTAAAGAAAACCATCTTTTACCTGCCTACTATCCTCCGAGTGTTCTTTCTACTCATCCACCCACTCCCTCAAACCTCAGCATGGGTTAGAACCTGACCCTGGGCGTGACATTTGGCGTAACTGTGAACTTGACAGTTATACAATCAGAGGGCAGAACAAAAAATAAGGCACTTGTAATCCCCGGCCTGTGTCTGGGGTTACTCTGCTTCCTACCTGAGCCTCTTCCCTGGTCTATATCACTGCTGGCAGAACCCTGATTCTATCTGGGTGTTACCTTCTGCCTGGTTAAGCAACCTGGAGGAGGACCCTCTCCAGCCCAGCCCCAGAGATTGTGGTTTCATGGTCTGAGCTATGGCCTGGGCTTTGGCAGTTTTAAAATATCCCCCAGTGATTCTAATTTGCAGACGCATTTGGGGACCGATAAGCTAACCCAGTATCAGCAATTCCGTTTCCCTTGCAGTGATGGGTTTAGCTTAGAGCATGTGACCCAACTGTGGTTGCTGGGAAGGTAAGTCTATGGGAGATTCTCGAAAAGACCTCTTCTGCCTGTTGATGCAGACTGTGTTAGGAGAGGCTGTTGGAGCTGCTGCAGCCAAGTGCTGAGCACGCGAGGAGCTGGCTGAGGATGGCAGCAGACATCAGAAAAACCAGGACCGCTAACGACCCTGTTAAGCTATTAACCAACCATGGATGGCCCTTCCTCTGAAGTTCTTATCATGTGATTTAATACAAATCCTGATCGTTTTAGGCCCTTTCAGTTGGGGTTTTGGTTAGCTTGGGATAAAAGTCATCCTATAGCCTAGATCTTTCCAATCATCACACTATATTCCAATAGCCCTATCCTGGTGACACAGAATAGCCCTATTCTAGCTCACTTTGAATAAAAAATTCAAAGTCAGTGGCTATTAAAAATGGTAATACACAACACAGCCTAAGAATCCCAGCTCTAAAAATGGTAACGGGTGTTCTTTTAGACAGCAACATTTTTCTTACACATATAAAGAGAGTTACAAAGGGAGCCGAAAATATATTTGCTGATAAGAATTCTGAGAACAATATACTGTGCATTGTAACAATGTCCTTTGTAATCTTTGAAAGAAAAGGAAAGCTGGTTAAGTGAAAGAATGTTATTACTTAAATTATCTAATTGGAAATTACTTCAGTCCCTGCATAATGACTAAGTGTTTAGATTAAAAAAAAAAATCTTAGAAGAATCATATGAACAGGAAAATTTTGTTATAAGAAAAGTTATGCTCACCATCTTAAAAAATTATGAGGCAAACTTTAAAAAAGAATGCAAATTGTAATGAAAATATAAGGAAGTATAAAGGAAAGAAAAAGGAATATAAGAAAAGTAAATATGATAAAAAATATATGGAAAATATTAAAACATATATACACACACTTAGGCTGACAGATATATATAGTGTCTAAGGCAAAAATGTTGAGTTTCAAATAACATTCTGAACAGAAGTCAACTATGAAAACAATAAAATTTTCAGAGTTGGGAGAGCAGGTTTCTGATGTAACTGTCTTGTTCTCTTGTAATGTATCATCCTCGTTGCTTTTATCTTAAAAATTTGCTAATGAAAATCAAAGTAAGTCTTACAAATTTAAGATAGCTCAATTCTTTTTTTCATGTTGCTGGGAGTTTCCTTTACTAATAGAACATTTCTGACAAGTGTATAATAATCTCAGACCCAGTAATCTATCACCAAAGGAAAATTTAGGAAGAGCAATATTAAATACTTCCTCTAAAAAGGTCTTTTCCTATATTTGAACTAGTACTTTAAGCTTACATACCAATTAATTTAAGTGTTCCAAGCTCTATTTACAAAGGATCTGACAGCAATCAAGATAATTCCCATGATTAAATGATGTCATTGAGAGTAATTTCATCAGCAAAAGTCTCCATGGAATATTGGTCAAGACACTGTGTTAGAAACCAAGGGAAACACAAAAAGGTTTAAAATGTGGTCCTTATCCTCAAGAAGAGTACAACAAATTAGTTAAGAAAATCTTGGTGGGTGGAATAGATGAATTTGAGTTGTACCTGTCCATCACCTTCAGCTTTTGTTGTTACACAATTTGAAGTATGGTATGCAGCAAATACCTACTATCCTTGTCGATTTGGGGGGATAATGCAGGAGTACAGAGAATGAAGTGAAATGAGAATTCAACATAGTCACAGACTCTTACATTTAAGAAGCAGATCCAGCCAGTTCACACAGAACTGAATTAATTCAACTTTCCCACTTCCAAAATGAACAAGAATGCTTTCTGACATATGTGATGGTGGCAAGTGTAATCCATCTTTGAATAAAACCATAAGGTTTATTCAGAGGTCTGTAGGAGAAAGGGATTAGGTACATGTAAAGCCTTAGAAAAAGGATATCTAATTCTAGAAAAAAAAAAAAAACATACTTATCTCATCACACAATTTTGAAAATAATAAGAACACAGCAGAAAGGTGCTATTACACATGCAGCTAATTCACCCATGACTAACAGAGCATTCATTTTAGCCAAATTTATGTCAACAGGTGAAACAAAACCATCAAGGATCAGGCAGAAGTCAGAGGAAATCATATCAATATAAATTATGTCTCTGAGTGAACACTCTGACATATGCAAGGAGCTAGTAGTATAAACCTGCCCTAAACTTTAAAATGCTGCCTATTTGTACAGGTGAGGATTCCACTGTTGTCCTGGCAGAGATCTTGCTAGATTTTAATTTGCTGAAAATTCATAAAATATTTTGACAAAAAGTCAGTCAGTCTAAAAGATTAAAACAAAAAGATGACAACAGCATTACTATAATAAATGAGAAATATTTATTTTCTAAATTTGAATACCATTAACATTTTTAAATTCCAAAGGTAACTGCAGAAGTTTTTTTTTTTTAACTTAGAAAATTAGCATCTTTACTATTTACCCTTTTCAACTGATACAGTTTTTTTTCTGTAAGCAAATTTGAGTTCAATCTTTCACAAATGGGTGTTTGTGAAAACTTCTGTAATTTCTGATGATGCTACACAGACTTCACCAGGCAGGCGTATCCTCTGCAAAACACCATTGGTACCTCCAAAATAAAATGACCCTACTGTCATCAGCAGTGACCAGGAAAAAAAAAATCACATTTCATTTTTTTTTTCTTAATAGGCCTTGGTGACATTTTACCCGCTTGCTTTTGGTTGTTTTCACTTCAGTGTGTTCCTCGAGAAAGAGCATCTCATTAACTTATTTCAAAAAACCATGAAAAATGTGACCAATCATCCCTGTTTGCCCAGGACTAGCCTGGTTTTAGCACTGAAAATCCTACACCCTGGGAAACCAGAAAGGTCGTGGTTAGAGCAAGATAATGCCAACTCTGTTTCTGTGTAAAACAGCATCATCTGAATTCAGGAATCATAGCCAATTATAATGGTCCATTTAGATCTATCTAGGAGATAGACTGTATGTGTCAGCCTGGAAATCCACCCAGCTGTCATAGGCAAATGTACTAAATAAGAAGGATTCTGCTAACACAATCTCTCATTCTTCCTATGCCCTGATCTCTCATCCCTTATCTAGTCACAGTCTATCATCCCACTGGCAGAACAAGCTGTTACTAAGGAAAAGTACTAACAAGACCTCTAGCTAGCCCTTTCTCATCTCATGCTGCCCCACTGAGAACACTGGCTGCCCATCCTAGTGGGTACAAGGTGGAGCGCTGCAGGGACAATGATGGAGTGTTGGGCCTGGGAGGGAGAAGGGTAGTGCTTTGGACGGAAGTACCAAGTTTTGCCTCAGGCCAAACAAAATGCTTTCTCCCTCAAGATGATGAGGTTTTGTTATTTTAAGAAAAAATATTTTTACAGAGAGAGCTACTTATAAACTGTCCAGGTTACCAAGAAATCATCCAATTCATTCTCTTAGAATATATTAGGTAAAAGAAGACTGAATTGAGGCAGTTTCCTTGTTTTAATTATATCCAAAGCCACAGAGAACCTCATAGACCCATGGATCTCAATGTTGAATCATTCCTTTGCACACTGAGATGATTTTGTTTTGCTGTACTTCTTTACATTGTTCTTTAGTTTAGATATCCTGGTGCCTTCTAACCTATAAGAAAAGTTGGTGCCTTCACAGAGTATGGTAACCTATAAGAAAAGAACTGCCAGCACACTCTCCCACTATTTTGTTCTCTCTCCTTTTCTAATTGCAGTTGTGGCTGTTTTTCTACTAGTGGCCAAGTATCCTCTATGTCAAGTCAACATAAGTAATACACCTAGAAGACGATTCAGTTAACATAATTCTTACTTTGTACATAAAGGAGCTAAGCTACAATGAAGCCCGAATGCTCAAAGAGAATTCAGTGAGTACACATTTCTCTCTGCTCAAAGAATATCCACAACCAGTCTCCAAAGGGCCTCTTTCTGGGCAAGGATGAAAGAAGATACACTGGGAACCTGAAGACAGAAATGGGGGTGGAATAGGGAATGATAGAAGCCTCTGGGGCTTTGAGCCCAGTATTACATGAAAAGGAACAGACTCTTAGCATGCAGCAGCCGCAGCACTGGCATTGGCTCCTAATGGGACAGATGTAGAAAACTCACTCATGCTCTGTCAGTGGGGAATAGAAACAGAATTCAGTATTAAAAAAATTTAAAATTCAGCCATTGAGTCATCTATTACTTGGTGATAAACTGTCCCGCATGTTAAAGACTATATTCTAGGTGGAATGTCATTTTTTTGGCAATGACATGGTAGACTGCTTACATGTCTGAAAACACATGTTAATTTTAGTCCCTTAACTCTGTTGCCTCTACAAAGCCAAATAATATGTAATAGATCCAAAGCAGTCAGGCATACCACATTCCAGCAAAATGTTAATTTTAACTTACACTGGCACGGTGAACATTTGAATGGAGTACATTCATTCACTGAATAGAAGGAGTAGCTCAAAGAGCAACCTTCAGCAGCATCCAAGAAAGATTATGTACATGTGTGTGTGTGCGTGTGTGTGTATGATATGTATACATATAGATATGATTTAGAAAGTAATGAAAAAGGTTTGACCCTAATGGAATTCAGTGTAATGCACATTGACTCTCATCCGGGAAACTGTCTAGAACTGCCCCACTATGTGCCGAGTTTTTGGACTAGGATCCAGTCTGTGTCTGGCATGAATACTCCAGGATATTTGAGTTCTGGGTCAAGTCCAGTGCTACAGGCTGGAGGACTGGGTCACCAGGCATGCAGTAGGCCTCAAGGGCAGTACTAAAGCTTAACGAGGGTCTCCAAATGTCTGGCACTTTTTGCTGAAACAGAAAAGTATTATGCATTTTGAAGGTACCAGTGAAGGGCTGGGTGTGATGGCTCATGCCTATAATCTCGGCACCCTTGGGAGGCTGAGGCAGGTGGATCACTTGAGGTCAGGAGCTCGAGACTAGCCTGGACAACATGGTAAAACCTCGTCTGTGCTAAAAATACAAAAAAAAAAAATTAGTTGGATATGGTGGCTCATGCCTGTAATCCCAGATACTTAGGAGGCTGAGGCAGGAGAATCGTTTCAACCCAGGAGGTGGAGGTTGCAGTGAGCCAAGATCATGCCACTGCACTCCAGCCTAGGTGACAGAGTGAGACTCCATCTCAGGAGAGAGAAAAAAAAAAGAAAAAGAAAGTACTAGTGAAGAACATCAGACCATCGGCAATTTTCTGTTGCGATCATGGTTGGTCCTTACATGAATGGTTTATGTCACTCACAGCTTAGCCTAGCTCAACTGCTGACCCTGGGGTTAAAGGCCTCCGGTCTCGTTGCCAGTCCTCAGAGCCTCTTGACCTTTCTTCCTGCTTCATGATTTCCAGACACCAAATCTCAGATCAGTTGCCTACCCTATTCATCTGTTAGAATCCAGCATCAAGGCCACAAGCAATCAGCACCATCATAATCACTGTAAATCAGAGATTTACGAAAGACAGGAAAAACCTTAATAATCCATCTGTCTCATATGTCATTACAGTATAAATAAATAGCATTTGGTGATGAAAATGTATTTGGAAAATTGTTCCCAATTCTGGTTCCTATTATTTCCATTTATAATCTTGAACACATAATGACATAGGAAACTAAATGATGTATGGTGTGTGTGTGTGTGTGTGTGTGTGTGTGTGTGTATAAAATACATATATATATAATACATATATGTATTCTTTCTGATTTGATTCCATACAATTATGATTTCAGAGAACACTCAGTTACACTTAATAATATACAATATTAATAAAAAGACTAATCAATTTTTTCTTTAAGTGAATGCTTGCTTTCATTTTGCAAGGATGTGACATCATGGAACTTGGTGTACTAATACGTTCTGTACAAATTCTTATCTTCCACTTTACCAGTAAGCAACATCTACCCCTCGCCCCCACCTCCGGCTCCTTACATACTCTGCCTAGTGTTGCACTAGATGCATGTCACTGGCTTTCTAATATTCATATTTTAAAATACTCTAGAAAAGAACTGAGGTTGCAAGAAAGGATAACATCCATACTTCGAAGCTTCCATAATGGAGAGCCTCATCAAATAGAAAATATACACAAGGAATATGATTTGTCTGAAAAAAACCCAAATGTATGATAAAAAAAAATGGTTGTATGATAAAGAAATGCGTGTGTGGTAAAGAAATGTAATTTAGAATTGAAAGCAGAACTAAAAGAAAGACAAAAGCTGAAGGTAAAGAATATAATTTTACAAGTAGCACATTTAAAAATATTCCTTAAAAGCAAGTAAACTGAAGCCTGCCCAGAAAGATATGAATCTAGGACCCCCGAGGAAATGGCTTTCCCTGTAATGAATCGTGGTTGACACCGTGCATAGACATGAAGTCTCAAGCAGGAAGTGAAGAAAGAGATAGCTAGAGCTCAGATGTTTCTCAGGATAAGCAGGTTTTTACTTCAGCATCAATACGGTTTCGGTCAAACTGAAAATGATACCATGTTCTCAGAACAACCAAATGCCTCCATTAGAGTACAAATAAAGAAATCAAAGAATAACAGCTTTTTTATGGAGCAAAAGGAAAGATCCATAACTATATTTTAATGAATGACTTTTACCCTTAAGACTGTTTCCTTCATGATTTTAAGAATACATTTTGTTACAATACCTAGAAATACTGAAATTGAAGAATTTTTCAACCCCACAACATCCATGAGATGAAGGCAGCACGATCGAGAGGCCCCCATAGGTCTTTCAAAGCGATAATTCCAAAACACCATCTTGATATAAACCTGCCATGTGACCTATTGTGAGGCATGATTGGCCTAAACGTTTCTTCCTGAAAAATTATATCAAAAATAGCCATTATCAAAGATATGAAAGATTCATATTGAAAATGCTGTCTTGATTTCCTATGATGCAAAGAAACTACAATACAAGGAATTTAGGTAAAAATGTGGACAGTCTCTCAACATTAAATTTCTCTTAGTATAATGTATTACAAGGGACATGAAATATCTCTTCCTGGTGGCTTCCAAAACATTTCAGAGAAAATAGCTTCTAAGCTATAAGTGAAGGGAAAATGCTGTTGAGGTCCTAGTGGCACCACTAAAACATTTCCTGAGTGGGGTGTCCCCATGCCAGTCATCTTGGTGTGCTTCCAGGATAAAACGTTAGAGCAGGAATCCTGAGGACCATGTACTGAGGAAGTCCAGCGGACCCAAGAGATACTGTAGCAGCAACAAGTTTAAACAAGTTTATTGAACTGAATGGGAAATTGACACTAGTTTTCTTATGATTTTTCTAAAAGATTCGTTCATTCAATATGGAACATAATACTTAAGAACATCTTGATGGCTGCATATACAGTAATGAAGAATAAGGTCTTTAAAGACAAGCTAATTTCCAATCTTGGTGCTGCCCATTACTAGTCATTGTAGTAATGACAGCCTGGAATTTGGACAAGCTACTTAAGCTCTCTAAGCCTCACTTCCCTCATTTGTAACATAGAATATTATACCTATGTCATAGCATTTTGCTTATTTTAATGGTTGGCACATAATAATAACAAACTTATTTTATGTATAATATTAACCTGCTTTCTTCTCTTTACCATTGCAATATGCATATAAATGCAATGTTATTCAGAATTGAAAAAGGCACATGAATCATGTAAATATAACTGGTGATTTTATATAGAAAGAAAATTATGTAGGAACCTCAACATAGCATTGTTCTTGAAATCCATTTATGGGATCTTGGGATAAAGACAGATAAGTCTTTATCCCAAGATCCTTGTGATACTTTAGTAATTAAAATTCTCTGAACAGAGAACAAGATGAACATATAATTCTGTTCCAGAAAGAAAATAGCATGGAAATATTGTATTACTTTTCTAAGAATAATGGCCTCATTTCTTTTAAATATTAATTGCATATTGCCTAGCTTCAAAACAAAGAAAACTCTCTTTATATATATTTCAGACAGCATGTACTTTCCTTTAAATCCTGAAGTATATTATTAAAGTCTAAAGATAATACAATGGTGGTGAAGCAACAATCAGCTTAGATACTAAATATTTATAGAGTTTTATTTTAGCAAAATCTGCAATCTGCTGTACACATACTCTTTGTAGATATACCAAGTTCATAAAGAAGTTTAGTAGACATCCTGAAACAACTATACTGCATTATTATTACAAATGGGGCTGCCTAAGCCAAAGAGATGAGGTTATTTCCTGACACCATTCTGCCCAGGCTCTTACAAGAAGAGGTGCAGATAAGATACGGAAGCCCTTAGAGTTTCCTCTGCAGCAGCCGTGAGAAATAAAGAGACGGGTAGACTAAAACATTACTCACCTAAAGCCCTGCTATTTATACTTGAATAATGACTATGACACTTTATAGTCAGTTCAACAAATACCTAACACATTCCCACTGTGTGCCAGGCAGTCAGCTAGACTCTGAAGTTCCTCCTACCCACAAGCAAGACATTTTTACAAGTGTGTAATTTGGGGGAGAAAGTGACGCCGACAAGGTCAGTGCAGTACAATGTACAACAAGTGATGATAGCACAGAGAAGAGGTTCCTCACCCAGCTATAAGATGAGATGGTCAGAAAATGATGGAGGAGGTGATTTCACTTAAGCAGGGGTCTTCTTGTTTTTAACAAAAATTTGCAATATGATTAAGAGGCCAGGCAGTAAAGCAGAGAAGCAGGTATCAGTTGAAACAAGAATAAAACTAACAAAAGTCTAGAAAAAGAATGGTATCATTTTGGGCTGGCAAATGAGATTGGAGAAATACCTACTTTATATTTATTCCCTTGTTTTGAGTAATAGAAAGTAATTCTATTTAGTGTGGCAACAAGCTTAAGAAAAGATGACAGTTCCAGAATTCCTCATAGCTAAGTGTGGTCATGTGGAAGTTGGTGAGGACTTCCAGAAAGCTCCTTAGTGGAAGTGTAACCAGCAGGGGCACATCTTGTTGCCCTCTCTTGCCTCCTCCTTCCTGTTGCCTGGAATGAGGATGTGATGGCTAGAGTAGCAACATCCATTTTGAGTCACACTGGAACCTTGAAAATGGAAGCCACATGCCTTGATGACTTTGTGGAAGTGCCAAACTAGCCCGGGACTGCCTACCTCTGGACCCTTATGAATAAACATCTTCGTGTTTAAGATAAATGAGTGAGTCTCTGTGACTAGCAAGGCAAGCAATTTCTGACACCAAGCTGGTTGAAAATATTAAGGGTATAATTAGGGTATAATTCTGTGAGTGGCTGACAGAAGTTGTAATGGTCCCTTATAGCTAAAACAGTTAAGAAACTGTGTGTCTGATGAGGTGTTCAAATTAATGCTGAACCATCTCAGGATAAGGGCAGGCACTGGGGTGGCTTAAGAGGAGCTCCTGCAGTCTTTACCACATGGAGATCATCTAAAAGATTGGTAGCTGAACATAAAAGAGAATTTGCAGGGTCTATTTTCTAATTGTTTTATTCTTGAGACCCAGTATATTACACATAGTTCATAGGATTATTGGGACGATTTCTTGATTAGAATACAAGTACTTAACTCAGTACATAGTATATAATGGTCAATAAATAGCTATTCATTCTAAAACGTGCTTTCTATATCTAATATTAAGTAATCAGATATTTGTTTCATGCACTTTTAGAAACTTTATCCTTTTCACATTAATAAAGATCCACTTACAAGATCTCTAATTATTACAGAAAAGATAAATTCAAATAGTAATAAAAATATAAATTCCTAATAAATTTTATATTAATTGTAACTTATATCTTGAAATCAGATATATTGCTTGAAAATAACTGATCTCGGAGGTAACAAAATGCAGAATATAACAGGTAGTACTTCACAATAAAAAAATTTAAAACAGGTAATAATTTTATATAAAATATTACTAAGAATCAAAAACCCTATAAGAACTAAAAAATGATATAATATTCTTGCTCTGTAACCTAATCTGTTATTGTTTCTCTTTAATTTCATGACCAAATGAATTTGAGACAAGACAATGTCATCGAAGTGCTTGCAGAGAGAGAAATGTTACTGCTGTAACTAGCTACACTCAGTCTTTAACATATTTTGACTTAAATTCCCTCATTTTTAAATAAAGTGGTGGGATCAACTGACCTCTTCTGTGCTTTGCAGCTGGGATATTCTATGACTGTAGACTGTACTCAAAATAGGTCACAAATAATGAAGACATTTTAAAAATGTTGTGCATTGCAGTTTGTTTTCACTAGTAATGGCAAGTAACTACAGCCTTAACAATTGTTATAGTTTTACTAGTCTCAACGTATAAGACCATTGTGTAATGTAAAAGAAAAAAGAGATATGAAAGAAAAATAGGTGGGTTCAAGGGATATACAGAGTTGCTTGGACTGAACATTTTCTTTATTTCATAGGTTTGTGTTTCTAGTAAGGATGGAACACCTGGTATTATTGCTCATCTTATTCCATTCTGTCACTGGGAAACAAATGAAAGCCTGTGCTGACTTAGTGTTACCTACAGAATTAATCCTGTCTTCCAGTCCCGGCACCAAAAGCTCCTCAGAGTCTTGCCACGCCTGCCTGACCCCCATCTCATGCTCCAGTTCTCAACAACACACACCATGGGTTCTACTACACTGGGCTTTTCTCCCACCCACAAATCACAACTTCACATCCTTGCATACAGCACTCAGTTGGTTTGCAATGCCCTACCCACAATCTTGTTCCTTTTCCTAGAAAACTCAGACTCATGCTCCCTGGTCCAATTCAGATATCCTCAGTGGAACCTACCTGGTCTCCCTGGGGCAAAGCCAGCCGCTTAGTTTTCTGTGTTCCAATGTTTCCATCACGTGTGATTCTCTTTCACTGTAAGAATATCTAATGCAACAATGCAAGCATTCTACTCCCTTCCTGGGTATGCAGAAAACTCCAGGTGGCCCAGACCAGGTCTTAAACACTTTGTCCTTTCAATGTTAATAAAGATCTATTTAGAAAGTCTCCATTTTTACAGAAAAGACATATAGATACCAATGAGGATAGCAGAAAATCATACAACATGCAATTATATTGCAGAATGGCTGAATACATGAACTAAGCTCTAAGAGAAAAAGAAAGAGAAGGAAAATAATGACATAAAAGTTAAAAAAAAAACTGGGCTAATATAATTAATGTACCAGGTAAAGTATGCCAATGGCAGAGGTGGCAGGGAAGGCTGTATCGAAAGTGAGACCTGACCGGGAGCTTTAAAAAAAGGGACTGCTTTATTTGTACCCTCAAAAAGTATTGAAGTGGACCTAGGCAAGCATGGTCATCTTTAGGACAAGGACATGGTCAAATTGGTTGATGCCCAGAGTGTCCAGGAGGAATGGAACACAGGAGGGGCAGACAGCAGCAGCACAGCCCGGCTGGCACAGGGCACTCAGGCCAAGCCACCTGGGCTCCATTCTGCAGAAAGAGGGAAGTAGGGGGGGCTTTTTTGTTTGTTTTTTCTTTAGTATCTGAGACCCTTGATCAAAGCAAATCTTTATCGATGCAGTCATATATGAGATGGATTAGACCAGCGACTCTTGAACTGTGTTTTGTAAAAGACTAGCCCCAGTGAGATGTTAGTGGAATACACACACATACATACATACATACACCCTTACTCGCTAGGCTAAAACTATCCAGGCAAATGCTAGCCTAAACAAACTATAAGAAATGCCTTCATTGCTGGATTTCTCAGATCTGGAATATGGTTACATGTATCATAAAACTGCAAGATTCAAACGGAGCATGTGATTTTTCCCAGAAATGCTGAAACACTTCTCTTCCCTTGGCTTCAGTGCCACCTCACTGTTTTCTCCTGGTTCTCCTTCAGCCTCTTCGGCTGCCTTCCTGGTTTCCTTTTGGACAATCTTCTGGGGCTCAGCCTTTTTTTTTTTTTCCGTTCCACATAGATATCTCCAATGAATTTTCTACTCCTGCAGAGTAAACTCTCTTCTGATTCTCCCAACGCCTTTCCTTGCCTGACCCTTCTCTCAATCTGAGGTAGGTGGTCTTACTGTGTGTACATGCAGCACGCTGGGATACTTTCAGGGTGGTCTTTTCCATGATCTATCTTGTTGTCTTCTCCCCCAGACTATGCAAGGGCTGCAACCTTTTCTTAACTATTCCTTCAGTACACAACACATAGCACAGAAGCTGAATCTGTAACATTTAGTTGGCCATCTGAGACCAAATGCATATTCTTAACCACTTACAATTAGAAACATATCACATTGGTCAAAGGAAGTCTCTTTAATCAGGAGTTCTTTATACATGCAACAACTGTTTGAAGTCATTGTTAAGCGAAGTTAAATAGAAACTGACATGGACTTCCCTAAGATCAATTCTTTTGCTTTTAATGTTTGACATTACGTGAGATAATCAAGAAAGGCCCTGTATCACTGTGGTGTCATCCAACGTACACCACAGGGATCTAATTTTATTCCAATTGTTCAGAATCACAGCAATATAAATCAATCAGTAACCTAAACATTCCATAAATAATCCTTCCAAAGGAAACTCTGTCTAAATTTTACATTATTCAAACGTTCAAATGATAATGAGCTCATAAGCTTCTCTAATACCTCAGTGAAAACACTGATTCCAGCTGTGGTAACAGTCCCTAAGAGTTATGTGACAGGCAGGAGAGGAGGCACTTATGTGACATTGGCCTTTGCATTACTGTACCCTATTGGGGCAGAAAAACACTGTTCACTTAAAATGCTGAGATCTCTCCTGCCAGGTCTGGAGGGCGGATGGAAGATACAGTCCTTTGATTTTAGCCACAGATTTTTAATTCCTTGCTCTAAAGCAGTAGGAGGAAGAGGGAGACCAAATGGAGACTAGGAAAAGGCCACTGGGAAGCGTTCTACTGATTCTTCAAGGATGGTGTGCCTCAGAGCATCTTCTTGAGACACTCCCTTATGTCTGCCCAAAATCACCTGGGCAAGATTATAAAAAACTGTCAGCAGGCTGAGGAGAGTCCAGGTTGAGGCTCAAGAAAAGAAAGATACCTAAGACTTTTTTATATATAAATTTATGGGGTATGAGTGCAATTATGCTACAAGCATAGATTATGTAGTGGTTAAGTCAGGGCTTTTATGTTATCCATCACCCAAATGATATACATTATACCCATTAAGTAATTTCCCCTTATCCTTAATCCTCGCACCCCTCACCTATAAGTCTCCACTGTCTATCATTCCATTCTGTATCGTCATGTTTTTAGCACCAACTTATAAGTGAGAACATGTGATGTTTGACCTTCTGTGTCTGGCTTTCTCCCCTTAAGGTAATGGCCTCCAGTTCCATCCATCTTGCTAGAAAAATCATGATTTCATTCTTTCTGTGCTTAAATACTATTCCACCGTGTGTGTGTGTGTGTGTGTGTGTGTGTGTGTGTGTGTGTGTATTTTCTTTATCCATTCATCTGCTGATGGATACTCAGGTTGATTCCACATCTTTGCTATCGTGAACAGTGCTGCAACAAACAGGAATGCAGGTATCTTTTTGATATAATGATTTCTTTTCATTTGGACAGGTACCCAGTAGTGGGCTTGCTAGATCAAACAGAACTAATTGATGATTGATGATGCTGGTACTGGCCAGTAACTAGTGAGAGATAAAGTACTTAGCAGGGCTGAAAATGCCAACAATCTGAGATCACTGACCTTCAAAAGCTCCTCAAAGCCCTGAAGGTAAAACCCAAACACGTTCATCCAGCATTCAGAGACGACCCTGTATCACCTTCCCTCTGTGCATCCCAGAGCCTCTTTTTCAGTACACCTTCTATTCTACTCCATGACCCACTCATATGAAATTATCTGACACTCTCAGGCATCTTGTACTATATATTCGATCATGTATCCCTAGTACTTATTACAGTCCCGGCATATAGTTGGCTTACTAAATGTTTTCAGAATTAGTGAATTTTCCTGTATCCAGGTATCCAAGAAGCACAATCTTTAAATCAATGAGAACAATCTGAAAGCCCTGGCACAGTGATTTATTAATGACACACAGATAGTGACTAGTAAAGTGATCTCTTATTAAAAATAAAGTACTACAATTTGCGAATAGTCTATTCCCTCTTCACAAATGAGGTGGGTTTTAATCTTAACCCCTGACAACACTATTTTCATTCACTTCCACCCCAGTATGCTGCCCTAAAAGGGAAATAAGGCACGAGAGTTAAGGCTTGAACTTGAAGAATTGTACACATTCCATGCTGTGGCCTGAGGTGTCTGTTCACTTGAGCTTTATCTGTCAGGTGTGTCAGTCAGATAAGTAGGGTAAAAGTAGCTTCATCAGGGGATCTCAAATCTCTGGCTTCCCTGTGGCAAGTATACCTCTAAGAACAAAGTCTTCAGAGCCAGATGACAAGAATGGCCCAGGCAGGCAACCAGGGAAGGCCAGGACCAGTGTACATCAATGCAGAGCATCAAGTTCAGAGTAACAGGTATACATTTCCCTATTCCTGCCTAGACAGATAGAACTGCCTTGCACACGGTAAAATGCGGAAATGCAGAGAAGCACATGCATCTGAAGAAGACAACCACAGCAACAAGGAAGGGCCACTGAGAGCTAAGACAGAGCCATGCCAAAGACTCCAGGATCTCAGAGTAGGCCTGGTACCAGTTATATACTTGGGACCCAGTACTTTCCCATGCCATCACTTGGCATACTTGGCATTTTATGTTACTTAAAATAATGTCCTTAATGTCCATCTTTCCTGAAAGAAACAAGCAGGGCCTGTGACACTACAGCTTCTGGCATGCAGTTGGCATGTCACAAACATCTGATGAATGCACACACTCTTGCATTTTCATACCTTCTTGTCAAGTCCTTAGTGAGAAGAAATTGCTGATTAAAAAGGAATTAAACTTCTGAGAGACTCCTAGCTCCACTGAAGGTAGAGACAAGGTCTGATTTGTGTACTGCTATAGACCCAGCTCATAGCACACTGCAGTCATTTAATCAATGTTGAATAAATAAACGAATGGATTCATATGTCTTATCTAGATATATATTTGCTGGGTTAATTTGATAAATTTAATAATTTGCTTCTGACCATAATTTTACTTCATTTCTTCAACAAACCTAATAACTCACTAGGTGCCAGGCACACAGTTGCTAAGGAAAAAGAGATGCAAGCTACACTTTCTGTCCACATGGAAGTCGCAATTTAAAAAAGGAGAAACATATAAACAAATTAGGACAATAACTTTTCTAAATTCAAAAACAGAGGTTTGTGTATTTTAAACAGCTTTAGTCAGGGAGCATTAAAATAAAAAGTTACAGAAAAAAAAAAAAAAAGTCCCAAATAGGGAACATCCCAACCAACCTCCTAATCATAAGCAGAGATTACCCATGCTTGAGTTTGCCAGACCACCAACCTCAACATCGAGAACTACCTTCCTGATGGCCCAAAACAAGTGTCATTCTGATCACAAAAGTACTGCTAGAGAACCCAGATTCACTCTTTTCTTGGCATTTAAGGTTCTAAAAAGTATTAAGGAGAAAACTGTATAGTGGTGATAGGCCTATTCACTTTAGCCAACTTAATATCACACCAATTATAAGGCTGATTACTTAAAAAAAAAGCTCTTAATTTAACTTATTTATAGAAATTTCCATGTTACATAGCAAATTTGTCATCAGATTTTGGATCTACAGATTAAATAGTATATAAGTATAATCACAGCCTTTAATTCATACTTTTCTAAGTCTCTCAAATCTTTTTCAGAATAGTATAAGCCTTTCTAAACAACTGTTCGTATATGTATTTTTTAAATTGAATTTTAAGATGTGTATTTTCCAAAAGCAAAATACAACTCCCACTGGTAAATGGGATATTGAGACACAACAGCTAACTTCTGCTTGGGAACATTTAGTAAGTACTCACTTTAATGCTCTCTCCAGAAATGTCAATCATTTAAAATATAGAAGAATATTACACAACTAAAATTGTACTTATGCAGCATTATGTAGTATTTAGTACTTGTTGGAGTATCTATTGCTACATAATAAACCATTCTAAAACTTAATACATTATTATTGTTTGTGGTTTAATATTTGATTGTAATTATTTTGTTTAATGATATAAAATAACATTATTTTCCACTGTTTTGTGGGTTGACAGGGCTCTGCAACAGTTTTCACTTGGAGTCTTCCTTGCAGTTGCAGTCAGTTGGCTGCAGCTGAAGTCATCTGAAGTCTCAACTATGCTAGAAAGCCAAACGGCTTACTCAGATGTCTGGCAGTACACGTTGGCTGCTGTATGGCATGCCTATCTGGACTCTCCACATTACTTGGGGTTCTCACAACATGGTCCCAAGAGATACAGACAAAAGTTACCAAGCTTCCCCTGTCCTAGCATCTGAGGTCTTAGCACATCACTTCTGCTGCATTCTATTAGCCAAGCAAGTCATTGTGCCCAGCTCAGATTCAGGAAAGGGAAACTGGACCATACCTGTTAATGTGAAGCATGTGCATACAGGGAGGAAAGAGATTACTGGCACCATCTTAGACACTACCTTATTAAACCATTATTCCAACTAATCCACATTATGTTCTAGATGGGTAGTACTAGCTTCTCCTCTCCCCAAAAAGCTCAAGTTAGGCAAAGACATATTGAATGAGAACGCAAAAACCATTAAAAAAACGTAGAAAAATCACAGCCAATGCCTCTGGTCAGTTCAATCCCTCACATCAGTGTAGCTCTACTCTTGTAACCTTAATTACAGTAAAACAGAATTTAGTCCCACAAAAGACTTTTGTCTATTTTCCCACTAAATAACTCAACAACCCAAAAAATTTGTCAAGAGAATGAAATCCAACTTATTTTAAAATTTCACCTTTTACTCTCAAAGCCCATAAAAATCCAGAGTACCATGATCCAGTATGCCTGGACCAGAAGTCCTTATTTCAGGAACATCATTTGGCATGCCAAAAAAGTATTCCTTACTGGGAAATTTAAAACTTTCTTTTCTGGTGATATTTAAGAGAGCTGACTGGCTCATGGGCAGGCTACACAGAGATTAAGAATAGAGGGCACTCTGCCAAGTGGGTTGATGACCATCAGAAAGAATTTTCACAAAGGAGAAATGAAGAAAAAGAAATGGGGTAATGATGCTGTCGGTCGCTGAAAGGGAAGTGATTTTTCAAATGGTCTGATTTTCCCTTTTACAAAGGAAAATGCCTTATTGTGATAGAATAAGAAGGCTCAATTTCATGCAGGTATATATTTGGAGCCAAATAAAATACAATGGTATTTTAAAGTCATTTATCTTAAATAATTCATTGGCAAGACATACAAAATTCCCCAAGAAATATGTGGATTCCAGAAACAATAAAAGATTCACTAATTCCAAAATCAATTAAAGATAATTTCAAACAGTTACGATGAGGCATATTCTCTTGTCCCTATAGGACACAGTTGATGAAGCTTAGAAATTCTAAAACTGTTAAATTTTCTCTAAAATCATAATAAACTATTTTTGAAAGTTATTAAATGTGTACATCTCTTCTTCTTACCCAGACAAAAAAACAGAAACAGGTAAGCATGTTCCTCAGGCACTTAACCCAGATAATTGTGAACCCAGTACCCATTCCTCCCCCTCCTTTCTCTCTATACCCACAAGCTGCTCTTCCTTTCTCTACGTGGAATATCACAATACCCCAAAATGCCCCTTCTAGACATCCTATATTCATCTGTGACTCCTTCCTATTCTTCACCACCTATACAGGGTATGTCTAAACCTTGTCCAAACTCTGTCAATACTTATCTCAAAGGTGCCCCTCATATCTGTGCTATTCTCAAATCCCATGGCCATCTCATGTGGGTCCCTATTCCTGCTCACCTGGCTCCATCATGTCTCCTGACTGGGCCTCCCTGATTCAAGTGCTGCTTCCTGCAATTCTTGCTGGAGAATGATTCAGAGCAACCTTCCTAAGAGGTAAAACTGATAATGTTACTCCTCTACTCAAAATCAAACACACACAACAAAATGTTTTCCCAATTCATATCAACTCTTCAATCTCAACAGAGATTGGCCTGTCTCAACAGAAGTCATCCTTCAACATGTATCCTCAAACTCAGTTACAGTGGACAGGTCACCCTTACTGTAACTGTAGGTGCGTACTTTGCTCATGCAGTTACATTTTCCCTGGCCTGCCCTCCACCATACTCCTTCAAACACACAACTCAAATATCACCCTCTATCTCTAGTCCTAGAATCCACCAGCCCTCCCTAACCTGACTCAACCAACTTCCTTTTGCAACTGTCTCCTAAGCTTTCTATGCATGCTTCCTAATGTGTCCATGAGGATTTCAAGCTGATTCTCATCTTTAAAAGACTCCTTTCTGTTCTCAACCAAGGCTGCATATACTGTATACAATGCCCCTGGAGCTAGGAAAGTTCTTGCCTTCTCCTCCCTTTAGTATACAGCAGCCCTTACTCCTCCTGCCTTAGCTCACATACACATCTTAATTCACATAGAATGACTTCTTTTTCCTTCAACATCATGCTCATACTTACTCACATGGTTCATTCATCTGCTTGATGTATTGGTCAAAATTTTTTTGGGATAATTTTCAAATCCTACATCAAAAGACCACCCAAAGCCTCTAGATAAATTCAAAAGTATCTGATTCCTAGGAACTCTGAGATACCCACCCTTGTTTGGGCTCAGAGACTCACGGTCTCACTGCATGGTATCAAGAGAAAGTGCAAAAGGCACAGGTCTGTTAAACCCAGATCTACACTCTGAACAACCTGGGGATCAGGGACAAGAAAGTTAATGAAAGAAAATTAATAAAATATAAAACAATATAAGACTTGCTGTTAGTTGTAACCACTGGCAATTCCATTTTAATTTTGTAAGAACTAATTTGGCTGTTTCTGCAAACAAGGCTGGAAAGAACTGCCATCTTAGAAACCTGAAACCTGTATAAGACAATTGGGTTTTTGAAATGGTGTTCAAAAGGCAGAGTTTCTGAAATAACTTTCTAATTGGTCCAGGTGCCTTCCATGTTGAAATCAAATGTGATTATATAAGACATGAAGTTTTCTGTGGTAAACAGTTACAAACAACAATTTCTTTTGAACCTAATGTTTATAAAATGGATATTTATGAGATTGTGTCCTAACTCACTGAGTGACTGTTTTGGCTCAATATGTCTAATGCAATGAAAACATAAGTTCTACAATTTCCAGATGATCCATAGTTTCTAAGAACAATGTACTGAAATGGACTTGAGGCACTGCACAGAGTTCAGCAACTGGCACTTATCTACCTCAGTGTAGTTTGGAGTAGTCAAGAGGACCTTTGAGACAGAGACAACAGAGACAAGAAGGAAAAGGTCGGAAAGCATGCCAGGAGCACCCCCAAAACCCAAGGCCTTGGAAAAATTCAAATCGTCAAACCAAATCTTGGTTTAAAGCTACAGTGTGAAAACTAAGACAATCTTGGTCAGGCATGGTGGTCCACACCTATAATCCCAGCACTTCGGGAGACGGAGGCCAAAAGATCACTTAAGCCTAGGAGCTCAAGACCAGGCTGTGGAATATAGCAAGATCCTGTCTCCACAAAAAATAAAAAACGGTGCCAGGCATGGTGGTTCGTGCCTGTACTCTCAGCTACTCAGGAGGCTGAGACTATAGGACCACTGAATCCAGGAGTTCAAGGTTTCAGTACACTATGATTGCACCCTACACTCCAGCTTGGGCAGCAGAGAAAGACAATCTCTCAAAAAAAAATAAATAAATAATAAAAAAAAAATCTTCCCCAAAAGATGATCTGCTCCATCGAAATAGCTGTCTCATCCACCACCCAAGCAAAAAACAAAGACCATGAGTGGGATAGGAGAAAGCAGTTCTAGACACGGATGAGAAATGGCTCCAAGTGCCAATGCCCTGAGGGAGAGCTTGCTGAGGCTTGCCTGAGGTTGCCAGGGTCTGACTGCATCCTAGGAAACAGAACCCCTTTATAGAAACCATAACAAATTGGCCTAAATCCACATAGGGCCTCTAAGTAGGGGTGCTTCCCTGACTGAATAAAGGAGCTAACTGAACATGGAATGGAAGAGGTTCTGCTTTTATCAGCTCCTGGGTAGAAAATTAATCTAGAGCTATTAAGTAGAAAAAGTTATCCCCCAAAAGCCTACACAGTTAAAAAGAAATCACTGCTTATAGGATGTGGAAAGCCACAAAAACATCACCCCCAACTTAATGACAAAAAGCTGAAAAATTTAGTCATTCTTTTGAGCTTAATGTCACGAAACATTTTGTGAGCTACGGTCACAAGACAGTCAGATGAACTAAATGTCAAATAATGGAACACAGAATGTCTCACCTTTGTCAGAGGAAGAGAGAGCTGTTACAATTGGGTAGGAAGGAAAACAATGAGAGTTGATTCCTTAAAACCCCAAACCTAGTTCAGCTACTGACAAGAATGACTCAAGCCCTGACTCACATCAATGGCCTAGCAGAAGAGGTGTACTCATTTCCAGGCATAAGCAGTATTTACTTTAGTCTCCAATTAGACTTAGAGACTTAGTTTCTTTTACACACACGCGCACACACACACGCACACACACAGACATTAAATCAAAAATTATATGACATTTAAAAAGCAAACTCCTGCAACCTTTCCACTAATTATCAAGAAAGAATAGTCAAAACAATGAGATCCACAGATGGCCCTGATGGTAGAAATACCAAAGAGAGAATTTAAAATAATTACAATTAATATGTCAAAGAATCTAGTGAAAAAGGTGGGTCACACAGATGAACAAATTGACAATTTCAACAGAAATACAGAAACTATTTATTTTCTTCTTTTTTTTTTTGAGACAGAGTTTCACTCTTGTTACCCAGGCTGGAGTGCAATGGCACGATCTCAGCTCACTGCAACCTCTGTCTCCTGGGTTCAAGCAATTTTCCTGCCTCAGCCTCCCGAGTAGCTGGGACTACAGGTGAGCACCACCATGCCCAGCTAATTTTTGTATTTTTAGTAGAGACAGGGTTTCACCATGTTGACCAGGATGGTCTCAATCTCTTGACCTCGTGAATTTTCTTATTTTTAAATGTAAATTTGAAACTGCAATGTGTTATGGCCCAAATGTAATAGTATCTTTTTTGAACTGAGTCTAACAGGGTCTTACCCTGTCATTTAGGCTGCAGTGCAGTGGCACAATCATAGTCAACTGCAGCCTCAAACTCCTGGCCTCAAGCAATACTCCCTCCTCAGCCTCCCAAAGTGCTGGGAATACAGGAATGATCCACTGTGCCAGGCCTTATAGAAACTACTATTAAAAATCCAAGTGAAAATGCTAGAGATGAAAAACATATTATCAAAGATACACTCTTTCAATAGGGGGACTGAGCACAACAGAGGTAGAAAAATCAATGAAATTGAAAATGTCAATAGAAATTAGAGAGAAAAACACTGAGATTTTTTAAAATGCAAAGCAAACAAAAAGAGAATAGGTACTCAAGAGCTCTGAAACAATATCAAATACTCTAATGTGTAACTGGTGTCCCATAAGAAGACAAAAAGAAAGGTACAAAAAAAATTTTTTTAAAACAGACAAGAATTTTTTGAGATATAACTAAAGATAGCAGACTACAGATCTAAGCTGGAAAAATACAATGGAAAAACATAAATAGGCACAACATAGCCAGAAGCTGAAAACCAAGTATAAAGAAAATATACTGAAGGAAATAAAATCACCAGCCTTCACTTCAAACCCTGGTCTCTCCACGAAAAGTCAATCATTAATTGGAATTTAGCAAAAATTATCTCCCACATCTGGGGCTCTTACTGCACCCTACAGACAATAACTCGGGTAAATGGCTTTGTGTTCCTTCTAGAAGGCATTCGTACAGTTACCACAGAATGTAAACCTGGGGGTACAGGCCTGACACAGCATCTAGGATCATCTCACCAAAACTTCCTGAAGATGTACCTTACTGAATTAAATAGCATTTCTTTTCTGTTGTTATACTGGAATGAAAAACTTTTAAAATAGAACCAAAAGTGTCTGGGAATTACAGCTTTCTAAATGTCTATGTAATGTGAATGCAAAATTGAAGCTGAAATGTGTTATGGCCCAAATGTAATAGTATCTTTTTTGAGCTGAGACTTACAAAATGCAAATAACACTGGGAAAATATGACTTTGCAGAGCCTGTTCCTCTAGAACATTTTTAAAATATCTTTTGGGTTTTAATAGTAGTTTGATTTTACTAGCTGATAACCTTAGTGGGCTTTTAAAAATTTGAAATTTTTTGAAAATTCTGGACTAATGTGCAAAGGTTATGTGTATATTTATTCAATGCTTAGGAAATAGGCGTTTCAAAATAAAACTGAGTAAAATATTTAAAAATGCATGAAAAAGGAATATTAAAGAAGAGTTTGAGGTAAAACCCAAAAGGCTTACACATATTTACCCTGTTTCTTGGATAGCACTCTCTACTCATTGTGGGGGATCCTGCCTAAAATCCTGGGTGCTTCTGGTCTGTGCATTCTCTTTAGTTCCTTTAGTCAAAGCCTAGCATTTGTTTTCTTTTAGCGCAGTTAATGTCAGAAAACTGACAAGGGGCCATCTGCAGCTGAACACTTTGGAGACAGTATTGGGATCTTTAAATCGAGGTTCAAAAGCTCAAAAGAATACGGGACTTTTAAATTTGAGGTCATTACTATAATTTGTTTAGTCTGGAAATATACCAGAAAATATATGAGAGAGTAGAATCAGAAAATATTCAATGAAATAATAGGCAAAAAATTGCAAATGGTCTCTGTAGTCACTCTCTCTAGGTTCAAATCCTAACTTTGCCACTTGGCTTGTGCCTCAATTTCTTGTTTTGCAAAAAGAAATCATAATAACAGCTACCTCATAGAGTTGTTGTGATGCTTAAATGATTTAATAAATGTGAAGGTCTAGAGAGTACTACCATGTAATTAGTGGTTTTTATATTTTTATTCATCTTAACTATCTGTATTATTCTCATTAATTACTTTATATTAAAACAAAGTAAAAAACAAATTAATTGAATTGGAAACGTCTCACCTTCTGGAGAAAACCCAAAAGATATTTTTTCGTGCAGTGATTTAAACAACTTCTTCTGTGTGTAATCATGTCTATCTTCAGTAATCAAGTAAAACAACATCATATGTAAATTTCTGTCAATATCACTGGTTTTTATTAAGAGGAATCCGAACTTTGCCTATATGTTGGCATCTTCTAAATAAACATATTATTGATACATTTGTGACAACTGTTCACATATAAAATAACCTCCAAATCTAAAACTAATTTAAACCTCCTTCATAATACTCGTTGTGAAATATTTTGAGTATTGTACATTTAAATCATACCATTATAAACAGGGATATCTGTCTAATCCTTTATGGTTTATGAAGTACTCTTATATCTAGGAAGTATTCCAATTCCCAATATTCATATAATATGAATATGATGCTACAAACTAGAAGGAGAAACCTGTTATAGATTTGCTTTAATGAGTGGAGAAGCTTCCTCTCTTCACCGCAAAGACAAAAAGAGTATTTTCTTAAGGGGACCTCAGAGGATAGCCTTTATGTGCTACAGAACTGAAGTGGAAGGCTACAATATTTTTATACTGGGAAGAATATTATTATTACGTGTTTTTTCCAAACTTTTTATTTTATAGCTAAGGTAAAAAGCAAAATTCAGGAGAGACTTAAATTAGAATTGTTCTAAAGGGGATTAGGTAAGTCTCTTAAAATTTGAAAAAAATATATCATTTACATACAGACCATAAGCACTTTAAAAGGGCAAACTGAAAAGGATCTGTCAAAGATAATGCATTGAAAAGCTGTATAGAGCAAAATCAAGAACAGCTATTTAAAACGATACAAAATTTCCATGTGGAAAGTTCATTTAAAGTGTCTAATTGTGCCTTGGTGGCTGATGGTGAGTAAGCTGCTTACATTTTTTTAAAAGCATGTGAGACACATACTTGAGTCTGGAAAAGACATAGATAACAGAGTGACAATAGTCCAGTAAAAGTGTTGACAGCAAGGGAACAAAGAGCACCTTAGGAAGAATGAGCCACAACACTAGGCATGCCCTGTGAAGCACTGAGCTACACTTCCTTCTTTTCCACCTGTTCTGGTAATTTATCTGCAATGTCTTTGCAAATATACTTGCTCAGAAGTATTACTTAATGGCCAAATGCTGAAAAACTTGCAGACTCTATTTAAAATCTTCCTATTTAGCTGGGCATGGTGGCGCGTGCCTGTAATCCCAGCTACTCAGGAGGCTGAGGCAGGAGAATTGCCTGAACCCAGGAGGCGGAGGTTGCGGTGAGCGGAGATCACGCCATTGCACTCCAGGCTGGATAACAAGAGCAAAACTCCGTCTCAAAAAAAAAAAAAAAAAAAAAAAATATCTTTGTATTACTGGTGAATAATCATGCTAGAAAAACCTTTAAATATTGTAGTATTAAAATGTTAAAAATTGATTAATCTGGCAGTTGGTCATTTGTAACTCCTGAAAATTGATTCCTGATTCAAAGACTAGAAATTCTTTTGGGATTTCAATTTTTGTTTTCTTTTGTTTTTTCATTGTTTTTTTCTTTTAAAAAAAATTATCCTTAAATGTCTATCATAAATATAGATATATAACCTCCAGTAGATTGCCTTTATTTTGTAAAAAAGTTAAATACATTTATTTTAAAGTAAGTATGGTTTTTATTATCAATATTAATGAGACAGATTATAATCTTACCCTGGTGTGAGTACGAATGTGCATCTTCAGTCCATCATTTTTACTGAATCCTTTTTCACAGTAAGGGCACTGATAGGGACGTTCACCTACAAAGAAAGGAAGCCTCCATGTCAGAGAAAGGTAAAGTAGCAGAACCAGTCCTGTGCTATCACTTCTCACACACTCAGATCCTGGCCACCACATATGTCCTGTGCTACTTCAAGAAGTGGCTATAGGCACAGAGGGGCAGACCCAAGCATGGGCCGTGCAGGACAGCAGTGGACTGTAGCCTCCTCTCCTATGGAGAGTGCACAGAGCTCAGAGCACTTCCAATACCCAAAAATAAACAACATTTACCAGTAGCATATTTGCTGCATATTTCTTTTAATAGTTGAGCTCAAATTAAATCTCCTAATTTTAAGAATTTGTTAAAAATATTTTATGTTAATCACTTTGCTCTGTTACTGTGCTACTCTTGAAAAAGGAATTATTTAACTGATTCATTGATACCTTGGTTTGTTTTATTTTTTGTTTCATATAAACGAATTTGTCTCAGTTAAGGCTGTGAGTTTCAAAAGAATTTCATGAAATTGGTATATGTTCAAAAGGACCATTGGTAGTTCAGCTAAATAATAATTAATCCATACTTCCTGATATAATCAAATACCTCTCACCTAGAGGCTATAATTTAGAAAACAGCCAAGATGTTTTTCATGACAAGCAAGCACATGTATACACAGCACATTTTTTTAAAAAAATTATACTGTGAAGTGACAAAATGTAATCTCCAAAAGGGATCTGAAGATGCCCTCTTGTCAAAGCCAAATTATTTACAATGGACAGTAGTTCAAAATCACAGCTCAAAATCACAAATTGATTTATTCTTTCATTTAACAATGTACTTTCACGGCAGGATGCTAGACCCTGGCTGCAATCAAAGATTAACACGATAAAATATTTTCCTTCAGCTAATACAAAACTTCTGTCTTTCCTTCCCTTCAGAGCCAGGCATTTTGACTAGCAGGGTATCTTCTTCCTTTACTCTCTCATGTTCCACTTGGTTCTGATCCTAGTCCAATCTAGATATCATATACATTATCCCAGTCAATTCTCTTACGGGGTCAACAATGCCCCTTGTTGGTTGATCCAGTGATCACTTTTCATCAAGGCCTTCCTTGACCCTCTCTCTCCTGTCCCTGACACTGCTTCATGAAATGGACAGTTACATTCCTGGGTCTCAAGGCTGGCCCCGTTGTGTAATGGCCTTACACTGTTCTCCCAAACTTTGATTCCAGCAGTAACATCATGTGGAAGCACCTGCAGCGGTGCCCCTGCCAAGTGGAATTTTGCAGCCTCTCCTCCTTGGGGAGGAGCACTCAGGATCCTCCTTTTGGACCAGGCACTGTAAAATGGTGACAAACACCAAAAGTAGCAAGAAACTAAAAACAACAATCACAGCACAAATAGGAACAGTACCCTTAAATGAGCCATCCATACCTGCCAACTTCTCTGAGACAAAATCAACCTTTGCACTAGGTAAGCTGACCTACAATTATGGACCTTAGGATCATTGTGACTCTAGGAAGGTGCAGCTTTTCACAGTCAGTAGAACAAAGGCTAGGTAACATCTAGGACAATATAATCTTATTTTAACCCTAAGTTGATTGTACATGCTTATCTGAATTCCAGACGTCTATTGAGCCCCAGTCTCCAGGTACAGATATGTCTAACAGGTACCTGCCTTTGCGTATCTCACAAACAGCTTAAATCAGCATGCATTGTTTTGAATTTGTGGTATTTATCCTCTGGTCTTGTGCATGCTATATATCCTGTCTTGATTAGTTGTACCACATTCACCTAGTTACCAAATAAAAAACTTGGGAGCCATCCAAGATACCCCCCACTTTTTTACTCACTTCTCCCTCTATCCAGTCTCTAAGTCACAATGATTTCACTTCTCCAATATTTCTAGAATTTTTCTATTTCAGGATGATGGGATAAAAATGAACATCACAGTACTAGCAGTAACAGCATCAGCAGCAATAGTAGGAGTACAGCAGGAGTTATCATTTATTGAGATCTTAATCATTTAACCTTGAGCCACAAAGGAAAAGGACAAGCAGAAAACAGCGGAATGTGACTGCTAAATGGTGGCAGCTCCTTCGTCACACAATTCCAGATAATTTTTCATTTTCTTCTTCATAAAGTGTAAAAAGTCATTTATTAGATTTCTCAAAGTTTATTTTACTTTAGTGATAGATAATAAAGAAGGCTAAAATGATTCCTTCTTATTGATTAACAATGAAATCCATCAACAAATCAAAGCTATATTAGGGATAAAGCATGGTAAGAATAGTAATGTGCTCTACACTTACATAAAACTATTTTTCTAGCAAGCCTAAGATAATTTACTATTCATAGCTATTCTCTTTGTATCACACAGCTTTATGTGTGGTTTTGTTCTCCAAACAGCAATAGAATAGCTAGCAAACAAAAACAAAAGACTTGCAGTCATCAGGTAAATAATTGTATGTTAATTCTAATATAATATACCAGGTTACTATTCCCTTTCATAGTAGCCAAAATCCATCAACAAAGAAATATAGTTAAAAACTAGTAAGGAATTTTAAAGAAGAAACATAACAAATTCATTTCCGATTTTACCTACTGTCATAATATAGGAATTCCGTTCAGAGACTTAAAAAGGCTAACTTAAGGCATAGCTTTTTAAATCCTTCTTGGGAATGTGATTGTCCTGGGTTTGAATACTGCTCATCCTCCTTCCAGCTGTAACTCCAAGAAAGTCATCCAACCTCATTGAATGTTTGAAAATTGGATAAATTATACCTATCTTATGGGTGCACTGACCATATATCCAGCTTTGTCTAAAGTAGTCTCAGTTTATGCCTGTTATCCCAGAACAATATAGTAACAGCTGGTTAATTTTACAGTCAACTTCACTAGGTTGAGGGATGTGGCCAGATAGCTGGTAAAACATTATTTCTGGGTCTGTGAGGGTGTGTCCAGAAGAAATGAACATTTGAATCAGTAGACTGGAAAGAAGATTCACCCTCACCAATGTGGGCGGGCTTCATCCAATCCATTGAGGGCCCGGATAGAACAAAAAGATGGAGGAACAGTGAATTAATTAATTGTCTCTCTGTTGTCCTCTCTCTCCTTCCCTCCCTCGATCTTTCTCCTTGATCTGAGATGACATCCATCTTCAACCCCTGGACACAGAAGCTCCCAGTTCTCTGGCCTCCGGACTCCAGTACTTACATCAACAAACCCCTGCTCCTGGTTTTCAGGCCTGTGGCCTTTGGCTGAGTTACATGATTGGCTCCCCTGGTTTGCAGAATTTCAAACTCAGGCTATATTACACCTCTAGTTTTCCTGGGTCTCTTGCAAATGGCACATCAGGGGACTTCTTGGCCTCCATAACTGTGTAAGCCAATTCCCATAATCAATCTCCTACATATAATGTATCTATACATACCCTATTGGTTCTTTTTCTCTGGAGAACCCTAATACAATATTACTCCCTTTCACTCTCATAAGTGTCTTAACTGGGACAATAGATATATGGTCACTTGTTATGAATGCAACTGTGCCCTCCCACACCAAATTCATATGTTTAAGTCCTAAACCCCAGTACCTCACAATGTAGCCTTACTTGAGAATTCGGCTGTTGCAAACATTATTAGAGTAGTGTGGACCCCTAATCAAACATGATTGATGTCCTCATAAAAAGACGGCCTTGTGAAGACAGACACATACAGGGAGAATGCCATGTGACGATTGGAATTATGCTGCCACAAGCCAAGAACTATCAGAAGCCAGGGGAGAGGCCTGGAGCAAACCCTTCCCTTGCACCTTCAGAGGCAGCATGGCCACGCAAGTTCCTTGATTTCAGACTTACAGACTTACCAAGAGACGACACAGTTTTACTGTTTAAGCCACTCAGTTGGCGACATCTTCTTACAACAGCCTAACAAATTAACATCGTCATTCTATTCTTAATGATGGCATTCTATTCTTAATAATGGTGGCGATTATTCTTATCACTGATGTCTACACATCTGCTGCCCATGGGGCCTACACAAACCACTCAGAGTAAAAACTGGCACCTCTAGATGACTGGTATTTCTGCCCCATCTCTCACAACACTGAGCCAACAAATCTGGGAAACTTGGGTAAATACAACTCCATTCATTCATTCTATCCTAGAATGTACTCCACCTTTAAAGTGCATCACCATGTAAATGGCTTTTATAAGCAATTTATTTGAAAACTATAGTGTGTAGTCTGCAAATCAGTTTAGACTCTACATTAAACTGCTACCGTCTTGGTTGGAGGATGTTTAGGGCAATCCCGCCTCTCTTTTGGACTACAAGGACAAAGTTATCTGCTGTCCCACACAATCTGAACTTGAAGGTTACCTGTACAGTCAACATGTTAATAACTATTAAAGTCATTTTCTTAATTTTCATATTAAAGATAAGTTGTTATTAGGTTTTCTTCACATTATGCATATAATATTTTCCTTCATTATTTCCAATTACTGTGAAGAATGTTTCTAAGAAATATTTTCATCTACACATAAAATAATCCCGAGGAAAACAAAAATTTACCTTCAATTTTAGTCAACTCTAGGAATACAGGTCACTGTCAGTATGTGGGCTCTGATGTACAATATGATCCAAAGTCCAAATAACTACTATTTTTTAATATCTCAGGTAGATTTAGACACTATCTTTATTTTGCTTAGGCTAGTCACAGTATTCAAATTCTAACATGTAAATTAATTAATCTGAAAATTAGCCAAAAAAGTAGCTACAAACAAATCTAAAGGGAAATAATAACAAGCTGAAATTTATAGAGTCTATTAGGTTCTGTTCTACAGCTCAGAATGCTTAACACACATTAGCAATTTTAATTCTTGCAACAATATTATAATCTAAGTATTCATATCCCTAGTTTACAAATGAAGAAAGTAAGGCACAAGAAGGATAAGTAATTTGCTCAAGATTACATAGCTTCTTATATAGTGGAGGCAGAGTTTGAACCTACTCTTAACCTCATGTCATCACATAAACATTTTGTATAAATTGGGGTAGGCTTTCTAAAGTTAATGATGAAAGCTCTGCTTCTGACAATAACAGTTAACATTAACCAGATCTTTCTGGCTGGTAGATTCCAGCAATCTTCTGGTTATCAATGCTCATCAGGAAAAAGCAGGGGGCAGGTTAGGAATGTGTGTTATGTCTTAAAGCGGTTCCCAAGTGAATGCAAATACTAACATAATATTAAGCTGTGTCTTGAGAACTACATACAGGTAGTCACTTTTAATGTTTAGAAGGGAAATACAATATTGGCAAATATGAGATACTATCCTATGAGATTTAGCCATTAGATTAATAAAATAGATTTAATCAACACAGCAGCATAAATAATACTTAAGTGTACATAAGAGCAAAATATTTCTCATTTAACTAAAGAAAAATAGATAAGTTCTTTGCATCTCTTGCTTTAAATTATGTGCTGACACTGAGTAACACTGAAGGCCACTGTGTTTTCTTTGAATAACACATCAAGGAACAAACAGAAGCATGACGGTAATTATAAAAAGTTGATTTTGGTTGATTTTTAAAGGTGCCACAGAGTGGATAATCCTTGAAGCTAATTTATTCATTTTAAAATATAGATATATATTTATATATATAAGTAAAAATATTTATACATTATATATAATATATAATTATATTAAAATTATAATTATATATTATAAAATATTTATATATTTTTATTTATATATATATATATATTTTAGCATATACCATCTTCTAGTTACTGTACTGGGCTTTGAGAATGCAGTTGCGAATAGTTTCACAAAATCACTGTCTCTTCAACTTTACTAGTGTAATGAGAAAGACAAGAAAAAGTTAAAGAAAATATATAAGATAATTTCAGATACTGATAAATTATACAAAACAAGAATGTAGTGTTAAGAAAGATCCCTGGGCTGGAGAAGTGGGCAGACGTAGGACTTGGCTAAAGTCATTAGAAAAGGCAAAAAACAAAACAAAACAAAAAAACCTGAATAAATGCAGTTCCTTAATGCCAATCTAATATTATTCATGAACACCTTTTTTAGATCTTCATCTTTGAATTGGAGGTATTTTAACTCACTCAGCTTGAAGTGTATCCAAATTCTCACTGCTGGAATGCCTGAGATGGAAGTAGCTTAAAAGCTACAATATTTGAAATGTGTGTGGAGGATATTCAGAAAACAGCTCTAGAAAACTGGAGCTAGCCTTCCACAGGGAGCTAGCAGTAATGAAAGGGAACATCTGGATGCCACATGGAAGATCTTACTGGCTTGAGCCCAGCCTGGCCCCAACAAGCTACCTTAAGCCTTTGACAAAGAAAATGTATTATGACGACAACCACCCACTAGCAAGTATGACTAAAAGCAATAGGACAAAATCAGATCCTAGTTTAACATATGCCTTTCAGATTAAAATTTATAGATGTTACCATTGTTTTATGGAATATAATTTTAATTAAAGACATCAGAAGAATTCTAGCCCCCACCAAAAGATTAACATACTGATATTAAAACATCATCTTAAGAAAATTTGTGAAGGTAGCTTAGGATAACATGAATCCTGATGATTTTAAAAAGATCCTAAAGCCGCTAAATCACTGAATATCCATCTACTGCTATGTAACCACCTCAATATCCAGCATCTTGACACAAATCCTTTAGAAAAATCTATGTTTACAATACATGAAATTAATAAAAGAAAAACCTCGTCAATTACTTCAATTTTTATATTCTTAAATTATACCATGAATTTAAGAAGTGAATCTGATCACTCTAGCAGAAGCCACAGAAATCAAATTTTTGTTCATGTTACTAAATACACTGAATATGTCAATAATGACCATGATCAAACTTAAAGATTAAAAAGTACAAAATTGTGAAGATGATAAATTATGTGTCATGTATATTTTACCACAATTTTTAAGAAGTGTACATCCAATGTGCCCTATGCTTTGAAACATTTTATAAACAAGCAGCAAAGCTTAATAGATAATATACATATTTAATTATCTGAATTAATATAAAAATAAACCATTTTCAAAAAGCACTTTAATAACTAACTTTTGTCATTTAGTATATTTTGAAAACTGATGTACAGTTCAAAGAACTCATAATTCCTTGAAAATGTGAAAATATGTACACACAGAAAATGTAATTTAAAATGGAATAAAGTCATACACATTTATTTTCAATGAATCCAAATTAAATAATGTTTAAAGATTTTAGAATCGTAGCTTTTACTTCTTACTTGAGTTTTCTAACAAAAATCAGTTTTAGAGATGGCAACATTTTCAAGTGAAAAAGCAAACCTCAAAAATGGATGTTTCATGAAAAATACTCTGAGACTGTTCCACATGGTTGAACTTTAAAATATATGTATTATATGGGAATTCTTTAGAAGAACTTTACATTTTATTTTGCTTTTGTAGGCTAGGAAATGGTTACAAAACAGCAAACTGAATCATTCTAAATGAAAATTAAACCAAAAATGTAATTGTGAAAGCACTACCCAATTAGTTTTCCAACCTCACCATTCGAATCCCTTCAACTTACGAAGTATCTAATAAATTAGAAGTACACCACAGAGAGAAGTGAAATGCTACACTGACAAATAGGAGTAGCTCAAGTTCATTCTTGGCACCTTTCTGTGAACTGAAATACTTTTTTCTCCCTGCAGCAAAAAGCCATGAAACCCCACCGACCTTACCAAACCCCACCTTGTTACTGTTGGAATGCTCCCATTAATCAAATTCTGAGGAATCTCAATTAACCTAAACAAGTTAAACCCAAGGACACCATCTTTGAAAGAAGGACAACAAAAACTTGAACTTGACATTTACTCCTTGAATATTTAGAGATATTCTACTTTTAAAAGCGTAAAAGAGTTTATAGTTATAAGAAAGTGGGCAATAAAATGTAAAAATCAAATAAGAAGACCTTTACTTTTCAAAACACTTTTATCATCTGATTAAAAAAAAATGAAGTCTGTTTTTCAAAATCTATTTCTTTAAAGGATGCATTATTTTCCTTAAGAATCTTACAGTCACAATATCCCTCCCTCATTTCTGAAGAAATGTCAAATTGAAAGACATGAAGTTCATTGGGAAGAAGGGAAAAAAAGGGAGAGCCATGTGCTCACAAATTTTTCAGTCTGAAATCACAAAAAGCCAGATTGGCTGGATGTGTTGAGAGCCAACCAAAAAGTGATTTTTACTGATGAAAAAGAAAAAAAAAAAAAAAAAAAAAATAATAATAAGAAAAAAAAAAAAAAAAAAAAAAAAAAAAAGAATAAGAATAAGAATATGAGATGCAGAACAAAAAGAGACAAGTTAATGAAGAGAAAGTAAAAGATCCCCTACTCAGGATGCTCTTGCTTCACCCAACCAGGTGTAGAAATGGCCCCCATTACATGTGATTCGTCTAAGGGAGCAAGACGACAATAGAGGGTCTTGATGTGAGTGCTGGCAAAAGCCAAGGGGACTGTTCCACAACTAGCAGAAAGATCTGAACAATCCAGACACTGGCCAAGTTTTCAAGGTTCTGACCCACAAACAAAAACTCTTCCATGAGTTTTCCACACTGCTATGGTAAGGAACAATTTAAGTCAAGAAAGGAGTGTCGTTAATCGTTGATCTGGTTTTGTTGTTAGGGAGTCAGAATTTGGTGAGAAAATTATCAATCATTTCACCAGGAGTTTTCTGTTTTTAGGAATTTCTACCAAACTTTTATTTAACTCAATATTTATGTGTATAGTTGGTGGAGAGTGGTTATAGAGTAACTAAGCAGTTAAATCTTAGGTTCCTGCACACAGAGGAGTTTCCTATAAATTGTACCAGAAAGGAAGTATCAAGAGTATGTAACTTTGATAGTAAGAAACCCATAAAATTATTCTCTCTCCCATAAAACTAGAGAAGATATAAAACCTTCCCCAGCCTAGAAGGATAGTGCTGAAGAAAAACAACACAGAACCTGTAATCCCAGCACTTTGGGAGGCCGAGGCAGGTGGATCACAAGGTCAAGAGATCGAGACCATCCTGGTCAACATGGTGAAACACCGTCTCTACTAAAACTACAAAAAATTAGCTGGACATTGTGGCACGTGCCTGTAATCCCAGCTACTCAGGAGGCTGAGGCAGGAGAATTGCCTGAACCCAGGAGGCGGAGGTTGCTGTGAGCCAAGATCGCGCCATTGCACTCCAGCCTGGGTAACAAGAGCGAAACTCCGTCTCAAAAAACAAAACAAAACAAAACATAACAAAAAAACAGAGAGTTGTTCTTGGGTGGAAAAATGGTAGCAATGGCAGAAGAAAGCACAAATTAGAGGCAATCAAATCTTTTACTTTCCTAAAGAAAAATGTTGGTGATCCAAGTCTAATAGAGTATGGTACTAATATTATCTAATAATTTACCAATAGATAAAGCTGTTCAAACAGTTGATGTAAATTGATGACTAGGCCATGATCACTTCTGAGGATTCCAGTATATAAAAAAAAATGAAGAAATGATAGAAATATGAACTATGTAAATGAAGGCATATTTTACATAATCTATCTTATTAGTCTCTGTGACTATATTATTAATTCATTTGGTTACTGTTGATAGCATTATATTCTAGGACACATGTCACTCCCTCACTCTTCACTCTGTGCCCCTTAATCCACCCTATGACAAATTTTGACTCAGCACTATAATTTTTACATTAAAAATAGGGGCTTTGATGTTTTTGAAAAAAGAAAAAATAGATCATCATACTACTAATGAAAGCCAAAATGAATGTCTCTCTCTTAAGTTGTTATATATGCTTGTCATTAACCCAAACTCAACTGAGAAGGAGCTGAGTATAGAAAAAAAGAAAAAAATATAGTGGAAGAAAGGGTACATTCCGTTGATGTGTTTGTGAATCAGAAATTATTTCAAGTGTCAACATAAAACTGAGACAGCTAAAAACATGTAGTTCAAGACATTGCTTATGAATAAGAAAATTCTATTCAAATATTTCTTGGGGAAAACCTGAAGCTTTTAAAGAGTGATGCTAAGGCAATCATTTATTTCTATGTCAGTTCTACACTAAATGTTTCTGTTAATTCTTATATTATCTGCAGGTAAGAGAACATTTGATTTGGTTTAATGTTAGTAATGAGATACTTAGAAAATAAATATAGCAAAATAAGTTCCCTCTCAACATATGGAGATCATCTAATTCTTATTAAAAATGTGTTAAAATGTTGTTTTAAAATGTTTAAATTTTCATTTGTGCTTATAATTTATTAATCATCTATTTTTAATTAATAATTTTCATTATTGTTCTATACTTATAATTATTTAGAGCTACTGTTTTTATAACGTTGAACAAATATTCTAAAAGAAGGAAATTATTTCCTTTAAAAAAGCATTCAAGAAGAAAGAAAAACAGTGGCTAAAATCCAAATACAATCAAATAATATACCAATTCTTTATTTCTAAGCTGATCGCAGGTATTTATCCAAAAAATTACATATTTCCTAAGACAGTGATTTATTACTATATTCAAATAACAATGTGCAAGCAAGCCTAGAACAGAAGGGCCTACACAGCCGGTATCTATTAACATGGAAAGCTGGTTGGAACTGTAAGCAAGTAATTAACCTTCTGGCCCAGAGCTTTAAAAATCTGAAAGCAGTTCCTAGAATTTCTTTCATAATTTATGAACAACTGATGGAATTCACGTCACAGTCCGTGGATTCCCTTACTGAATTAACCTCAGCTCTCACTGACCCTAAGAAGCTATAAACCAACAGGAGACCATGCTCTACTATTTCAGCTGACCCACAGAGTGCCATCTCTGTTGTTCCAGCATTGGAAGCCAGATGATAAATTACAGAGCCGCCCGCCAGGCACAGTCCTGAACATTTCCCTTCAATGAAAATGACAGCAACACACTGTACATGCACATTCACTCACCCCAAACCAACCCGGTTTGACAGCAAACCCTCATCTATATCCTATAGATGATCTACATTCTGCAGCTAAAGTTTATGAAAAGATAAGCATAATGATGCTGGGAATAGAGGGTCACACGATGTATCGAGGGAGTATGAATACCTGGACAAAATACAGAAATAAACACATCAGCAACATTAGCAGCAACAGCTCACAATATCACATGCTTACATCATGCAGGCACTATGTAAAGTTATTTTATATCTTCATTTCTTCCTCAAAACAACACCATGAAGTTGGGACTATTATTATTCCATTTATCAGAGATGAGAAAACTAAGTTTCAAGGAAATTAACCAACTCAGAATGTTCATGCAAGAAGGAAATAAATAGAATGGAGTTTGAAGCCCATAATCTGATCCCAGAATCAATACTCTGGATGTAAAGATGACATTAAATAACAAAGTGCTACAAATACAAATTTTATGGTAGGAAAATCTCTCCATAGCTGGAGTTAAGTTCTCAGTTAGACCATAGGTAACAAACTATAGACCTTGAAGTTTCTAAGTTAAGGTTATCTTCAATTGGTTGATATATCAACAAGAAAATATTGTCAAACATGATGAAAGGAATGTATGTAGTTCCATGGTATGTTTAAGGGTAACAGCAGGGGTTGGGGGTATGTCAAAGAATAAGAAATAAAAATATCAGCAATGTGATATATTGGAAAAAGTTTAAGACTCAGTTTAGTTCTAACTGAACCACATGCAAGTTCTATGACCTTAGGCAAATGATTGCACTTTACTGGGCATTAGTTCAAATAAGAGGCTTGAACTAGACTTCTGAAATTCCTTTCTAAAGTCAAGAATATTATTTTTTATTCTAAAAAAGCAGATGCCTTGTGCATACTTGCCGCATTCTCATTCTAATTACCAAACTGTGCAGAATAAATGGACTTTAGAGAGTGAACAAAAGATGGTGGCAATGGGAACAAGGATGCAAGGGGAAGCAAGGATACAGCTGGTTGGTTATTTAAGGTAGTGAAAGATAAAATCCATCATAACATGAAGGAATTGGAGGATTTTTAAAATTTTAGACACTATCAACAAAAAATGGAAACACAAATAGTAAAATTCCTCCCAGAACTAACAGGTAGTAATCCAATAGCTAATATCACTGTCTTGTAGAATGGCCATTAGTCATGAGCCAATTAACAAAAATACTTGTTTTAAAAAAATTAATATATATGAAGGACACTGCCTTTAATGCTCCATAAAACAATGCTATCACGTACTGGACAGGAAATGTTGAAAAATGCCAATTAGCAAATTGGAAGGAAAAACCATAAACTGGAGTCTTATTTCTTCTTCATAAAACTGAGTGTTATTTGATACCATAAAAAAGAAATTTGATTTCCCAAATTATTGATAGACAGTTTGAATACTGTAAAAACAAAATTAAATTGACACCTTCAGGCATACTGGTATGGGATTAACAGACTAACTCCATAAAAATCTCATCACACTGCAGTATATTCAAAGGTCCAACTGCCAATTACTAACCATTTCCTGGAAATAAAAAGAGGAAAATTTAGTAAATCTAAATTCAATCTTTATATTCTCTGTACGTTACTACCCACTATAAAGATGACTAGGAAAAAATGAACATGTGAATGTGTCATATGGTTTGGCTGTATCCCCACTCAAATCTCAAAGTGTAGCTCCCATAATTTCCACCTGTCATGGGAGGAACCCAGTGGGAAATAACTGAATCACGGAGGCAACGTTTCCTATGCTGTTCTCATGATAGCGAATAAGTCTAACAAAATCTGATGGTTTTATAAAGGGGAGTTCTGCTGCATATGCTCTCTTGCCTGCCACCATGTAAACTGTGACTTTGCTCCTCCTTTGCATTCTGCCAGGATTGTGAGGCCTCCTTAGCCATGTGGAACTGTGAGTCCATTAAACCTCTTTCCTCTACAAGTTACCCAGTCTTGGGTATGTCTTTATTAACAGGGTGAGAACAGATTAAAACAATGTGAAAAGATCAATCAATAAACAAAAGCATCATTTGGCCCTAAAGCATAAAACTTTCATAGTACTGAAATGATATAAGACTTTTATAATTTATTTCCTTATCTTTTATACTGGGGAACTTACAGCATTTTTGTAATTCTTGTGGTAATTATAATAGCTATAAATAAAAAAAAAGAGGGATAAAACAGAATTTGAAGTCAAAAGACTTGGGTTTTATTACCTTGATAGTACACAGGTCATTTGCTTCTCTGAATCTGAGCTTCTTTATCTAGAAAATGAGAATGGTCCCAGAAATGGTTGAATCCTTTCAATGGCTATGAAAGGATTAATTTTGATACTGTATTTGAGAGAGATGTCCTCTTTCCACAAGTTTAAAGATTAAAGAGGTGAGTCTGATGCACCCTGTCCTTCAGCTTAGAAGCTAGTCATGGAAACTGATAAGCACAGTATACTGTATAATATAGTTGGAGAGATATTTACATATAATAAACCATAAGAGCCCCCAGATCTCTACTAGATGAGATTTGCTACACAACTTCAAAAGGCTATAATGTACTACACAATTATTTGAAATTATTCCAGCTCCAGTAGTACAAATTCACCCTTGTCAAACAAAATAGGGCATTTGTCAGAACCAATTTCCTCTACCTTCTTTCTAATGAGAAACTTTAAAAACTAGGAAACCCCAAGCTGAAATCAAACAGTAAGTTTGGTGCTGGTTGACCACATATTATTCTTTATTCCCTCATTTAAGCATTGTAGCTTTATGGGCACTGGTGAGCTAGATCTTGAACTATGTTATTAATGATCATTTCTTATACAGTTTGTTTTCCCACCAACTACATGACAAAGCAACATGATAAAAAATGGAAAGGAAAGAAAATGTGGGTGGGTCCAGCTCATATATTGGGGAGTTTAGCATTTGCTTACTTCTTAAAGTGAATGCGACAGATTTTTGTAGGTTGTATATGAAAAATGATTTTATGGTCAACTAAATTCGTATTCAAATCTGGAGCTTCTCACTCTGAAGCCATGTGTCCTTTTTACTATCTCACAGGTACTACAACCCACTTGTAAGTTATTTTACCTATTGCACAAGCATTCACAAGTTCTTTCTCTAAGCCAGGCAGTGCGCTGAATGGTAAAAAGTAAGGTATCAGTTACACACATGGCCCTAAGAGAGCTGAGAACCCACAGACTACTGAAGATGGCCACAGGTCCAGGCAATCAGAAGGGGGCTGTGCTGAGGAGAGTAAAGGAGCATGGAAGTGCCAACCTAACAAGGCAGGGGTAGGGGACAGGTCAGGGAACATGTCAAGGAGAAAGTAACATGTAACTGGAGACTTGAGAAAAGTGAAAGAAGGCCAGTAAGCAGCCTGGAATGTAAACAGTGGGGGTTGGTAGTTGATAAGTCTCGTGAGAAAAGTCTAGGGCATTCATTTTGTTCCAGGCAAGGGGAAGCCACTGAAAGGTTTTAAGTAGGATAATAAAATGACCCAGTGAGCCTTATCAATTATTTAAACTTGTGGTAAGGCTTACGAATACTTTCCAGTGCATTTCAAAGAAAATATCTGAAAAACCCATAAAAATAGCAAATTTCATGGGATTCATTTTTCAAGGGGATGAATTTAGCATCTTCAAGAAGGATGAAGCATGAAATAATAACATTCAGCTTCTTCAGAAGACGCTGAGTTTTCTCTAAGTAGTATAGTGTAAGAAAACAAAAACAAAACAACAAAACATCTGCTTATATTTAAGAAATAGAAGTCTTCCTATTGAAAGAATCAGCCTCTGGGGGAGATGTGCACAAGACTTGAACTACGAAGCTGGATGTTCAGGGAACAATTCTCTGCTCCACTTAGGTGGCAGCTGCATCTACACAGTTGTTCTCATTGGAATAAAACTTCCCTATTTATTTTTAAATACGAAAATTTCAAACATAAGGAAATATTGAAAGAATAGTACAGTGAACACTGTATAGACCCACTTAGGTTTAACATTTCTTAACTTTTGACCAAATTTGCTTTCTCCTTCTCACTTCTCATTTTTAACATGTATTTTTCTATGCACTTCTTATTCCTGGTCCATTTGAGAATATGATGCAGAGAAGTTTCACACCTAAATATTTTAGCACAAATCTTATAACAGTTACCTGCACAATCATGATATACACTCTAAATATTTGTATTATACAAGAAAAATTATAAAAATTAGAAAACAGAAAATCGTAAAATTAAAACTAACCATATTTACAACATACAAAAATAAAAGCAGTTAATAATGTAGTAGATAACCTTTCGGTTTTTTTAATACAAATACTTTATTCTTACAAGACTATATCCTTCTGTTTTTGTAACTTATCTTTCTCATTTCTTTTCATGTTAATTAGTATATATCCATATCACTTTTATTACCTATATAATTTTACCTATATAATTCTACTACTATTTATGGATACACTATAAATTACGAGTACTTTCAAAGTTAAATTTGTAGGATCTTTTCCAAATTTGCCATTATAAACAATTTTTCAAGGAAAAGAACAATATTATTTTTATAAAACAAGCATTATTGCCTGTAACCTCTTTTCAGACTTAGGAATCAAGCATACTTTGGACTTATGCCTAATAAAGAAGGCAGTACAAATATTAAAAGCCAAAGACAAGTTTTTATATGGCAAGGCAAACAATTTACCAAGAGTATTTTGGAGGTTACTATGGTTTAATTTCAAGGAAGAAATTGGTAGGACATACACAGGTCAGAATTTTAAATACCACCAAAAACATTTTTTCAACTGAGTTATCCTTTAAACATGTATTAAAAAGACGGCTTAGACTTAAAAAAAAAATCTTAATCAGGAACATAGCCATCTGAAATGCATTTTCCCCAAATTAATATATTAAGAAAATCCATGATTATAATTATGGCAAACACCATGATATCAAGTTAATTCCTTATCAAAAGTCAACCAAGATTATACCTTCAAAAGTTAGTTATGAAAATTTCAGCATGTTCAACAATTTAAGATCTTGATAAAGTTGGAAGAAATAAAAGGGAAAGGTATTAAACATGAAAATCCTCAGTATGATGTCCTGTAAGAAAATCTAAGAAGAAAAGTAGAAAATAACGTAAGTTATATCATTCAGTAAAGGCTTGCCACTGTATGTTAATACACACAATTCATTTAACTTTGGAAAAATAGTCTTAACAAGGAGCAATATAATACAAGAATTTTAGAAACCATTCTTAATGACAATGAACTGGCCATCTATGAACTAGTACTAAGTATTTTATATTCAAGATTTCATTTATTCTTCACAAAAAAATGTACTATGGGGCTTAGAGAAATTAAGAAATTGGCTCAAAAATATATGATTTCTTAGTAGCAAGGGCTAGGATTTGAATTCAAGTCAGCTATCCCAAAGCCCCTGCTCTTTCTGTTATGCAAGACTGACTCTTATAGCAAAGAAGGGCATAACAGGAAACACTGAGATCTGTTTCTACTAAGCAGGGCAACTCTCTAGGTGGGAAAGTTATTTAATCTCATGAGAACCCAGAGTCCCCTGAATCCTGACTATATAATTTCAAATATCAGCAAAAACCTTACTGATAGGGTAATCTTTTATCAAATTTCTATCTTTTGCTATCTGCAGGCAAGTTTTAGAGTTAAGTTCTATAATATATCAAGTAGTAAGCCCAAATTCAGAAAGCCTTAATGTTTTTCTATTTACAGTCATAAACATAATAATATCAACCCAACAGTGAACAGTTCCTATGCGAAAGTAGAGTCAAAGTTGGCAAACCTACTCATCAACTGACTTTTGCAGCAAAGGCAATGCCAATGGATATTAACATGTTTCAGCAGCAGCAGCAACAGTGGCAAAAGCTTGAAAATATATTATCAAGAATGCCGCAGCAACAGTTGGAAGCAATACCAGTCTGAGAAATCAAGTGAGAGAAATGGCCCCAGTTAAACAGAATGGCCTGTCCGCTGGGCTCTTATTCACACGGGCCAACACATATTTCACACAAACTGCATTTTCCTAGGTATTAATCGTTGGCCAGGGCCCATCAAGAGTATTTGCTCCCCAAACATGTCCTGAGTGCTCCTGAGAATCCCCAAGACTCTTTTACAAGGTCTGCAAGGTCAAAACTACTTTCATAATATTACTGTTACATTATTTGTCTTTTTCACCATGTTGACATTTACACTAATAGTATAAAAGTAATGGTGAGTAAAACGAGTAACTGTTAGTGACCTCAATTTGTAATAACTAGTCACTGCAGTCTTCACAGCCACAAACTCACAGTAGAAATAAATGCAAATTTCACTTGAGAATATCCATGATAAAGTAAAACATATTAATTTTATTAAGTTATAACCTTTGTGTATCATCTGTTTGATATTTGGAAATCAATTTTTGATATTTGGAAAGTACTTGCAGTGCATACTGACGTATGAAAATTGTCTCAAGGAAAAGTACTTAAGTAACTGAGTTGTGAGATGACCTGGCAGTTTTTTTCATGAACCATCCTTTTTATATGAAACAAAATGACTGACAAATTATGGCTATTAAACATTTTGTGAATGCTTGTTCTTTGAAAATAAAAGAATTAAGCCTGTCATTTTAAAAAAATAAAGAAAAAAGGAAATGATAGGAATTTTTATTAAATACAGGAATTACAGCAGTCAAGCAAAATTTAGAATGCTACCAATTGCTTGAAGGCTTCTGAATATTTAGGTGATTTAATGAGATCAGCAATGATATTAATATATCATCCTGTAAAGTAAAAAGTAAAAGATCTGCATAACTTAGTGAGTCAATATTTTCCAAATTATCTGTAACATGATGATGTTACAGAATAATGCATGGGTAAAAGATCTTTCTTAGTGCAACACAGACCAACTGATTTTACTGTAACAGAATAAGCAAAGCTCGCTGAGATAATTTTAGGTTCCACACAACAATAAGCCTTTAAAAACATCAGCCTTTTTTTGAGGTTTAATGCAGTAATAATATCCAAGGTAATATCATCCACTGTAATAACATCCAAAATTATTTGACAACTATTAAAATACCTTCCCTTTCTAACTACTTATCCGTGAGGCCAGATTTTCTTCAAATTCTGCAATCAAAAGAACATATTGCAGCAGGATGAATGAAGAAACAGATATGAGAATCCAGCTGTCTCCTCTTAAACCAGACAGACTTTCAGAAATGTAAAACAACCTCTCCTTTTGCACTAAATGATTCCTATTTTGGCAAATGCACATATTTTCTATAAAAATACGTATGCTAACATATCATGGGTATGATATTGCTATTTTTAGTAAATTAACAAGTAAATATTTTTACATTTTCTAATATGGTAAATAGCTTTAATTTCCAATATGGCAAATAGTTATAACCCACATAAACAAAAGCTTTCCAAAGTCCTCAACTATTTTTAAGAATGGTGTGGAGTGATAAGGCCACAACATGAGCGTCACTGATCCAAAGAACACTGCTCCACAGAGGCTGCATCAGCTGTCCTCTCCTGACTGTCCCTACCCCGCCCTCACTCATGGTCCTCACCACTTCATTGTGTCCTCACTAAATAATGTATAACTAAATACTTCCTGAAGAATAGGTCATGACCATCACCTTTGTCATGCGATAGCACACTCATAAATTGCTACACCTAGCACTGAGAAACAGCTACATAAAACCAGGTGACTTCATAAGGAAAATTAACACAGGGAGAAGAAAACACTGAATTTACAGAATCAAAATATTTGGAGCTCTGCTCTCATACCAGTGAAATAACTGCATAAAACCATGTAATTACTGAACCAGGCTGTAGCTTGGGAGGGCAAATGGATGCTTATCATTTGAGGAACAGGACAAAGCAAATAAAAGAGAAGCAAAAGCATCATTTGTCCATGCAGGAACACAAATTTGTGCCAGGCTGTTACGGAGGCCCAGATGCCAGACACCAACCACTAACAACACAACCCCATCCACACTACTAGGCAGTGGGTCACTGAGGGCATAGGCTTGACATCAAAAGAACCTAAAGAAGAAGTGTAAAATGAGAAAAAATGTGAAAGTATAGTAATTATTTTAAATAGAAAAATCTAGTTATAAGTAAATAGCTAAACAATTAGAATTATACAATTTTTGTACAAATATATACAGCACTTTCTCTCTATATATATACACACACACATACGTATATATATGCACACACACACATATATTTATATATAATTTCTTTACCTATCTATCAATCAAATTGTATGTGTTAGTTCATTGTGCCTTAGCACTGCTGTCTGAATTTAGATGACCAGTTCTCTTGATCAGAAGCCACATTTAATAAACCAGAATCTGTACAACATTTGGCCCAGACTCATGTGCATAATAAATAACCAAATGACACATAAAATGATGTGGAGTTTAGAATACAATTTAAATTATATATAATACAGAACATAAGACAACAAAAAGCATGATGTATATTTAACAGTTTTATCGGGGAGTGTTTTTGGAGCTATAAAAATCCTATCATTGTCATTTTGTGAATGATAATAATAATTAAAATTTTATGAACAATTACTAGTTTAAGGGCTTTATTCTTTTCCACTGCCTAGCTGTACTATGAGTAAAATAAAATGTAGGCATTCAATATCCTCAAGGATGGAATTATTTTGAGTAATCAAGGGTTCTACTTTATTGGGTTCATATTTTCTGTGCTGGTACCTATGTTTTAATGCATTCTAAACAGTGTAAGTCCCTGCCTTTTAAAAATACACTATACCAAACATAACACAATTACATCATGTATTGGGGCATTCCTATAAATGTACTATTCTGATATGTATATATAATACACATATCCTATTCCCTACTTGCCCTCCTCTCATATACAAATTATATGTACATGCCCTCTAATATAGCATGAAATTTGCTAAGCAAACTAAGCCTGACACAAAGATATCTTCTAAGAATCACTGATATCAGAGTAAAGGGCTGTTGACTTCACCCTTGCCCTTACCCCATCCTAACTCCACACAGCCACAAATACACAGAAAACAGGGCTGCCCAGTGACATCAAGGATTATACCACTAGATTGCAGGGCTGCCCAGGAACTTTAGAACTCTCTGTTCCCTCTTCATTAGCTCCTTACTTCTGTGTTATCAGTTACTGGTGCCAGCGGCCATTAGCACAATTTTAACTACACCTGCCCTCAACGTGGCTCTCTGCTGCTCATTCCTATGTGCTGCTCTCTACTTTTCACTTTGCTGCTCTCTGCTTCTACAACACTGGATTCAGAAAGCCTCACTTTCTCTAGATGACTTCTAATTAAGAAAAACCTTCCTTTTCTTCTTTAGAGCACCCATTATTCCACAGTTATCTGTTCTTGGTTATGTGTTTCATTTAAAAGTATTTAAGTACCTACTCTAAGATAAAAATACTAAGCTGGCCATGTCTTTTAACTTTAGTCAGAAAGTTAAAAATTATGCTCCAAGGTTATCCTTTCATCCACTAATACCTAACATTCACTGTATTGATTCTTTGGCCTACTTTAACATTTCTCCATTGACAATGCAGTTATTAGGCTAGACATTGAGCTAGGTACTGAGGATTCAAAGGTAAAGAAAGCCAAATACTATGGCCCTTGAAGATGAAGCTTCAGCGGTATAATCCAGTCACCTAGTTCTTCATGTAATTAGAGTGTAGCTACTGGAAAAAGTTTCCAGACTAATGTAAAATCATCTGGTTATCAAAACTAATTGTATTCTTTGAAGGCTTTTTCAAGGGCTTATCTACGTGATAGGTAAAATCCAGTCAAGGCTCTTTCAAGAATATTCAGTTGTTCATTCACCCTTCACTAGGACACGGCTTTCTTTCATTGGAGAAATTACACAGGAAGTGGTAAGAAAAGAAGGGGGCCCTTTAGGAAGCAATCCGTGACATAACAGATATTACATTCACATCACCTACCCTGGTATCCAATAAAATCCTACAGCATTCAAGCAACATTCTGAGGTAAAAAGGCCACATTTGACATGAGTTACAGGAAGGATTATAAATCAAGTCGATGCCCTTAACTATCTATAAAAAGTGAAGCTGTTACTCTAATTCCGTCCATTAGAATTGTATAGAAGTTAATCACAGTTGTATCACAACCAAACCTTAAAAATGTTATTTCTACTTTACATGTTTTACTTAGTTTGAGAAAATATACTTATTATAAATTCTTCTAGATGAAAAAACTGGATTTTACAATGCTTTAAGAGAGAGAAAACAGCCAAGATTAATACTTAATATGGAAGATATGTGTACTATTACAACATTTCCTGTCTTGGAAGCATGTGATTTCTCTAAGTGGTTTTTATCACTAGTCTAATTACAGTCTCCATACCTGTGTGGCTCCGGATATGAACTCTGAGTGTACCACTGCTGGCAAATTTCTGGCCACAGTATGGGCAGATTTTCTCCTTTTCTCCTGTATGTGTCTAAATGGAAAGGGATAAAATGACTAAGAATAAATACAAAGAGTTAGGTAAAGATGATTAAATGCCTCTGACAATCGTAAATCCTTATTTTCTAGGATTACATTTCATTAAAATGATTTAATTTCACAATGAGATTTTAAACAATTTATGATGGATAGTCCTATTGGCTCAAAAAATGCCTTAGAATCATGTATTAGTGTTAATTTCAAAATAGTTCTGCAGTTTACTTTTTTAAGCCCTCAAAGAGCTCCAACTGAAAATGATTAAATTACATAAAACCGGTATATTCTCGTAAAACCACATAATCAAAATAGGGGTACAGCTCCCTTCCTGGCTGCCAAGAAACACTTACTTTGAAGCATTTTTCACATTCTTTGTGTATATTTAACACTTGAGGACAGAATTAATCTCAATAAAGTCATCTGTTACTAGTGTTATGCAGTTTGACTAGGCTGGTTTTACTGCAAAGCAAAAAGGAATATTCATCTGATTTGACCTTTAAAATCAGCAGGTGTTAACTGAGTGGTCAATTTGAAAGCATATTTCTGTCCTCAAGATGCCTTTAATCTAGGCACAATCACATGAGGAAAGGTGAGTAAGTATAGTCAAAAGTAAGTTACAATAAAAGCTGGAGAGCTCAAAGAGAAAGAGTGATCTCTCCCCAAAAGAGAAGGAAGATGGAGCATTTTAAACTGGCCTCACAGCCTCATCAGAAGACCGGTTTTTCTCCCAACATCAAAACAGATCATTCCAATAAATGAAGGGTCAGAGCTATTTCTCAAGTCCCAGTGCTTCTCAAGCTTAGAAGATTGGGGAAAAGGGGAGGTGAAAGCAATCCCTTCAGGCATGTACGTATTCTAAGACTACTTTTAGAATTCTTGTTCTGAAATTCTTGCTCTTAGTAGTGTAAAAGCAAATTACTGACAAGTAGTATTTGAACTGCCATAGACTAATGAAAAAAGAATTTAAAAAGGTTTTTTAAATGACATTTCTCAGAAGAGAACACTGGCTGTCATAGAAAAAAGGAGTGGGACAATTACCTCATCACCTGAAAACATCAAAGAACCATCACCATAGCAAAATATGTCTATCTTCCATATTAAATTGCTAACATTAATGTAATAGACTTTGCGGCCTTATTAATATTTAATTTACAAATTTGCAATTTGTATTAAAATGTATATTTGGATATGCACTATCAGATTTGTAATTTTTTAAAGAGCTACAAACTAAATACCTTAGTCAATTTCAGGGTCTTTTGAATTTTTTTCCTTGAAACAATTTATGTTATACTCAAGTTTGAAAAACACAGTCAAATCAACTACCATGCTAGCCAAGGACATTGTGTACAACAAGTATCTCCTGGATTTTGTATTTGGCAACCACTTAACTTTCCATTTTTACTACAAGATCTTATACAAAAGAGTTATATATCTTTACACTTCAGTAAAAGCCTTTACTCCCCTGGTCCACATTATAGTTCAATTTAAAGTAAAATATATAACATTTTAACATATAACAGATCTCTCTGCCTTTCATTCCCTGACAGAAGGTACAAAATATAGTAATTTTTTCTTCATTGGTGTAAGGCTGTTTAGAAATTGTACATATATATCTATTGTTACAACACTGAATTATTCCAAACATGTAATTACTAATTAATTTGTAATATATTTATAAAATCACAGCATTTCTTTTGCTGCTATGTATTTCACTGTTCATTTACATAACTGTCATTGATTCCAAACTGAAGAAGTTCCAAACTAAAGGATATTAGTGTTATATTAATGAAAAAAATTAAAATATTCCTTTCATTTAACTCAAAAATATATCATATTATTAGGTTCTGATTTTGGTTAGATAGTTTCAAAAGAAATTAAAGTTATAATACTAAGCCACCTTAAATATGGATAAGAAAGCATGGAAACAGCTCACTTTAAGAACAATACTGGATAATTGTATAAGATTAAAATGAGCAATACATTACAAAATATACTGTGTGACTATTATTGCAGACAAACGAAGAAATCTCTCTTGAAAGCTCACTATACTTTTCCTTCATTTATTGAAAGATAACAAAAAATTGTGTTAAATTCATGCAAAAAAGTAATTCAAGCAAAGAAAGTTGAAAGACTATATTTTATTCAGAGATCTAAAAACAGATAATATCATTATTATTCAGCAATAAAAATATAGGAACCCACATACCCTATATGTGATTATTATATATTGAATATCTGTATCAAAATATAATATCACAGGCCGGCCATGGTGGCTCATGCCTATAATTCAAGCACTTTGGAAGGCTAAGGTGGGCAGATTTCTTATGGTCAGAAGTTCGAGACCAGCCTGGTCAGCATGGTGAAACCCTATCTCTACTAAAAATACAAAAAATTAGCCAAGCGTGGTGGCAGGCACCTATAATCCCAGCTACTTGGGAGGTCGAGGCTTGAGAATCACCTGAAGCCAGGAGGCAGAGGTTGCAGACAGCCAAGATGGCACTACTCCACTCCAGCTTGGGTGACAGAGTGAGACTCTGTCTCAAAAAAACAAACAGACTATATATACATACATATCTCATGTATATAACTACATACACCTACTATGTACCCATAAAAATTAAAAAGAAACAGGAAAAGAAAGTTACTCAATTCAAGCCTTTTGAAACAGTTGTATTAAGGATAAATATGAAAATTAAATTCATATTGAAGCAGAAGTTATTTCTTCACATTCATTCAGTAGCATATACTAATGGCAAAAAACTACCATACTTCACCGTTACTTCTAAGGCTAATGCTGCCTGAGTGCAGTGGCTCATGCCTGTAATTCTAGCATTTTCAGAGGCTGAGGTAGGAGAACAGCTCGAGCCCAGGAGTTCAAGATCATCCTGGGCAACATAGCAAGACTGTGTCTCTACAAAAATTTTAAAACATTAGCTGGGCATGGTGAGACATGACTGTAGTTTCAGCTATTCAGGAGGTTAATACAGGAGGCTCACTTGAGCCCAGAAATTCAAGGTTACACTAAGCTATGATGACGCCACTGCACTACAGCCTGGGCAATAGAGCGAGACTTTGTCTCCAAAATAAGAAATAAAGAGTTAACATTAAAACCTTTAGGTGTACTTGTTATAACACAAATTTTACTTATATACCTAAAAATACATTATTGAACAAGTAAACAACTTGATTTCTTTGAGGTAATTAGGCAAGTAGCTTAACACAAGAAAATATAATCTCCAAATCACTAAACATTTTGAGTTAATCAAATATTTATTGAGTCCCCATTCAATACCCAGAAACTTCCCTATGCTCTTAGAGAGGTAAAGATCAATGACCATTCCAACCCCAAAAGGGCTCAGTCAATTAAATTGCCAATAAACATAAGAATTTGCTTTGAAAAATAAAATTATTAAGGTACTACTCATATTTCTTTGAAAGAAATAACTTATATTAATCCAAAAATATATAAAAATTGATAAGCTCTTGCTCATTGAGTACTTCCTAGAAGCCACCTATCAGCAAAGCTATGGGTTATGAAGAGTCTACATCTAACTCAGGTTCTCATTCATGGAAAAAATAGAGGTCTATCCTGAAAGATAAAGAAAGTGAACATTTCCTAAAGAGCTGATATAAATCATGCATTTGTCCTTCTGAGTAAATACTCTGATAGATTAATTTATAATTATCACATGATAGTTAACATATATGCCCAATATTGCTTAAATATACAATCCATTCAAACTAACAGACGACTTCCACTTACTTTCTTATGACTTCTAAGCACTGAAGGTGTAACAAAGGCCTTATTACATAGCTCACACCTATACTTCTTGTGTCTTTCATGAACCACCTGGACATGAACATTTAATGTATCCTTCCTCTTAAAGGTAGCATCGCAGTGGTGGCACTTGAAAGTCCTCTCACCTTAGAAACAAAGAAAAACATTTCAGAAGCAATAGGAGGGCCTATTAATTTCCTCCCATATATGCCAGACTTAGTTGCTTTTATCAAAATGTTGGCTTTACAGCTCTAAGAATTTAACATATTATTTTTAACAACAAATTCCAGTTCCATTATTTGCTAATTCAGGCCAAAGTCCTTTCATCTTACATCTTCCATTATCTCAACTGGAAAATGTGGGGACTGAATTAGCAAATTGTCCAAAGTTACTATGAACATTTTTTAGAAGTATGTGCTTCTACAGCAGGGGCTGGGATTTGAGGTAAATAGACTCCAGTGACACAAGGCCACTGTCAAGCAAGGTGAGTAGCCTTTGGGCCCCTCCCAAAGTCCCCTGAAATCCCACCACTGTTCCTATGATCTCCTGTAAATAGATAATAGGCAGAACTGGATTGTAGGTAGAGAGTTGAGGAAGAATGCCTCTGAGGGCAGGAGAGCGTGCATCAGAGCTCAGGGCCTCCCATTCTGGAAGAAGGAAAGGGTTGCAATGCCCCTGCTTCCTCAGCACTGACTCAGGAACCTGGACTGGGGGCTCCCTGACTCAGCCCTTGGGCAGTTCTAAAAAGTCTCTAAGGCTTTGAGGGATGGGGGTCTTTCAGAGAGGCAGTTAAATTGGGATGGGGGATGAAGACTAGCAGCCACCGTGGCTATTTCACTTTCTTCTCATTATCCAGCCTGGGCCTGGGGGGAAAACAACCTCAGAAGCTATATATAGAAATCTTATAGTACTTTCTAACTTTCATATAACACCGTTTTTATAGTTCTTCTTAACACATAGGCCTAAGTTTGAGTGGCCATTTTAAATACAATTTCAACAATATATGTGCACAATTCGAACACAGTGTTTTATAAGTGTAAAACGCATGTAGTATGTGACTATATAAATAAGACAGAATAGTATTTGAATATAATTTCTTTTTTTAGAAAACAATCATATTAGCATGGATTTCCATATCCTACAGATTACAAGGCAAAATTAAGAATACATTTCTATATTTAAATAAGAGATTATCTCAATTTTAGCAAGCTCTTCTAAATTCCTTCCATCATAGCTAGCACTGAATTGAGAAGACCCTATTATTTCTTCACATGAAAGGAAGGAAGAAAGGAAGGGAGGGAGGGACAAAAAGAAGAAAAAAGGAAAAGAAAATTACCTTCTCTTTGTCTTTCTAAATAGAATTATAGCTCTCTAACTTAAAGTCTCTTAGATTCCTGTTGGCATTTAATGTCTGATGGCATTTAATGTCTGAAACAAAGTCACATTCATACAACACAAGAACTAGATAGATTCTGAGAGCTTTGTTTATTTGTGCATTTTTGTTGCAGAGTACTATTCTTGTAAACTGCTTTATATTCTTTATGTTTTATTAAAATATTTTGCTTGTATAAGATGTATAATCAGTGATAGCATAAGGAAATATCAATTGATGTAAGACTGTAAATGTTAATGTTAATACCAAATCTATTCAGGTACTGAAAAAAATTAAAAAAAAAAAAACAAAAAACCCTCCAAGATTGCTCCTATTAAACTATTAAGTGAATAAAAATGTTGGTCCCTATACAAAATCTTATCAAGCTATAGCAAGGAAGTCCTTACTTTTCTTCTTTCATACTTTAATTGCAGATTTCTTTGTGTTAAATTTATCAGAATTTTTCCCTATCTTAGTACCTGGAAGCTAGTCAGCAACTTCTCTTTTGGTGTTCAGCGTATTGGGAAATACCAAAAATTTCCAAAAGTATTACAAGTTATTCTTCATATTTTGAGCCAGAAAGCTAATATAAGTTTCTAATAACAGCTTTCATATTTTGAAAGTTAAATAAATGGTTCTGAAGTTAAATAAATGGGTTTTAATTTTCATATTGTATAAGACAAGACCTAGTGTTTTGTCTTCTCTCTGTTAGCCATTTCTGGTTTTCCCATTCTTTTCACTAACTGATGTCTAACTTTGTTTCCCTTAAATAACTCATTTACTCACTCAATTATCAAAGTAGATTTTCTTGGCCAAATGTAATGATGCAGCTTCATAAAGCCTGTGATTAATGTGCTGATCAACATCATATTAAACACATGCTACACAGCACAGTCCACACACAGTCACTTTAATTCTATTTCTCAAGTGAATGAGAACCAAAAAACTAAAAGCAAAGATATCACATTACTTCTGTTAAGAATTCATTGGTGTTATTAGAAATAAAATTTCATCATTCCCAAGCAAAATTTCCCAAGCATCAGGTCAAATTTAGCGATATTTTAATAGCATGAATGAGGTTTACTTGTCTAAATCTCTATTCTAACATTCATTCATCTCATAACAGTTATTTTCCTAAATCAAAATGGTAATCAAATAGGACAGAAATTCCTGCAATTGCACAACAAATTTTATTTTTGAATACATAGCTCTTTTTTTATATAGGAAAAATGGTAAATTGTACTAATAACTTCTTCAGAGCTATCAGCTGAACACAGAATGGCCTGAGAGAATAACACTACCTTTTTTTGCAGGAAGCAGATTGCATTTCATCAGAATCATTACCACTCAATATTTAAGAAATCTTAGTACCTTTATTATTTTTCATTTTAGACACTTGACAAACGAAAATTTCTCCAAGATACTGCTCTGTATAACCAACTGTCAAAATTAATTGTTTTTTTCAATCCTCAAGAATATTAAAAGTTTAAGCAGCAGTAGGAACTTCATGTGTATAGAAGACTGTCTAATGATTAAGCTAATTAAAAGTAAGAAGTATAAATATTACCCATGTTACATAATTTTTTCATTAATTTTAGATACAGTAACTGTAGTAAGTCTCTGGCTACTTCAGCATCTAAACAGAGAACCCACTTTAAAACTCAGCTTGGCAATATCATGTTCTTCTCAATAAAATGATATCCTTTAGTAATATAACTGGGCATTCTGTGATGTTGTAAAAAGAGCTCTGAGTGTAGGTGTTAGACTTTCATGGTGTGTATGTATAAAACTTAATCCAAAAGAAAAAAAAAGCCCCTGTAAAAATAAGAAATCTGAGGCAGTAGCAAGCAGGAAAAACACCTCATGGTATGTATGTATAAAAGTTAATCCAAAAGAAAATAGTTGCCCCTGCCAAAGGAAGAAATCTGAGGAAGTGGTAAGTAGGAAAAGCACCTATAAGGGACCTGTTTGCTACTCCTTGCACTGTGAAATCTTGAGTATGTCATGGTACTTCTGAGACTCAATATTTGTATCCCCCCTCAAATTAAGGTGTCAGTCACTCTGATCCTTTTCCACTTGAAAAGTTTGTGAGCTAATAAAACTAGGCCAGATATCTGCATATTTAAAGAGTCAGACATGTTTTCTTAATTATATTTGAAAGGAAACAAAACATGTTTCAAAACAAAACTCAAAGATATCTTTCTCAATATGGAAAATGCTTTTATATACAAACTTTAAATAGTGGGAAGAAATTATATAAAATGAAATGTCTCATAAAATAATCTTACTGTGGAAAACTAAAGCAAATATAAAGGGAAAGGCAGAATTTTTGGTCTTTCTTACATTTAAAGTGAGATTATATAAATACTTATAGGCACACTTCTGGGATGTCTGCATTCTCAAAGGTTATAATTACAAAGTGTAATTCCTTATGTTCTCAACCGCCTGAATTGCGACTTACTGTTATGTATTAGCAGGTGTCTCTGTAAAGAAAATGGGGTCCGGAACAAAGCTTTACATTCTTCACATTGGAATGGTCTCTCTTCAGAGTGGGTCTGCAGAGGAAAGACACTGAGTCAGGAATCATTACAATGGACTAGTGGAGCTTGGACTCATGATGTGAAAGAGGAAAGAAGGGAAGATAGACAATACCTGTTTCTTCTAGTGCCATTGTTCCACCAAAAAATTTTAAAGACAAATATGTTGCATTTGCAAGAGAAAAAAATAACTTTCAAATGCTCACATTAATTATTAATTTGATAAATTATAAAAAAAAATATTCCTATTATCTCAAATTGCTAATCTGAATACACACAGAGATTTCTCAGGGCCTACTTTGCAGTGAAATTGTGTCTACTTTCTCTGAAAACTAAGCCTCCTCTGTCACTGGCCAGGCTTTTACTCTGCTGGTACAACATTTGCAATATAGATAAAGGAAATTACTAAAAGGGAAATTTCACCCTTTTCTCTCAACTTCACTGAATCACTTCAAATAATTTTTAGTCCTAGGTGCTGCTTTTCCCCAAAATTACACTAGAGCACTTATTGATGTTATAAGTCACCCTAATTAACAATATTCATTAAATACATAATTTGTGTCAAATGCTATTCTAAACACTTTACATAAATCATTTCATTTAATTACAACAGTGACTGGATTAATAAAACACTATTACTGACTCCAGTTTACAAATGAGAAAACTAACGTTCAAAAAGTTGCAGTAACCTGTGAAAGTCAAACAGCATAGATCCCCCAAATGATATTAAGCATCCAGTCACATAAGAAACAAAAATATGCTGACAAACAAGAAATAATGAAAAGCCACTAACTAGATGTAAAATTCGAAACCAAAACCAAAACAATACAGCAAAAGCTGCTCACTCCACCTCTTTTATATTACACATCGGTATAAACCCATTTGGCACAAATCATTAAATAAAATCTTATTCTATGATAGATGTCAGAATAAGTCTCATAAATGCATAAAAAAACAAAAATTGAATTATGATCTCATATTACATAAAACAAATCATATAACAGACAGGTTTTTGTAATAAATGTGACATAAAAACAAAAAAGTAATTTAAAGAAAGGTCACTTTATTCGGAGCCTATTAATTTATATATTTCTTAGTTTAGTAGACATAATATTAAAGATACAAGCATAACCTATTAGCATAAGGTTGGTGAGAATGACATTTTCCTGTTTGGTTTTAGTTGTGAAAGATACAGAGAAAGCATGAAAGAACAGGTATTTAAGAGTCAGGATAGGGCTGCGCATGGTGGCTCACGCATGTAATCCCAGCACTTCGGGAGGTCAAGCCAGGCAGACCACGAGGTCAGAAGATGGAGACAATACTGGCCAACATGGTGGAATTCCATCTCTACTAAAAATAAAAAAAATAGCTGGGTGTGGTGGCACATGCCTGTAATCCCAGATATTTGGGAGGCTGAGGCAGGAGAATCACTTGAATCAGGGAGTTGGAGGTCGTTGTGAGCCAAGATCACACCACTGCACTCCAGCCTGGTGACAAAATGAAACCCCGTCTAAAAAAAAAAAAAAAAAAAAAGTCAGGATAAATTACAGATAATCCAATGTGCCATTTAGCCACAGAAATGAAAATGACAGTATGGAAATACGTAGATCAATTATACAGAAAAACAAATAGGTTTCTTGTATTATATAAAATACATACACATTTAGTACAGGAAAAAATGTGGCATTTAAAATTGGTAGGAAAAGAGTAGAAAGTTCAGTAAATGGCTTTGAGGCAAATGTCTAGATATTCAGGAAAACGTAAAGCTGGGTCTACTACTCACCTTACAGTAAGAGAAACTGCAAATCAATTCAGGTATTTTTCTTAAAATGAAGAATAACACTTTAAATACACTAGAAGAAACTCTGGGTAAATTTTTAAATAACTTTTGAGTCTGGAAAGGCTTTCCAAGCAAGGTAGAAAACCATACATTGAGATGAGAGAAATAAATACAGTTAAAGCTGCAAAGCGAAAATCTTTGATGATAAAGCAAATATCTGCAACATAAAACAAAAGTGTAATGTTGCTAAGAATTTATGGCATATTAATAAGAAAAGATGAAAATGGACAAAGGGGCTCCCTTCCAAACTGCACTCCTAAAATTTCATTCATCATTTTATTTTGCCCCAGGTCTGTGCTATGTACTTCATGCCTGCACTAGTGAGTCCTATTTTAGATGCTGAGCATACAGCCATGAAACAAAAAGACTGTCCTTGCTATCACAAAGCTTTTACAGTAGCAGAGGGAGAAAGACAATAAACAAATGAAAAAGTATGTACTATATTAGAAAGGGATAAATGTGATGGAGAAAAATAAAGCAAGAACGAAGACAGCAAATATTTCAGAGTATTCGGTAGCTATTTTAAATAGGTAGTCAAGAAAATTCTAGCTGAGAACGTGACGTATGAGAGAAGATTTGATGGATGTGAGGGAGCAACGGCAGGTATTTGGGTGATCCAAAGCTAGCGTGATTGGAGCCATGTGAAAGAAGCAGAGAATGAGGAGATACAGTCAGAAGAATGGGAGAAGTAGAGGAGGAGAAGCAAATCATGTATGGCCTGGCTGGCCAGTGGAGGAATTCTGTCTTTTATTCTGAGAGAGATGTAATTTTCTGCAGGGTTTTGAGCAGATGATGGGCACAATTCACCTGACATTTAACAGGATGCCTTGATGTGTTGACAACAAAATGCAGGGGACAACAAAAAGTAGAGAAGCAACAGCATTACAGCAGTAGATAGTCACAGATGTGAAGAGAAGTAGTAGAATTCTAAGTATCTTCTGAAAGTGAACAGGTTTTGAAAAGGGACCTAGATATGAAGCATGAGACACAAAAAGGAGGAGGTAAGCACAACTCCAATATTTTTGATCTGGGCAATGCAATGATGGATTAGCCATTAACAGATATGCAAAAGAGCAGCAAGAAACCAGTTTGAGTAAAGCATCAGGGGTTCAATTTTGGACAAGTTCAAATAAGTATTGTGAGATGTCCAGTATTAGAGGTAGTTGAATATTTCAAGTCTGAATTATAAGGTATAAGATGGATATGTCAGATTACATATGGTATCAATATTTAAAGCCATGAATATGATAAAAGAATAAAAAATTAAAATAAAGATATTATCTGTGTGATTAATCAGATTGCTAAAGATGAAGATGATGGATATCATTCAGGGTTGACTAAAGAGTAAAAACAGGCAATCTTATGTACTGTAATTGGGAATAAAAATTTTCTGGGTAACAATGTAGTTCTACATACCAAAATGATAAATGTGCACATCCCTGACTAACTAATTCCCTTTATAGAAATATATCTGACAAATTTTTACACAAACTACTTATTTCAAATGAAAGGAAAATTCCTAAATGTCCATAAAAACATATAAACCTGGTTAACTAAGTGTAGTGGATATTATACTTACATATTTATTTTCTTAGATATGAAAAGTCATGTATATCATACTTTAGGTATCAAAAGCAGAATTCAAAACATAACATATAGAATACCATTTAAGCCACATACATATACACACATAGAATGGAGCCTAGGAAGACATTCTACAAGACATTGAGGAGGGTTTTTATAGGAAACAGAGTGTTATTTGACAGAATGTTTGATTTCTTCTTTATACCTTTCTCGGACACTTGGATTTTCTACAATAAATAGCATTATTTGTTTTTAGAGCATTCAGGTAGGAACACAGGATAGCTACCATCTTCTAAAAATATATTCCTCCCTAATTCATTTTTTTCCAAATCTAGGACATAATAACTTGTGAACATGACTTAGTTGCTTGATTATGACAGAACTTGGGACAGCATAATGTCTTTTAACTGTGTTCAACCAAAGCCACAACATCTAGATATTGGCCTAAAGTCAATAATATATTTTTAGTAGTAAGATGTCTGTGCACACCCAGGTGAATAAATTCTTTTGTCAAAAAAGATGCCAGTGCCACCACCTGGGCTGGGATGGCAGAGAATCCATGCATTCAATCAACTGGAAGACGTTGAGAAGCCACCCCATTTAAGTAAGGCATAATAAGATGCTTTCATATTGTGGGTAGAGAACTTCTGTCTCCAAGCTATAATATAATTTACAAGTGTCAGACAAAGTTAAGCTTTTTCAAAGGTGTTTTATCCTTCAATTTTTCACCTCTAAATAATGCCAAACTTTTCACTGATTTATTGATCAAAAGATCCTTAATAACCCTATTAAGGATGTCCTGTAGAACATCGCTTTTGTATTTCAAGTCGCTGATGACACCAACATCTGCCAGTGTAACAAATGAACTAGTCCATGAAGAAGTACTATGAAATATGTATTTTCATATACCAACTCTTTTGTAGATATAAAAAAATACATAAAATCTGTTGCACTCTTTATAATACCTACTAGAATGTCCCAAAAATGCTTCAGAAGGTTTCTGGCATAATGTACATTAATTACCAGATTAATACATTTCTAGCCACACAAATCAAATATTAATTCCATGAAAATAAAATGAAATTAAGGATCATTTACAATTAAAAATTCTACTACTGTCAACAATACATATTACTACATGGTAACACTATTTCTTGGTAATGGTATTTCTTCTCTGAGGTATGAGCAAACTAATAAAACTACCTTAAAATTAGAAGAAACAACTAAAGGTAAAATAAATTTGAAGACCCATATTCTAGATGTATGTTTGCTAGAACTATTGTTTTAAAAAAGAAGGAGTTTTATTATTGAAGACTCAGGCTGCATGTCATAGCACATTACTCTCCCAGTGGGCCACACAATAAAGCTAAAGATACAAAAAATACATGACATCTGGATGTTTACAAAGTTTGTGGATTAAATTTTTCCTGTCAAATTTATAACTGGCTTCTTTAAAAGTACTTATCCTCACAAAAATAAATTGAAACTGGAGAGAGATTGAAGAAGTCAGTTTCTTTAAGCTCAGTACTGAAATGGGTAGCTTACGCCACATAGATAAGAGCATAAAATTTAGGTGATTTTCCTACATAACTACAGCCTTGCAGAGCCAAGTCCCACCTTCCCATTGCTTCAAAGCCACAATTTCATCAGTACAAAGTCACAATGCCAGGGAGCCAACTACTGAGTCCCCACAACCCTAATCAGGGCAGAGGGAAGTTCCTAAGAGAAGAAGTAACAATAGACTTTCAGATGAAGCTATAGAAGGTAGCAACATAGACTGCAAGTCAGGAAAGTTTCCCCTCAACACTGGTAAGAACCATATCTCATGTCCCTAATTAAGGATCCTTCTTACAAACACCACTTTGAACAACCACATGACCTCCCAGGCTGGCTGACTTGACCATTATTGAAAAGTTAAGCCTTTTTACAACAGCTACCACTTATTACAGCTAACTTACAGCATGCAGAACAAGCTTATTCTCTCTTCTATAACGTATCTCTTTAAACAGATGAAAACAACAACCATGTGGCTTCACAAAACTATTCAGATAACACAAACCGGTAGTTTCACTCATGAAGATATAGTTTTCACACTCATCACAGATATGGTAAAGGAGAATTTTCTGCACAAATTACAGAAATTTATGCAGAATTTTCTGCATAAATTTAAGCAGCCTAATATTACTAACTCATGTGTAACAACTCATAGTAACTATACTAGCTCCTCTAGTAGATAACTTCTTTTCTAGGCAGGAGAGCTAAAGAAATTCATTATTTTTTAATTGAGATTTATGTATGATCCATAAAGAAATATGTAAAGATTCCTTAAAGTTCAAAGAGACAACAAGGAAGCACTTTTAGTCCTCTGAAAAAAATCACGTTCCATAAATATTAAAGCCAGTTCCTGAATAGGAAATAGTTTTCTATATAACATAAATGTGTAGAATTTTTACAGGTACTAAAATGGTAATAGGATTCCAAAAATTTGGTGAATATTGAGTCAGGCAAGATAAATAAAACAGATGGATGGATAGATAGATTTAGCCATGTGTGGTGATATGCACTACTCAGGAGGCTGAGGTGGAAGACTGGGTCAGCCTGGGAGGGAGAGGTTGCAGTGAGCAGAGATTGTGCCACTGCACTCCAGCCTGGTGATGGAGCAAGACCCTGCCCAAAACAAACAACCAACCAAACAAAAACAGAAAAAAACACAGACACTATTTTACTCATCATAATATGTAATGAGTATCACTTTTTAATTCTCAGACTGCAAATAAAAGACTAACAAAATTAAATGTTAGTGATGATCTGTATATTGTTAAGTAGAGCTTTTCAGAAGGCAATGGGTAGGAGTATCTAAACATAACACAGACTTCCTACTTGAGCCAGAAATTCCACTCCTGGAATCTATGCACAGAAAGACTCCTAGCATAGTTCTAAAGTTTTATGTAAAAGGATATTCACTGCACTATTGTTCAAAATAGCAGTGGTTACAAAAATATAAGTAGATTTATATGAACATAAGCATCCCTCCAAATCATATGTTGAGGCAAAGTAGGTTCCTGAATGATATATATGTGTCATAATACCAGTTACTTTTAAATATACTTATCTCCCAGATGGGCAGCTGAAACTTTCTATTCTTCTCCAAACTCACCTAAAGTAACTTCGTCTTACACAAAAACATTACCATGAAATGCAAACGTTACTAGAGATTTTATAGGAGATATGAAGGAGGTGCCTTCTATGGTAGAATACTTCAGTTGAAAACTTCCTGTCTAATCTAATACTTTGAAATTTCTTCTCAGCCTCAGGCCACTGAGTGACACCTCATTTTCTCTTTTCCATTCCAATGGCCACCTTTTCCAATTCTGACCCTCACCCTCTGGCTCTGCCACCCAACCACTACCAACTCTCACTGCTATGGACTCATTTGTGTCCCACCAAAATCCATGTTGCATCCTAACCCCCAACGTGATGGTATTAGGAGGTGGGGCCTCTAGGAAGTAATTAGGTTCTAAAGGTGGACCCTTTGTAAACTGGATTACTGTCCTTTTCAGAAGAGACAGGAGAGCTTGCACTTCCTCTTTTTCCCTCATGTGAGGAGACAAGAAGACAGACATCTGCAAACCAGGAAGTGGGCCCTCACTAGATACTAGATTTGCCAGCACCTTGATCTTACTCTATTCAGCTTCTAGAACTGTGAAAAATAAATGTTTGTTGTTTAAAACCCCCAGCCCAAGGTATTTTGTTATAGGAGCTTAAGTTGAAGACACACACTATCTCATAACCAATCTTCCATGTGCAAACCCATTACAAATGGTGACCTGAAGTATGACAAAGGCATTATAAAAAAGATAAAATTTGTGTTTTCCTCAGTCTACAAAATATCTTCTAGTTAGGGTCACTGGCCTTCATATATAGTGGTAGGTGTGGTAATAATTAAATAATGTATACAGTATTTACTGTATTGAGGTAAGTCACTCCACTGGTGAGGGGACTGAAACCATGGCAGGCAGGAGAAGGTAGCTATAGGAAAGGTTCACAACCCAAGTTCCACAATTGACTATCATGAATGTATGTATGATTTTAAAGTTATTTTCATAAGACATCTACTAAAAGAGCAAGAAATACTGGAACCCCTGTATACTGTCGGTTGAAATGTAAATTAGCATATCCATTATAGAAAACAGTATGATAGTTTATGAAAAAGTTAAACCTAGGACTACCATGTGATCTAGCAGCCCCACTTCTGGGTACAGCTTCAAAGAAAGTGAAATCACCCTGTCAAAGAGGCACCTATGCTCCCATGTTCATTGAGTAACAGCCAAGATATTAAACCACTGACAGATGAATGGCTGAAGAAAATGTGGTATGTAGACACAATGTAATGCTATTCAGCCTTAAAAAAGAGAGAAGTCCTGTCATCTTTTGCAACATCGATGAACGTGGAGGGCATTATGGTAAATGAATAAGACAGGCACAAAAGGCCAAATACTGCATGATCTCACTTACATGTGTAATCTAAAAAGGCTGAACACATAGAAGCAGAGAGTAGAATGGTGCTTGCCAGGGACTAAGGGTAGAGGTGAAGGGACAGGGGAAGGGAAGAATGGGAAGATGTTGGTCAAGGGATACAAAGTTTCAGTTACACAGGATAAGTAATTTCTAGAGATGTATACTATAGCAGAGGGTCCCCAACCCTGCTATACCCAACCCTACAGTACCAGCCCATGGCCTTTTAGGAACCAGGCCACACGGCAGAAGGTGAGTGGCGGGCAAGTGAGTGAAGCTTCATCTGTATTTACAGGCACGTCCCATCACTCATGTTACCGCCTGAGCTCCACCTCCTGTCAGATCAGTGGTGGCATTAGATTCTCATAGAAGCATGAACCCTATTGTGAACTGTGCATGTAAGGGTTGTAGGCTGCATGCTCCTTAAGAGAATCTAATGCCTGATGATCTGCCACTGTCTCCCATCACCCCTAGATGGGACCATCTAGTTGCAGGAAAAAAAGCTCAGGGTTCCCACTGATTCTACATTATAGTGGGTTGTATAATTATTTCATTATATTTTACAATGTAATAATAATAGAAATAAAGTGCACAATAAATGTAATGCACTTGAATCATCCCAAAACCACCCCCTGCCCAACACTGGTCCATGGAAAAACTGTCTTCCATGAACTGGTCCCTGGCATCAAGAAAGCTGGGGACTGCAGTGGTATAGCACTGTGGCTACATTTAGTAATAATGTGTTGTATACTTGAAGACTGCTAAGAAAGTAGATCTTTATTTTAATTGACACATAAAAATTGTATTTATATGGTATACAACATGATGTTTAGTGAAATGGCTAAATCAAGCTAATTAACATATCCACTATCTCACATGCTTATCCTTTTTTAGTAGTGAGAACCCTTAAAATTAACAGAATAGATTTTGGATGCTTTCACTACAAAAGAGATAATATGTAAATAATGAATATGTTAATTAGGTGGTAATCATTTCATAATGTGTGTGTGTGCGTGTGTGTGTGTATACATATACACACACACACACACACACACATTACATTGTACACCACAAACATATACAAATTTCACTCATCATTATGCCTCAATAAAGAAAAAAATGTAAAAAAAATTGTTTTAAATTGTACATTGCTATCTCATCATCAACTGAAGAAAAAGAACAATTAAAATCAGGTAAGCAATTTGCCATTAGCTAAATAAGCTTTGGATAGTGACCTGTATCTGTGGTTCCTTCTGTCAGGTTCAAATCCTGCATGTCCCTCATAATGTGTGCAGCTTGTGATTTTGTATAATACAGCAATACCTTAAATGAATGGGCACTATCTCTCCTGCAGCATCACAAAAGAAGAGTAACCTTATGCAAAAGCTAAAGGAAAGAGTGGCTGTACTCTGTTGAGTGAACATCTCTCAGTCTCCAAGATAACATCTTTCCAGGAAATTGTGAAGAACTTTTTTTTTTCACTATGATAAACTTAAACCACACAGCAAATCACACTGCCATGTGTGTACCTATGCAACAATCTTGCATGTTCTACACATGTACCCCAAAACCTAAAATGCAATAAAAAATAAATAAATAAATAAATAAATAAATAAATAAATGCAGATAAAAAAGTGGCAGAAAAATTTAATGAGCCAGTTGAGATCAATAAATAAATAAATAAATAAATAAACCATATATTTTGATTTTAGAATGTAATTCATGATGTTCTATACCCAAAGGATTATAAATCATTATACTATAAAGACACATGCACACATCGATTTATTGTGGCACTGTGCACAATAGCAAAGTCTTGAAACTAACCCAAATACCAATAGACTAGATAAAGAAAATGTGGCACATATACACCATGGAATACTATGCAGCCATAAAAAAGGATGCGTTCATGTCCTTTCCAGGGACAAGGATGAAACTGGAAACCACCATTCTCAGCAAATTATCACAAGAACAGAAACAAAACACTGAATGTTCTCACTCATAAGTAGGAGTTGAACAATGAGAACACATGGGCAAAGGGAGGGGAACATCACACACCAATGCCTGTTGAGGGGTAGGGGAATAGGGAAGGGATAGCATTAGGAGAAATACCTAATGTAGATGACAGTTTGATGTGTGCAGCAAACCACCACAGCATGTGTATACCTATGTAACAAACCTGCCCCTTCTGCACATGTATCTTAAAACTTAAAGTATAAAAATAAAATAATAATAATAATTAGAATCTAAACCATATTTGTGGGGAAAAACTTCTTACTTTAAGGTCTAATAAAATTTATCCCAGGCAGAGTGAACTGTATTGCCTTTTATCTTGTTTGACTACGACTAGATAAGTAATTCTGACTCCAAAACTGAACACACACACACACACACAAACACATGTATTATTTTATTGAATGACCCTGTACTCTATTTTCTATTCTATTTTTTAATGGCCAGTCATCACTCAGTAAACTGATTTCAAGACCCACACAGCAGTCATGGCCCAGAATTTGAAAAAGAATTGATGAGACATTAAGGCCCAAAAGGAATTATTCCAGGAGAAGTTGTGACTAGATTTCCTCATAAGCCTCTAAAGTTTCATCCCTGGAAGTCTATGTAAAAGGTCAGAAAAAAAAATCCTTTATTTGAACAGATACACACCTGTCCCCCAGGAGCTTCTTTATGACGTCATCAGGGCAAAACCCCTCCATACTCACTTCCATCGTCAAGCAAGTAGTGCCAGCTCTAGGATCCAAGGTTCAGTACATCTAAACATGTATCCTATAGCGGGAGGAGGGAAGCACTGTATACCACCCAAATTTTGCTTTGCAATATATGTGATAGGGAACACAATGGAGGGTGAAGACTAATAGAGCTTCTAATTGGTCAAATTGTGATTTAAAGAATCAAAGTATATTTGAATCCAGATAAATGATTTTTTAAGCTAGATCCTAAAATACAACTATAATTCAGATAAAATCATTGTCAGAAAAATGAAGGAGAAGAAAAAGTAACCTACTGAACCCACATAACTGGCAAGATGATGAAATGAGTAACTAAATTTTCAAAATAAAAACCACCCCTTTAAAATTTCTCTTTATGCTGGCTGGGCACTTTGGCTCATGTCTGTAATCCCAACATTTTAGGAGGCCAAGGCAGGCAGACTGCTTGACATCATGAGTTCTGGACCAGCCTGGCCAACATGGTGAAACCCCATCTCTATTAAAAATATATTTTGTAAAAATACAAAAAAATATATACTCTTATTAGTTAGGCATGGTGGAGTATGCCTGTAATTCCAGCTACTTGGAAGGCTGAGGCACAAGAATCACTTGAACTTGTGAGGCAGAGGCTTCAGTGAGCCAAGATTGCACCACTGCACTTCAAGTCATGAATGTAGTTGACATTTCATAAGGAGCAACAGTGTGAGAATCCATTTCAAAAAATAAAAATAAATAAATAAAATTTCTCTATATGCTATCATAATCACAATGAAAAATAATATTACATTTTTCAAGCAAGTCTAAATGTTAAAAGAGAAAAACAAATCCAAAATAACTCAAATAAGTATAATAAAAATGTATATATTATATACTCAAATAAACAAAAGAATCATTAATTCATTTAAAGTAACAAACCTTGAACATACTAAAATATAAGGATCATACTGACTCTTAACCTTTTTTTCTGATTTCTGTGGCATATCCTTACTTTTATGTTTCCCAACTAGCCATTAATGATTGTGATGGAAGAAAAGATTGATCTTCTGTTTTTATATGATTCTTGGAGAATATTTCAGGTATTTTCATATAACAATGCCAAATATAGGCTAGGATCATAACACTGTAAGAAACACATTTGTCTAGGGCAGAAGGATTGAATGTGTTTTCCACTTTGGAAATTATAGGCATCATTGCTTCTATGCTTCCTAAGATATCATTATTAGTTTTATATGATTTATGGCTTAAAGTATGAGAGATGGTGCAAAGATCCTGTGCCAAATTCCCATATGGTATATAACATGAGCCAAACTGTGAAAAACTCATAAATGTGGTTAGATCAGTTTCATCAAAGAAAGGAATAAGAGGGTTCCAGAGACTGAACAGGAAACTAGCCAGATAATTTCTTACAGTCATGTAATTCCAAAGCAGCAGTAATGAATGCAGTCCTGTCCTGACTATACAATGCTTGAGGTACACATAAAGATGGTAAGGAAGAAATTAGGCAGAGACAATTTAAGACACTATAACAACACTGTTTATTCTTTGGTAAATCTGCCTTTTTATTTCTCTTTTTGGACTAAAGCTGAAATTGGTATTATAGTTTTTAAATGATTTCAAAAGAGATAAAATAAAGTCTGTGGAAGTATCCCATAAATATAATAATTATAATCCCCATGGAGTATAACTGAAAAAATAACAAGTTATTTTTAAAAGATCATATACCTGTTATTTAACAGCATACTAAAATACATCAAGCAAAATCAATAAGCAAATATTTTGTATATCACAAAAATGTTTTTACATGTATTTCTAAGATGTTGAATATCTTTGGACAAATTTCCTGAATTCAATTCAAGCATTATGTATTATCTACATGATACATTCTGAAACAAGAATTTGAGCAAAGGTAAAATATAAGAGATGAAAACAAAAATCAACAGAAGAAACTAGGACATTAATAACTTGAAGAAAAAGAGGAGGGTAGAGAGAAGGAAAGAGAAGGTTACACAGAAGGAAGGCAAATATTTAGTTGTTTTAGGTATGGTTAATGCAGATAAAAGGATAAAAAGATGGAGAAGTAGGTTGAGGTCATGATCTAGAGAACTCTGAATGACAGGTGAAGGTGTACATACTATCACATATGCAGGCACTGGCAATCTACTTTTAACATTAGAGTATGAGAGTGATATACTAGAGTGATGCTTTGGGACGATTTGCCTGGTAGGACTGATTGCAGCAAGAAGTGACAAGCCTAATTAGATGAGTATTAAAGCAATCCAGAGGAAAAATAATCATGATGTTGGAATGGTAAAGGAAGGGATGATTGTGAAGGTGATGAGATACTGAAAAGGGTAGAGTCTTTATATCTGGCTTCTAATTTTATAATGAGACCAATACTGAATAAAGAGACTAGAATAATTACATGCTTTTGTCATTAAAAGAGGAAACTCCAAAAGAGAAGTTATCTCGGGCAACGAGAATGAAAAAGCCATTCTGGGGCATGCTGAATTCATTATGTCTAAAAGATGCCCAGTCATAAATGTGAGTCTGAAACTTGGGATTAAAGAAAATAAATCATTTGGAATTCATCAGCATGGTGTTGATAGCAGAAGTCTTGGATGTAGCTGACATTTCTTAAGGAGAGAGAACACAGAAGTTCACAGGCAAAGGATCCAGAATAACCTTTTGAGGGGAAAGGAATTCAAAAATGTTCACAGAAATTGGCAGAAGCATACTACAAGGATCCCGAGGATGAAGGGAATTTCAAAAAGATAATGTAAATGAAAGTATCAAACCTTATGGAAAGAAGGAACAGAATAAAGACTTTGTAATTACTAAATCCCATGGCCCACAAATTAATTTAATAACTATGTTAAGAAAAACTAGGCACTCTGCTTATGAGGACAGTTTCAAAAGAGAATGGAAGACAGAAAGGAGGCTGTGAGGGGTTATGGCTCAAGTGAGTGATACAATGCAGAAGATCTTCCCCAGTCATTCCATCATATACAGTAGGTCCCAGATATGCAAAAGCTTTTTCAAAAGATAAAAACTGAAAATCACAGCAGCAAATCCATAAAAATCAATAATAATATTAATAAGCTTTTACCTTCTTATGATTCTTGTAAACATTTCTGTGGGCAAATCCCTTTCCACAAAGTTTGCATTTGTAAGGTTTGTCTTCACTGTGTATTACTTTATGAGCACCCACTTGATCAAGCCTCTTGAAAGACTTATTACAAATCTCGCATTTATAGGGTCGTTTTTCTAAAAAAAAAAAAAATGAGTACAGACAATCTCATATATATGTGTGTGTGTGTGTGTGTGTGTGTGTGTGTATGCAAAGGAACATCCTTACCTTACGTTACTTCTTATGGTAAGTAAACTAAAGTATGGTCAAACAACTAAAAAACATCTTCCACCCAGTCTACCTATATAAGGACAAATGTGCCTACTACCAAACGAAATATGAGCTTGTTATTTTACAGGTGTATTTTGAATTTTGAAAGTGACTTAGATATAAAGAAAAGGTTTAAATTTATGGAAGAAATCCTACTTCCAGATGAAAACCATGCTAATACGTGAGAGTTTATATCAGGGTCAGGGCCTCAAATGCAGAAAGTGACCTGACAGGGTTGGAGGTAAAGAACACAGCTGCCTCCCCCCGGGCCACACAGGCCTCATGGAGGCAGAGCTTCCAATGATCAACAGGAACCAAAGATTTACATTGGCATGTAAAATCCGTATTTATGCAATATCTATATAACATTGACACTGAAATAAAAAATACACAACATGTATCAAATAAAACATACCTACAAGATAACAGGTTTTGATCTCTGATTTTAAATTACTAAAACACTCATATGTATCTACAAAGTGCATATTCAAAAACATTCTGACTTCAACCACCTTAAATTATAGACTTCTTAAACTCTAGAGACTCCATAAAGTAAAAATTATTTTTGGAGCTGATTTTCTAAGTCTGCATTAAGTAAAACAGATCTATTCCTAAAACTTGCTTAAATGAAACTACAGCTTTAAAAATTTATATACTCAAAATGTATTTATAGATTTCCTATTAACATTTATTAGTACCTTAGCTAGAATGTAAAAGTATCTAGGAATGCAGGAATTATAATTTTTGTATATCTACTAAATGCCAGACACTTTGCTAGCACAATACCTAAATGATCTCATTTAACCTTCAGGGTTAATTTGAAAGGTAGGCACCAGTATCCCATTTCACAGATGAAAAATAAAGAAACTGAAGCTCAAGGACAAATAAGTGACAAATTACATGGTGATTCTGAAGATTTTTGATATCATTTACTCTAAACACCTTTGCTCTGTAAATAAGCTGAGGTCTAGAGAATTAAGTAACTTGTTCATAATCATATGGCTAATGTCCAAAGTAGAATTTATATCTAGGGCCCCTGATTACTGCTCTTAGAGTTTATAAAAGTGACAATGTAATTGTTTTGTAATGATATCCATATAAACAAAAAAGTATATAGTTTACCTGAGTGGGTGATCATATGACGTTTTAGCTGATTAGCTGAAATAAATTTCTTCATACATTCTTGACAATCAAATATCTCATGAATCTGCAAAAGTTAAACAGACAGTTAAATCAACTGTCAAAGCCTAATAAATTACATAGCTCTAAAGCAAAAGTGTAAACATGTGACTAGTTTCTACTGCAATACCCAGACTATATATTATAATTCAGCCCTAATTTATTCACACTAACCTATATACATTGAAAATACAATGCACATAAGTTATCTAGTAAAAAAATATCATTTGAGGCATAGGATTCATAGCCCTTAAAAATGTAATATAACTGTCCTATTTAGTACATATTAAATTTATGCTATGTAAAAATTATACCTAATATATAATAACTCTTTTGTTATGCACAAATTTGGACTTGGAAATATGTAGTGTCCACTTAATAATACTCCCTTTACAGTAGTCAACAATATTTTAAACTTAAATGTACATGTAGAGAGTGCAACATTAATTACAGTAAAAGACTGAAGAGATAGGATTCTGAAAAGCATTTAGTTCACAATAAAAGTTTCACATGAGCCAGATTCAGTGACTCACATTTATAAACCCAGCATTTTGGGAGGCCAAGGCAGAAGGATTACTTGAGCGCAAGAGTTTGAGACTAGCCTGGACAACAAAGTGAGACCTTGTCCCTATAAAAAAATAAAAAATAAATTAGCCAGGTGTGGTGGCACATGTTTGTGGTCACAGCTACACAGGAGGCTGAAGCAGGATGATCGTTTGAACCTGGGAACTTGAGGCTTCAGTGAGCTGTGTTCATATTATTGCATTCCAGCGTGGGTGACAGAGTGAGACTCTGTCTCAAAAAAAAAGTCTCACATGACAGGAACACTGCAATTTTAAAAATGAGGAAATCTAGTCAAAGGAGCCAAAGTAGCAGATATGTAGGATGAATAACTCTAAAGATTTAATGGACAATATGAAGATTACAATTAATAATAGCGTATTATAGTCAGGATTTTTGCTAAATGAGATTATAGTTGCTCTGTGCCACAGGAGGAAAAATGGGTAACTATGTGAGATAAAGGATGCATTAATATGTTTCACTAAAATAACCATTTTAACTATATGTGAATCTCATGACATTATGTTGTATAACTTAAATATACAGAATAAAATTTGTGCTAAAAGTACAATAAGGGGGGATATAACTTTAGTAAACAATTGGCTAATATAAATATTACAATTGAATATTAAATTAGTTCTTTCCCTCCCAGACACTAACACTGAGAAACTGGATAGGTGGTATAAAAAGTAGAAGTCTAGTTATTCAGAAACAAAGTATTCAATTCTAAAAGGAATGTATTACATATTATATTAGAAATATTCATCAACCCAATGAACAACATCATCACGGTACCTTGCTAAATATTCAAAAATGGTTGTGGTGAAGTCATGTTTTTGTTTCAAACTCATTAAAGGTCCAGCTTAAAATACTAAATCCCAGAGAAGCAAAGGCCCTTGTGCAAGAAGCCAAGACAGTGTCCCTGCAGAATAACTGGGAACAACAGTGCAGAGTGAAAGAGCTAGGCAAAAGTCCTTGAGCTGGTACAGCACATCAGTAATGAGTGGAGGACTCCGCTGGCCCCTGATAAATGGTTCTCTTGATATAAGTGGCCATAGAAGGCCTCAGGCAGGGAAACAGATGCTGGGACAAGGCTGACAGATCCCAGGCCTGCAGCCCATAGCTTAATTCAATGCCTAAGCACGTGGCAGGTTGAAGGCTGCCAACCAGCCTCTGCTTCTGTCAGGTCTGACTCTGGATGAGTCATTAAATTCAGTTACGTAAAGCAGGGAAAAAGTAGAGAAACAAAGCAGAAGCCAAAATATGTCATTCCACAAGAGTCTGACTTATCTCTCCTGCTTAGATGCAATAGCATCTATGAGGGGATATCTGGAGTCCAAAGAGTTCCTTTATAAAGCATGTGGGCTCTGCACGATGGCCTGCATGCCTGCACAAGGGTTTGGAATGCTAGTGCCCCAAAGCACAGAAGAAAACCTTCCAGCCTGAGGCATGTTAAAGGCAGCCTCTCCAATCATCAAAGACTATCACAGTGGCTTCAGTTCAACATCTGTGTTTGAGGACCAGTGACATGACTTGTAACGTTAATTTAAATATAGTAAAAGCAGATTTATATAATTAAACTCTATGTTTCTGAAATATATACTATATAATTTTATAATGACAAACAAGATAGTCTAAGAGATATCATACCTTCCGAGTCATATATAAATGAAAACTTTTGCTTGTTTTCATTTTTAATGTTAAAATGGTATTGATGTAGAAAATCATAAAAAATATTAATCCATATATAAGATAGAAACTGTTAAAGAAAACACTGTTTGTTTCATTTTTAAATGAAATACTGTTCACTTCTTAACTCTCATGGCCTCAACGTGAAACATTTTTCAAGGTTGAATTAAACTTATATTTCCAACATTATAAACAGAACATCTACTATATACTAACGTATTTTTGTACTGACTATCTCATTTATAGTGAAAAATTCAAGTCAAAGCTATTTTTAATATTCCTTAAAAGTCTTAATGAAAAGATCATATTTAAACTGAAAATGACAAATAATACTATTTAATTATGCCAAATGCTAAAGTATATTTTTATGAGATCTTATAAAATGTACAGTGTACCAAATTAATTTGGAATGTAATATTTTAAAATTTGAACTCCCAAATTATTTTCAAGAAGACTCACAACATACCCTATCATTATATGAGATAATATATAATAATTTAAGATACTAGACTACTGTAATCCCAGCACTTTGGGAGGCCAAGGCGGGTGGGTCATGAGGTCCAGAGACTGAGACCATCCTGGCCAACATGGTGAAACCTCGTCTCTACTAAAAATACAAAAAAATTAGCTGGGTGTGGTGGCACACACCTGTATTCCCAGCTACTCGGGAGGCTGAGGCAGGAGAATTGCTTGAACCCAGGAGGCGGAAATTGCAGTGAGCCGAGATAGTGCCACTGCACTAAAGTCTTGGCGACAGTGCAAGACTCTGTCTCAAAAAAAATAAAAAAGATACCAGACTATACTATAATTTGGCATTGTCATAAAGCATCATTTACTAGCAAGGCGAAATACTGCAACCAAATTCTATCAGACATTAGACATCCCAAACTATAAGAAAAGTTGCAATTGGAGTCAACAAAAGTTGCCTATGGATTCAGAAAGGCTGACTAGTGAAGCACTATGGCTGAAATGGAGGAAGGGCTACACTGAGCTAGCAACTTACTAACATTCTGCAAAGATCACTCAAAGGCATAAGTTATGGTTTCTGTACTCCATTAACATCACATAGGAGTTTCTGATGCTTGATGATCTGTCACTGTCTCCTATCACTCCCAGGAGAACAAACTCAGAGCTCTAATTGATTCTATATTCTGGTGAGTTGTATAATTTTTATTTCATTATATACTATAATGTAATAATAATAGCAATAAAGTACACAATAAATTCCATTTAACCCAGCAATCCCATTATTGGGTATATACCCAAAGGATTATAACTCATTCTATTATAAAGACACATGCACACATATGTTTACTGTGGCACTATTCATAATAGCAAATACTTGGAACCAACCCAAATGCCCATCAATGATAGACTGGATAAATAAAATGTGGCACCTATACACCATGAAATACTATGGAGCCATAAAAAAAGGATGAACTCATTTCCTTTGCAGGGACATGGATAATGCTGGAAACCTTCATTCTCAGCAAACTGACACAAGAACAGAAAACCAAACACTGCATGTTCTCACTCATAAGTGGGTATTGAACAATGAGAACACATGGACACAGAGAGGGAAACATCACACAATGGGGCCTGTCGGGAGGTGAGGGACTAGGGGATGGATAGCAGGAGGTGGGGGAATGGGGTGGGATATCTTTAGGAAAAATACCTAATGTAGATGACGGGGTGATAGATGCAGCACACCACCGTGGCATGTGTATACCTATGTAACAAACCTGCGCGTTCGCACATGTACCCTAGAACTTAAAAAGTATAATTTTTAAAAAGACTGCTACTTGAAAACTGAAAAAAAAAAAAAAAAAAAAAGGTAATTTTATGGCACACAGAGAACAAACAAGAGAATACTGATCAATTCAGTGTCCCATTTTATAAACAGGAAAAGAAAGGCCTAATGTTACATGGAAGGTTAGTGACAGAAGCAGCAGCCCACTACCCTGATTCCTGGCCTGGTGCTTGTCCTGTTATTTCTCTTTAAGGATCAAAATCGCTAAACATACAAGATATAACCTCAGACATATCAATACAACAATTAAGCTACCTTACACATTATAACTTAAATCCACAGCACATGGTGGGATCTGGATTAAAAATCATACAAATTTTAAGCCCTGTCAAATTACTTTGTAATACATCCATATACAGAGATAAAATTCATTTTATAAACCATAACAAAAGTAAAATTTTATTTTCACTAATACCATCTCTTCCCTTTCATAAATACTAAAATATCTCATGCTTGTAGCTATGCTAAAAGAAACAGTATGTGAAATTAAGAACGATCATTTACATCGTTATAATAAATATAATATAAATATATTGGACCTTGTGATTCATGAGCAGAACAAAAATTAAAACTCCATTTTAATTATATTTTATTGTAAATTCTATTAACTAGTTGCTAATGTTGTTGGAGTTAATAATTGCTATTTATTTTTCAGATTATCTTTTCACATCAAAATAACTTGGTAGCTTTTATACTTACTGTAAAATATATTAAAATTATTAAAGATAGATATTAAACTGTGATAAAAGTTAATCTTTATCTTACTGACCTTTCTATGTTCCTGTAGGCTTGACGCTGAAGAACACTTTTTATTGCACACTGAACATATAAGCTTTTTCTTAGGATCTCCTAAAATAGAAATAAAATACCACCATGATTTAAATGAGACTAATAAGAGGAGCAACAAATAGTATTTTGAGGTGATATGCAAGTTCATCTTCATAAGTTAGAATTCTACACTATTCAGTGTTGTAGATATATCCATTAAACTTAAAGTTGTATTTTAAATCTTATTTTTAATTAAAGAAAAGACATCAAATTTACTTAACATGTATATAGGGGAGCCTTCAGAATAAAGACCCAGCCTCCCAAGAGAATGCAGAAGCTTATGTTCCTTTTCATAATTTTTTTATTATTATGAGTACATAGCAGGTGCCTATATTTATAGGGTACATGTGATGTTTCGATATAGGCATACGATGTGTAATAACCACATAAGGGTATCCATCACCTCAAGCATCTATCATTTTTTTGTGTTAGGAACATTCCAATTCTATTCTTTTAGTTATTTTTAAATATGCAATAATTTATTGTTGACTATAGTCACCCTGTTATGCTATCAAATTGTATTGTTATCAGACTGTATTCATTCTAACTATATTTTTACACCTATAACTATCCCCATTTTATTCACCGTGCCCTTGCTACCCTACCCAGCCTCCGGAAATGATCATTCTATTCTCTATCTTCATGAGTTTAATAGTTTTAATTTTAGTTTCCATATATAAGTGAGCATATGTGAAATTTGTGTGTCTGTGCCTGGCTTACTTCACTTAAGAAAATTACCTTTACCCATTCTCTCATTGATGGACACTTAGGTTGATTCCAAATCTTGGCTATCGTGAATGGTGCTGTAATAAACATGGGAATGCAGATATCTCTTCAATATACTGATTTCCTTTCATTGAGGTATATACCTAGCAGTATATACCCTGGCAGAATCGCCAGATCATATGGTAGTTCTATCTTCAGTTTTGTGAGTAACCACCATACCATTGTCCACAGAGGCCACACTAATTTACATTCCTACCAACAATGTAAAAGCATTCCCCCTTCTCCACATCCTCCCCAGCATTCGTTATTGCCTGTCTTTTGGATAAAAGCCATTTTAACTAGGGTGAGATGATATCTCACTGTAGTTTTGATTTGCATTTTTTCTGATGATTAATTTCTTTGAACATTTTTTCATATACCTGTTGGCTATTTATGTCTTCTTTTGAAAAATGTCTATTTAGATTTTTTTGTCCATTTTTTAATTAGATTATTTGATTTTTTTTCCTGTTGAGTTGTTTGAGCACCTTCTATATTCTGGTTATTAATCACTTGTCAGATGGGTAGTTTGCAAATATTTTCTCTCATTCTGTGTAAAAGCTTTCTTTTTAAATTTGAGAAATCTTCATAGCTTCATATAGCACTATCTGTATATATAAAACAGGCATTCACTTTTCCATGTACTAATATGGTATAGTATTAAAATAGAAAAGCATATATCCATAAGGAATTCAAATCAAAATTAAAATTAACCAAATGTGTTTGTAAAAGAAAAGACTAAATTTAGCAATTCACAAATTGTGTTACTTTCTTTTACATTTCAACAGAATATTTTATTTAATCAGCTGGGTTTTTAAGGCAGAATTTATAGCCTATTCTTTCCAGCACTGGAGTCTTATACAATCTCTAAGTATATGTTTATCAAATTAATTTTAAGAAATAAAGTACAATAAAACAATATGTTGGCAATCATACTGTTACACAAAAAAAGCACAATTCTGTCTTCTTATGTAGTGATTATGCTTATAGTAGCTCATTTCATATTTCAAATTTTAGTTATAGAAATGAAGAGGCAAACATTGTTAAATGTGATATAATATCAAATGCACCACAATGAATAAGCATAAAATGTGTTTTCAACTTTTAATTGGCTGATTTCAAATATGCAAAAAGAAGGATATAGTGTAATGAATCACCACGTGTCTATCATCTGGCCCCAACAATAGCTCACCATGGCCATTCCTGCCCCAACCTCAACCCCAACCACACCCCCATTTCTCTATATTTTGAAGCAAATCTAAAACAAGTACAACCATCATTACAAAATGATTTCATTTTATTATAGGACTGCATCTATGAAAGAGAAATACACTGTGAAATGGCAAATATGAATTTTTGTCTTATTATTCAAGATGTCTATTACATTTAATGCACTGTTTTTAGCAGACTAAATATGATAGCTGAGAAAATGTTTCTTAGTGACTGAAAAGTAACATGGCTACTAAAGGAGAAAATTCTCCCAGGCAAAATGATTATCTGACAGCATATATTTGGTCATCAGTTTCCTAAACATATCATACAAGAGGCACCATTCAGAAAGAATATTCCCTCTTTTCCAGCTCCCACTAGTTGGTTGGTCCATCTTCCACCCTTACCTTACTGCCCTGTTCTAGGCTGCTCCTTGATACTAGGCCCTATTCCTTCCCACTGGGTAGGTCAGAGGAGGAGAGAGGAGATAAAGAACTAGATTTCTCCACCCACCCCTCTCACTTTACCCCTGCACTCCTGCCATGGCTCCACCTGCAGGTATCAAACCCCCATCCCCACTCTTCAATTTTCTTTCTCCTTTCATGGCTGCTCCTCTTCTTCACCGTAGAAGAATCCTAGTTCCTCTGAGAAGACACACAAGAAACACGCATGCCTATTCATCTGAGAATGTAAATGGGATCTCCCATAAATGCAAAGTCTCTTTGTCTGCAACCATAGAATCTAAGCAAAAGAGAAAGGTGGGAAGTGATTGAGGAGCTTGGCCCCTTCACTCTCTATTTCCTCTTAGGTAACTGTGAGGACCCTCACCACTCTACCAGTTCCCCTAGGCTCACGGATAACAGAACTGGCAAAGCCATACCTAGATGTTATACTGTCTTAACTTTCCTATTTAGGTAAATCTGATATTTGACTTTCAGATTTAACTTTCAAAAACATTAAGGAACACAGTATTTATACAAGTAAGCCATGTGAGGAAATGAATACAACTGTACTGAACAGACAATCACATAAGTATTCAAGTTTCAACACACTGTGGGCTAAGTACGATTCTAGGAGCTGGTCTGAGAACCTATCTACCACATGCTACAGTTTCTATGGAAAAATGTGATCTATATTTAAAAATTCAGCTTCTCTCTAATCATCATCCTCAATTCATATTACATTAACAAAAAAAATTTGCCATCAAAGATCTCTTTCTTTGAGTGCCTTTGCCTTTCTATAATAAAGGATTCAATCATGTGTATGAAAGCTTCTTTGCTTTGCTATCTCCAGTAGGGAATAAAATTTCCTCAAATGCCTGTGTAGCCCATGGAGGAAAGGAGAGAAGCAAGAGATGTACTATGAATGAGAGAATGACATCATGTACCACCCCCAGCAAAACATATGGTATAGTAACCTTTAGCTAAAATACAGCAAGATTTCACATTTTATATGGTTCACAAATAAAAATACATATATAAAACAAGATTTCCTTTTATGAATTATTTCCTAAAAAAAATCACCATAAATATCCAGAATCAGTAATATTACCACATACAAGGCCAACTACAAGAAGCCTTAAAGAAACTGTGCTTATAGCACAGCCTGAAGACCACATGACAGTAATAAGAACGCAAGTTTCCAGAGTTTCATATGCATCTGATTTTTACTTAGTTCAGCAAACTTAAACTTTAAAACTGACATGAAAGTTCTATTACAATATATTGCAGACATAGATGAAAAAATTAAGAATAGCATTTTAACTAGAACAGCATTGGAAAAAAAAAAACAATGAAGGCAAGTTTACCAAAAAGTTATTCTTGCCTTTTGCAATCATAGGGAATGTCCCAGTATATTGAATTCAGAAAAATGCCATCTTCCCTAAATCAGCCACATATTCTTCAAAAGGAAAGAACGAAACCAGAACACTGTAAAAGCCTAGTGATGGGCACCAAGCTGGAAGTGCATTTCACAAGGCCCTACTTCCATCACACAGAGTTTTCACCATAGGTCGCACTTAATATGCAGCCCAACCAATGATGCAAAGTCGCAGCTAGCAGTTGTGCTCATGGAAGCCTCTGTAATTGTATTATTATTAAAGTTAATACTTTTTGGACAATGAACAAACATAAGACACAGATGTTGGGTGAAGATGATAATCTTCACCTGAATGTGAGAATAAATAACTGAAGGGAGATGATTGTCATCTTCACCTGAATGTGAGAATAAATAACTGAAGGGAGAAAAGAAATCCACTTTCCCCTACATCCAGAGACACGTATCCAACCACTTCCCAGAAGTCAAGGGCAAAAGTAAACATATGGGCAAAGAATAAGCACAAAAGAACATGCAGGGTTTCATAACTCTCAACCTCCTTTAAGAAGGAAATCTACAGAGGTAAAAAGACAAGAAGCAAAAAGTTAACTGGGACAATACAACCATCTATTCAATCCACTACAATAGATTTAATTCCTAAGCCAAAATATATTTATTGTCAGTGTACCATGTGCTAAGCAGATAAACCTAAGTGACAGTCAAATTTTATATCTGTTTTATTGTTTAGCTAGCTGAGATGGAATTTGAATAATATTTGTTTAATTAATCCAAAGATATTTAATTCCAATATCAAAATGTGTTGGTAATTTTCTCTAATTTAGGAGAACTGTAAGCATTTTCAAAAGTTGGATTTTACTGTAAAAATAGTAAGGCAGAAGGATATCACTTAATAATGATAAATTTTAACAATTTATAAAAGAAATGTCATATGCCAAAACATTTAAAATTGTTACTTAAAAATATTAATTCTTAATGCACCTGACCACCCAAACATAACTAGACTCTACTAAGGCTTACAGCCATGATTAGTTCAGAAATGGGAAAAAGAACAAATGCTGCTAAATTCAACTTGAGAAAGAAATAGTGTTCAGTGAAAGAAAAAAATCCACTGCCAGCGCTCCACATCTGTGTGAAACACAATGGAAAAGCCAGCTCTCTCCTCGAGAGTGAGAATTAAAAACAGATCACTGCAGTCCGGGGAAAGGAAGTCCCTTTGGAAACGACCCTCCAATGACTCCTCACCAGTGTGGACATTTTCCTGGTGTCTTTTCAGGGCGTCCTTGCTCTTCAGTCTCTTTCCACAGCTGTCAGCCTTGCACACAAACCTGGCATCCCCTCGGCAAGTCTCCTGGTGCTGCTCAAAACTACAAGACAAACAGCAAAACGGAACAGGGAAAAGAAATGGTGAAGACATACCTAAAAAACTCAAACATCACAGCAAGATTTTCTAATACATGCTCCCTAGCAGAATTTCGGGGTCATTCCATGCATTACCTATACAGGTAAGAAAAAAAGGATTTAAATTATGTGGGCATGTGAAACTGCGTTACTAAGAAGCATAAAAGTGTGCATGCAAATAATGACCCACAATTATGTAACAGCCATCTCATAACAGAAACAAAACCTTGATGCTGAACTGAAGGAAGAATTGCAAACAGAGCACTGAAAACTTCGTGAAGACTCCTTCAGACTGCTTTTTGCTGTGCACTGAAGAACACTAAAGGGAAATAGGAAAAAGAGAAAAAAAACAAAAACTGGAACTCTAAGACAAAAATGAAACTATGCTAACTCTGTATAAAGTCATGTTTATGATCCCTTGTTTCATTTTGTCTTTTGCCTTTTTAAATTTTTAGGAGTACCTTATTTAACTGTAAGCTTCTGCTCAGCAGGGTGTCTTTTGTATAAATTTATAATACTAAATGCAATAAAAGCTAAATAGAACGCAACTTAATGTCCATTTATTTAAAAGCATATCACCCTTGCTTGTTTTTTAAAGAACGTATAATAGAATTTATAAATATGTAATATCCTGCTACTATAAGCTTTGATGCTCTGAACATTTATTAGGTTTTAAACACAATTTTTCATTTCAATTTTTATAAGCACAAGTTGATGCATATAATAATTATACAGTCTTAATATGAAATGTAGCATATTTCAGAATTTTACTTCAATGAAACACAAAAATGTAACATTAAAGCTTATATTAAAGAGGTCTTGCTCATATGTAATGTGACATTCTGTTAAAATGAGAAGCTAAGGTTGGAGGAAGAAAGTAAATAGCAGGATGGGAGCATATAAGAGAAGAAAGACATATGCTGATGAGATGGGACAATTTATATTACTTTGATATTGGAAGTAACTGGCTTCAACAAAATGATAGTCTACAGTTGTATCCAATATGTAAATATGCTTTTAAATTACTTAAATTCAATTATCTGATTAAAATTAAAAACTTTAATGAGTAAAAAAACTTTACAAATGCATGCGCATTTCTCACTTTTAATAATTTCTGATCCTATAAAATATTTAAATAAAGATAATTTTATGTTGTTAATATAAATTGTTAAAGTAATGAAATGTACAGAGCTATGTGTGGGATCATTTAATTCATCATATTGTTATGTCCGGTACCTATGCATCTATTCCTCTAAAGTTGCTCTCAAATAAACAGTGTTTCCCAAAATGTCTAGGAATTCTTTATATTTTGAACTCTCTCCATTTCTTAAACTTTTCTTTAACAGATTCCAGAAGGAATATCAAATGTAGACCACTAAAACTCTGTTACCTTGAAAGACTAACTGAATTAGGCATATCTGAATTTTAGATTAAACCAGTAAACTTGATACATAATGGCAAATTATTAAATGGACAAAAACTAATTACCATAAACAGTGTTTACATGTTAAAATTCATTATTTGAATATTTCAAAAATCAACATACTACGCTAAGAAAAGATGAATTAATGACAATACCAATGTAAAATGCTTAATCACTCACATACACACAAACATGCACCCCTCCCCACCGCCAACACACACACAGAGGTTAAAAACTAGGAGTTAAGACAAATGTAATAAACTGTGTTAGCTTATAATTTTAAAGATATTCTTTAATATACCCACTGTCTTTGCAAAGCCTGCTTAACTGGGAATTTCTTCCCACAGCTCTTGCACTTAAATTCTTTCTCCTCTGTGGGTTTCTGGTGCAATGTCTGAAGATGCTCAGCAAGAATATCCTCACTGGTAAAACTCGATTCACACTGAGGACAAGCATAGTCCTCTTTACAGCCAAGGCCATCTGCATATTTACAAGGACACATAGTCATGAGACAAAAATTCAGAGCCAAGAAATGCTCATTTTTCCTCTCATTTTAAAACTGAAATTAACTGTGCTTATGATACTATATGAGTGAAGTCTTATCACTATAAATATTAATCCTATTAGCCACAAAAAATAATAGCAAGTGTTACTAGAAATACATTATTTTCAAAACCACTTGTTTCACCAGATTAATACATAATCAAATTCATTATTTAATTCACCCTATAATGTTAACTTTTCAGATAAAAGAGTTATTACAAATGTTAAATTACAAAACAAAAGCTATTCCTGAAATTGGTCCTTTTTAAAAAGCTCACTTTTACCTTAACAAGGAGAAAAATCAAACTGAGGCAAACTATATTGAATTACCAAGGGGAATCTCACATGCATGTGAAAAAAGACCAAGGTCATAAAAACAGTGCTGATTACAGCTAGTATAGTGAATTAGGCTACACCGTCCCATACAGACTGGTGCATGTCTGACCAAATTTCTCAGTGTGCTATGTAAGTTACACATTTTTTTTTCTGATTATGAAATAAAATTAAATTTAGAAAATGTGGAAAATAAAAAACACCAATAATCCCGTCTTGAAGAGACAACTGTCATAATATTACTGGCAAGCCTGACTTGCCTTTAGTGCATACATATTTTATGCACAGTCTAAGAAGAGGTAAATTTAGGATCATACTTTGTATACAATTTTATATATTTTCCCATTTAACAGCTTCTTAAGTCAAATGTTGGTGTGTGTGTGTTTTTTTTTTTTTTTTTTTTGAGACGGAGTTTCACTCATGCTACCCAGGCTGGAGTGCAATGGCACGATCTCGGCTCACCGCAACCTCCGCCTCCTGGGTTCAGGCAATTCTTCTGCCTCAGCCTCCTGAGTAGCTGGGATTACAGGCACGCGCCACCACGCCCAGCTAATGTTTTGTATTTTTAGTAGAGACGGGGTTTCACCATGTTGACCAGGATGGTCTCGATCTCTTGACCTTATGATCCACCCGCCTCGGCCTCCCAAAGTGCTGGGATTACAGGCTTGAGCCACCGCGCCCGGCAATGTTGGTGTTTTTTAAAACTTAAAGTACCATAATTCATTTAACGAAACTCTTCATTGTTAGACACTTGGGTGGCTTTCATTATTTCTTTGGGTGAGTTTGTTTTTATTTTGTTTCTTTGCTTTTCTAAACAAGACCAATAATTCTAAAATAAAAATAGCCACAGTACAAGTGCTTGGTTCAGATGTTTAAAAAAAAATGTTTAAGTTTCTGTTGATTCTTTATACAAAGATAATGAAAACTGGTATTTTAATAACTAAAGCAGAAAGCAGAGCAGTAATAGATAAGTAGACGACTTCTTTTTAAATTAAAACAATGGACAAAATAACTTGCCCTGGGGGGTGACAGAGAAAAAAATAAAATACAAAAACAAACAAACAAAAAAAAAAACACAGAATAATACAGAAATAATTTCCATCACCCTAAATCTGATATTCCAAACAGCATAATGCATATAACCCGGTCCTTATCTTCCCCTTAAATAACTCAACTAATGGTGACAGAATGTTGACACTTTCTCAGCTAAGAACATGCAGTTAGAACAGAAAATATACAGGAAAAGCATCATTACCACTTGACTAATGAAACCAGTATCACTTCTGAAGTGGCTTTGCTACTAAAAATGGAAAAGTACTGTATAGTATCAGCCTGCTGTGGTCTGAATGTTCATGAATCCCAAAATTCGTAAGTTCCCAATGGGAATTGTATTAAGAGGTGGGGCCTTTAGGAGGTGATTAGGTTGTGATCACCTGTCCTCATGGATGGGCCTAATGCCCTTGTAAAAGAAGCCCAAGAGAGCTTGTTTGCCCCTTCTGTCACATGAGGACACAGCTAGAAGGTGCTATCTAATTAGAAATGGGCCCTCACCTGACACCAAATCTGCTGGCACCTTGATAGACTTTCTAGGCTCCAGAAATGTGAGCAATAAATTTATGTTGCTTACCAAGTATCTAGACTAAAGCATTCTGTTGTAACAGCCTGAAAGCATTAAGACAAAGCCTGTTAAAAAATGGGGATACCTATAGCATTATGCACGTATCCCTTAAACTTCCCTTAGGAGTAAAACACAACATAATAGCAACAAGACCAATAATAACTGATTATTCCCAGGAAGTTAACAAGCAAGTGGCTGCAATATTGACTGAGGAGGGTCTAACCTATGGTCATTGAGAGTTTTTGGTAACCGAACTAGGGCAGCTTAGCAATCCTCCAGGCTTCTGTGATCAGAACAGAAGGAGATGCCAAGAAGCTGCAGGTTCCCAAAACATCCCAAACCAGAGGAACCAATCCCCTTTGGATCCAGCAGGCTCTCTTGTGTACCTGACCTCTACACTCACCTTTTCCCATGTGCAGATGAGTAAGTAAAGTCTCAGAAAGTCAACAACTTGCCCAATATTACAATACTGATTAGTGGCAGGGCTAGGGCAAGACTACAAAAAAATCCTCACTACTTGTTACCCCAGTGTGCCAGTGAGAGCGGTGAGAGCCAGAAGCTGCCCCAGCAATGCACCCCTGCCTGTGGCCTAGGCAGTCCTTTGGGCACATCCATCACCCACCCCCAACATACTTTTCCTGCTCTAAGAAAGATGAGCTCACCACAGGATACCCTCTGAGAGTAATTTTGACAAAAACTAACTTTATTTGAGAATGCCATATTACAAGGCAACTATAATTCAACCACAGTTTAAACTACATTTTTTCTACTTTTATTGTCCCAGATCACCAGTTAAAGATGCAATACCTTTTCCGCCTGCTGTTAATTGTCTTCTAGAATTTTCAACTTCCCCTTCTGTGATGACTGTCACAATTTGCTGTTCTTCCTCATCGGCCTCCATGTCACTATCCAGGTAGCCAATCAGAAGTTCCGTGTCTGTGTCTATATCTTCAACTGCCAAATAGAAAATGTTTTCTCCTTCCTGAAACAAATTTTTTTTCAAATGCTGAACCATTCATTTGTTTCTGATAGTAACTAAGAAACAATTTTAAGATAAATTAATGGAATACTATGTGCCCATGAAAAGTTATTACTTTTCAAAAAATATTTCTAGTTGATCTGGGTGCTGAAAAAGGTAGGTGACAATATTCAGTTACCTGGCAAAATATAAATACATGTGACAAAAAGATAGTGGCATTTATACGTCAAATGAAATATGGATAATTATGTAAAATTTTTAAGTGACTTTTGCATCACTATTTGGCCTTATGCAAGTAACACTTTGTGGTGGCCTATAAATGCAGTTGACAAGCAAAAGTGTCATTTACACACCCAGAGAGCAATGACATATCATTGAATTTCATTATTACTAACACAAAACTGAAAGAAAAAAAGCCTTTCAAGTTCTAACACAAGCCAGAGGAAGTGCAAATAAGCTCGTTCCCTGAAAGAATGTCCTAAAACCTGGTCCAGAAAGAGAAAAAATACTAGACATCTGGGAAGTTCAAGGTGTTGACTGAGCCATCATGTGTACCTCACCTCGTTGATCTCCCTAAATCCCACCAAAATGACAGACTCAAGAAGGAAAAAAGCAAGGTCTATCATCAACATATCAAGGTATTTTAGAAAGTCCTGGAAAACAGAAATCAGACATAGTCAAAATAATAGATAATGAATGCAGAGGAAACCTCGACCAATAATAGACACGGAAGAGGAATGCTACAAAGAGCTTTCTTTCCAAGGAAACCCCAGAGAAACTTCCCACTAGGAATCAGCTGGTACAAAAGCCATGCTGGGCCTTGGGCCAATCACCAGGGAAGCCAGAACTGAACCTGTAAAGCTGGCTGTCCCCAGGAGAAAGCACCCAGAATTGCTCTCTTTTACAGAGTTGAGGATTTGTTCTGGGAGGGTTCCTAGTTTGGCTGCTGAGTATAAAGAAAAGCAAAACAAAGACTGAATTTACTGAACCTTCAGAGTGGGCAAAGGCAGGAAAGGACAAAGAAAATAAGCTCCACCAATGAATGCAATTCAATAAAGCACAGAGCACAGAACAAAGCCTTCTTTGCTTTGGCAATATCATAGCACTTATGTTAAAAATGAGGAGGAGGGAGACAAAGGGGAAGAAGTGAGAGGGAAAGGAAGAAGAGAGAGGGGAGAAAGGAGAATGTATGCATCTATCAATCTACATATATATGTAAACACAATTAGAACCTTTATGAAAAATTGCAAAGACGGGCATCAAATTATTTACACAGTTATCATTTCAAGGATGGGAAAGGGGCTGTATTCAACACTGTTTTAGTTTTGGAGGGTTTTTTTTTTCTTTAAATAACAAGCATAGACTATTTGGTAATTTTAAAACTATATATTTGAAAATTTCATGCAAGTGACATAAATTATGATAATATTCATCCAATACTGTGGAAGAAAGGCTTGATTCAAAAGTTCAAAGCACTGAAGCAAATGTAACCATGAGCTACAGTTAATTTATAGACATTCCTATAACATCATGAACACTATTGGAAGTTTTTAAATTTTATATATCTAAAAACATTTAAAAAGTTATTTCTAATTAAGATCACTGAATAAACTTCTATACAATTGGTACTCTTAGTGCAACAAAACAAGCAAAAAATGTATTGACACTAAGAAAAAGAGAGGTCTCTTTAACTCAAAAGCAGCATTTTCCAGGTCTTTATTAGATGAGTTCTTAATTGTCTGGGTAACCCACTCACCTAATAAAGACTTCAGAATACAATCATAAATCTTGTGTTTATCTGATCAATATCCATGAAAGTTAATTGAACCGTCACCCTAGTATATTCATGATTAATTTTGTGATGGTTTTGATAACACCAACAAAAGATAATAATTTTTAATTTTAAAACATAATACCATTAACTTAAACTATAATTCTAGGATATGGCATGTCTGTTTAGAGGCTCTGTAATAAAGGAAAATCTTTATATACCAGCTAAAACTTTATTTAATGAAAGTAATGGTAGCATTACAGGCTCCAAAGGATCAACTCCATGCTTTTTCTCTGTTTGCCAAAAATGTGATATAAAGAGGAATACAGTTACAGGTATTAATTCATTCTATTTATTTAATGGGGATGTCTGGATATCACTGTACATATAATTCCAACCAGTGTGCAGACCAAGAGTCTCTTTCTTTTCATTTGCTACCCCAATACTATTAAGAAGTATCCTCTTAAATCATGTTCTTGCATATACTGCACTGATTTTTAATCATCCTACAAATCCTGCAACTCTTCATCATGTTCTCCTCCTCCCTGCAAACCTCAGATTGACAAGGCCTGCCAAATTCATAATTTCTGGAGCCATTCTGTCCACCTGGAAGGTCATCCCTAGTCTAATCTCTTGCCCTTTGGCAGGAAGGATTTAGAGTTGCTACAGTTTGGGTGTTTGTGCCCACAAACCTCATGTTGAAATGTGAACCCCAATGTTAGAGGTGGGACCTAATGGGAGGTGTTTGGGTCATAGGGACAGATCTCTCATACATGGCTTGGTGCCAACCTCAGTGTAATGAACAAGTTCTTCCTCTATTACTTCCCCAGAGAGCTGATTATTAGAAAGAGCCAGGCACCCTCCTCATCCCCTCCTTGACCACTACACATGTTGGTTTCACCTCACCTTCCACCATGAGTGGAAGAAGCCTGAAGCCATCACCAGCAGCAGATGCTGGCACCATACTTCAGTACAAGCCTACGGAACTGTGAGCCAAATAACCATTTTTTCTTTATACATTACCTAGTCTCAGGTATTCCATTGTAGCAATGCAAATAGACTAAGACAAGAGTGTTGCCCCAATGCTCTGGGACTCGGTATCAGCTTCCTGTTGTCATGTGATTGTTATCCTAGCAATAACCTTGTGCTTCAGATTTGATCACTGGTTTAATATTCTGATCCTGAGATTAATTCTTTTTACTACATCTATCATTTCTGGTCATTAGGTTATTCCCTTGAGCACAGTCCCTCCTAGACTCCTTGTATATGCACTTAAGGATTAGCTACCTTCCTGTGACTCTGCCTAGGGGCTGAGATCCTGCTTGTGATTCAGGAAACTGGCTCCAGGTGATTCTGTTAAAAACACTTAGAAACTTGTTCAACATCAAGGCCTGCTCAAAAGCAAATATTCCCCTCCCATTGGTTTTCAGAGCATTATAATTTGAATACAACATATTTATAGAATGAGTGGTTTTACAATTGTTATTCATCTCTTGTATTACTGCCTATTGTTTTGAATTTTTTGTCCTTTTTTAGTCTTGTTTCATTTTGCTTTATTTTATTTGCATGTTGTTTTTGGCTGATTATTTCTATTGCATACTGTTTGTAATATCAAAAAGTCACCACAGCCTAAAGGCCCAACAGGGTAAGCTGAAAACAGTCAAATGTTCAACAATCGGTTTTAAAAGATTTATCAAATGTCATTTTAATTTTTTAAAATGTATATAAATCAATATGCCCAAAAAAGAAAAAGATATGTAAGCAAAGGTGTTAATTCCTCTAATGGAGGAAATTGTGACTATTTTGTATAGTCATCTTCTGCTACTTTACATTTTAAAATTTTTCTAGAATTAATTAATTCTTTTGTTTGTTTGTTTTTTTGAGATAGAGTCTGGCTCTGTGGCCAGGCGCCAGGCTGGAGTGCAGTGGCACAAGCTTGGCTCACTGCAACCTCTGTCTCTCAGGTTCCAGCAATGCTCCTGTCTCAGCCTCCCAAGTAGCTGGGACTACAGGTGCACACCACCACGCCCCAGCTAATTTTTTTTGTATTTTTAAGTAGAGACAGGGTTTCACCATGTTGGCCAGGATGGTCTCCATCTCTTAACCTTGTGATCCGCCCACCTCGGCCTCCCAAAGCACTGGGATTACAGGCATGAGCCACTGTGCCTGGCCCATTCATTTATTTTATGTATTACTTTTGTAGTTAAAGATAAAAATGGATAATTAATGAACCATGTTCCTTGATACCAGCAAGCAGTACTACGTGACGACCAAAGAGAGCAGGGCTTTGGACTGCTCAGTGTTCAAAGTCTCGCTCTAGATTGACTTGCTATGTGACTGAGCAAACAGCTTAATCTTCCAAACCACCAATTTCCTCATCTGTAAAATGGAGAAAATAGTAGCGCCTATCTCGTAGAATGGCTGTGAAGATTAAAGATGGTAATATCTGCAAATCTAGTAAGGCGCCCTACATGTGGAATGCATTCATGAGTGATAGCTACTATCATTACTATTTAACAAAAACTTGAATGCCAGTGGTTAACATGCTCATTTTGTTCCCAAAGTCTGTTTCAACCAAACTAACACACAAAGTTGCTTTCACCATGTTGCTTTTGATTACATTTGTTCGGCCAAAATGCTCTCTGCCAAAATATAATCCAGGTCTACTGTCTGCCTATCAGAGCTCTGAAATGCTCTGCCCTGGATCTCCTGTTGTCATGCTCTAGATCCCCTGTTAGCAAGCTAATGTGTTGCTCTGGTTTGGACTCAACTCCACTTAAGATTTCCTAAAAACAGTATTCACCAGGTCCACCTCCTTCACCATCTCCAGGTCCAGATCAGGATTCTCAACATTTAGGACGACTCCAACAAATTACCAAGTGAGCTCCCATAATCTGAATTTTCACGTCATTCTCTTATCCCCAATCTCCTTCAAATATACCTGCTCTTTTTCCGTCCAACTAGTACACATCTCCGAAAACACTGAGCTAATTCCTACCTTAGAACAACTGCAAAGATGCCACTTGGCCCCCTTGCTCTAACTCCTCCATGTCCTCTGACACACAGCTCACTTTCATCCTTCTTCAAGGAACTTTCTCTAATCTACTAAATTCATGTAGAAGCTTTTAATTAGAGTTCTCTATATTAATTGCCTTCACTTCAATTGTTACCATTTACTTCTGTGGTTTTTGTCACTTAATTCATGTGGTCAATGAATTCTAATGTGTTGCTCTCAACTCCCCAAAAGATGATTTTCTCAAGTGGACAAGAATTATCAAGTACAAGCTAGTATCAGGATAGTTGTTTGGTATTTTTTAAATAACAGATTCTAAATACTTGTGTTAGAAGAAAATAAACACATTAATAAAAAGCTTACTTGACTTTTCTTTTATTTATTTACAGCTGGGAGGCTATTAAAATAATCCAGGTCATAGATAGTGGTGTCTCAGTGAGGACTGTAGTAGTGAGTAGTAGAGGCATTGGGAAGTAACCATTATGAACATGCTTTGAAGGGAAAGCAGATGCCACTTCCTGATAGATTGCATACGAAATGTGAGAGTGGAAGGGTCAAAGATGAGTCCAAGGTAATGAAGTTTTCCCTGAAGCATTCACAGATGTTGTTGTACTTAATGATTCTCCTTACAGATTCTAAACAAAACACTGAGAATTTTTGCTTTAAATTTCTCTCTCTACTGTATATATAAATATAATTTCAAGTGGACCTTCACTAAGGTACTCTAGAATATTAGTCAATTCAGTCATTTACTATCCTTCAACAGATCTACAAAGTAAGTCATTCATAATCCCCAACCAAAAAAAAATATTTTAGATGATAAATTGACTCGAGAATCTCTTCCTTTGGGCAACAAACGCATTTTGATAAGAAAAGAAGAAAGCAGAATTTTGCTTCTTGGAACAAAGCTGAAAAACAATAGCACTGGCTTAGATTGCATCAGATTGATCATTTTGGTAACATCATGTAATATAGAATTAAGATTTGCTGGCAAACACACATACAAAAGCTTCTCCAAATATGATGGTTGTCAAGGTTTTCAAAACAAACTTTTGTAATAAAGATAAACAAATCCAGAAAAAAAGGCAATAACCTGGCTACGATGCTTCAGCAGAAAAATCAGAGGTAGTGCCATGTGGTGTGGCCACTACTGCCCATTCTCTAGAGGCAGGGGCACCACCAAACTTCTTATGCTTCAAAATCATCATTTCTAAATTCAGAAAGTTTAGAAGAGTAGTCATACAAATACAATGATACTCAAATAACATTTTAACTGTCATTAAAGTTTTGAATGGTTAACTTTACATAAATGGTCTTAAACAACACTATAAGAAAATAACTACTATCATCAGTATCTCACCCCACACTAGTAACCTAATTCTTAGATTCCCAAGGTAATTCCAAAGTATAAAAAAAAAAAAAAAAAAAAAAAAAAACCTCCCCACCTCAGCCTACTGGGTGGGGAGTTCTATCACAGAAAATCAATTTGTGGGTAACAGAATCCCAGCTTCAATCCAGGGGCTAATATCAAGGCCTGAGGGAAAGCACTGGAGAAGCCAGCCTGGTGGTAGGCTTTGGAACCAGATTAGGAATCAGTACTGCTGTCACTTTATGGCTATGCTGGCATATTTCTTATCACTATGGGCTTCAATGTCCTCATTGTAAAATAGAAAATACAATGCCCCTAGATTTATTCATGCTTTGGACTGGACTCTACTGCTAATTTCTGATATGTGGCTAAGAACACCTAGAAGAAATAACAGTATCCCTTGTTTATATAGCACTTTGCAGTTTCTAGTTTTTCGGGCACTTTAGTTCATGTTACCTTCATGGAACCCTTGGAGATATAGATGGAAATGTCCAGTATGCTGGATAGATACTGGCTCAAGAGTCAGACAGACTTGAATTTGTATCCTGGTATATGACTTATTAGTTATAGATCTTTAGGCAAGGTTATCTTAACTTCTCTTATTCTAGGTTTCCTCACATATAAAATGGGGTCAATAGTATCTACTTCAAAGAATTATTTTGAGTATTAAATAAGACAGAATATGTAAGGTATACCTGGTGTAAAGAAAATCAATTTGTGGGTAACAGAATCCCAGCTTCTATGCCAGGGGCTAATATCAAGGCCTGAGGGGTCTTAGCATCAAGGTCTGTCTCCAATAGGAACTTCTCCAAAGAAGCCCCTCTAACATGCCTACATTTTACATATGGGAAAACTGAGGCTCAGAGATGAAAAATAAAATGTCCAGATCCCACAAATAGTAAATTCTGGAGCCAATCTTGAACCTAAGTCCAGGACAGAATTAGTTACGAAATTATGCAACTATAATTTTGACTTCACTAGATAAAATGTTTTCCAAATGAGCCTAAAATAATCCAATGCATTTAAGGGCTGAAGGGATTTTGGCCCCATGTAAATTTTTATTCTTTCTCTTTACTTCAGTAACTTACAGTACTATTCTTTTCTGGTCAGACAGTGGGCTCAAAACGTCTAGTTTACAATGTTTTGTAAACTAGACTCCTCAGTCTCAGGCACAGGAGAAGCTTACATTCCACTGCCTAGCTACATCTGATATTAATATATTCTTAGAGTAGCTCCTTACAGGTGGCATATGACAGGAAGAACACTTAATCAAGATTATCTTCTGGCTTTGGCTTGGTCACTCTGAGGCTCTGTCACCCTGGGGAAGCCTCTTATCATCGGAAATCTTATTTTATCTATAAAAGGACGGAGTTGGACTTTATAATCTCATGCCTTCTAGAGCTAGATACAATTACAAATGAAATAAACTCATCTTTAGGAGAGTCTAGTTAATTAATTTAAAAGGAAAAGTATATATACAGGCTGATCTGATTACTGCTTTCCCTCTCAGACCTCAACCTACTAAAACAAAGCATGGCATGGAATTAAGAGAAATACTTAACTAGTATTCCTATGAAAAGCTGGAATATGCAACCTTGTAAGGTTGAAAGGCCCATTCTACAAAATTACGTAGAGTAACATAAGCCATGCTTTAATAAGATTTTATCAATGTGACTACTTCTGTATTGTGGTAATGGTTAGGACCAAATGAACTCAAGATGCCTTCCAGTCTAATTATTTCTGCTTCTATCACTACACAGAAACATTTACTCCTAGATATCTAGGAGATACAACAAATTTTCAAATTCCCTATCACCCTTCCACGTTAGGCATTATGTGTACACCTCAACTTTCTCTGATAATTTACCCTTTGTCTCTTTTCAAGTGCCATGCCTCACTAGGATAAATCTATCCTAATGACTCATGCATCTGAGGTTCAGCTCTGCTATTTCAAAACAGTAAAAGTTTCTTGTTTCATAAGGAAATACTAGCCCCCACTGTGTGCAAATAAATATAAGTCCAGGAGAGGCCATGGGTAATTTGGTATTTCAGCTGTATCTGTATGTCGTTTAACTCAGTTTTTGTTTTACTTGTCGGCAGGCTGCTATCCACATGTGGACACTGTAAGAAAAACCATGATGGTGAAATTGGCAAAGGCACAATTCACTGTATTGAAAAGGTAGTAAATTGTGAAAATCCACACTATCCAGCTAACATGACTAATGTGTAATCCATGTAAAAGGAAATTATCTTCAAAACAATGCAAGGGCTTACAAATGAACAATTTATACCAGTGTGGAGGAAAAAAAGTCTCTGAACTGCTATCCAGTAATCAATAGAAGTAAAAGACAGGTGATTAAAGTTCAAAAAAGAAAACAGAATGAAATAGTAAGGATTTCATATTTAATATCCTCTCATATAAATCTTCTTTACTATACTCCTGAATTAGTCTTAACCTGTGTATCAATATTTCTATAGAGCTCAATATACAACATTGAAAAACATCAAGAAAAAATCATTTCCACATTAAAATTCACAAAATGTATCTCTAATCCAACAATAAAACCTTTAAAAGTCTTTAAGACATAACTGGCTGGGTGTGGTGGCTCACACCTATAATTCCAGCACTGTGGAGGCCGAGGCAGGTGGATCACCTGAGGTCAGGAGTTTGAGACCAGTCTACCCAACATGGCAAAATCCCATCTCTACTAAACACACAAACACACCCACACACACACACGTTCGCTAGCTGGGTATGGTGATGGGTGCCTGTAATCCCAGCTACTCAGGAGGCTGAGGCAGGAGAATCGCTTGAACCCGGGAGGTGGAGGTTGCAGTGAGCCAAGATTGCACCACTGAATTCTTGCCTGGGTGATAAGAGCAAAACTCCATCTTAAAAACAGATAAATAATAAATAAAAATAAAAATAAAATATAAATGTTAATAGACCATAGGATTCCTATTTGTTCACTCTCCTCCCAGTAAGAGGACTATCCTAACTTGCTACATAACTCAGAAAGCTTCCTTTGGGGAGTGGGTATACCTGACAAGTTTGACCAGGTGACTTGCACTAACTAATGAAATGTGAATGGAAGCAAAGTGAACCATGTCCAAGTGGAAGCTTTAAATGCCATCATGTTTTGGCTGCTGCTCTCTTTCCCCTCTGCCAGGAGAACACATGTCCCTGATAAGGGCTGTATCTTCAGATGCCATGTGGAGCCAAGCTGTGGATAGAGTCATAGCTTCTGGCAGCCCATACTTTTGTCAGCAAGAAATAAACCTCTGTTGCTATAAACCACTGAGAGTAAAGGGCTGTTCGTTGGAGCGGTCTACTGAGGAAAAATTGAAAAATAATATTATTAAAAATTATTTTATTTGAAAATAAGAAGCAAACAACTTCAAATAAAAAATATAATGTCAGGCAGAAAATGACAGATGTATTTAAAACAAAGAACAGGGCAGGATATACTGATTTCATGTTTGGAGTGCATTAATCAGGTCCTATAAGTAAAATGAAGTTTCAAATAACTGCAAATAAAACCGTGCTTACTAATCACAGATTATAATCAGCCATACAGTGAAGAAACAGTTTAATATGATTCCTAAAGACAGAAGGCTGTATTAAACAACAAATCAAGTCTATATGTGAAGAATATCAATCACAAATTACTAACATACATAAGTATGTATACACGTATCTCTCTCTGAGGGGTTCAAGCAGAGATAGTAATGTTGGAACTTTCTCATGACAGAAAACTGTATTGTGGAGAAAAGCATCAACAGAAAAGAAGATAAAATAAGCATAAAAAGTTGCTACTTTTTCTTGTGATGTGAGCTTTGGAAGTAATGGCTTTTGAAAGAAAAAATATATATACTTCACCATTTTTATTTAAAAATAAATTATCAATATTGAAAAACCATGAAAGTGTAGAAGCAGATAGCTCTGCAGAGGAGAGGGCAGCCATTTTATACACAAACGATTAGAGGGCAGACATGTTCTTATTGCAAATTTGCTTTATTTACATTAGAAGCTCTTTTAACTGACTTCCTCTTAATTGGGTCAGAAACTTAACTGACACTATGCATACCCTAAAATCTACTGAATGATGCCCAACGGGAAGTCTTCTCAATTAGGAAGCTGCTGTCTGGTTTGCCCACACATTCTGTTCCAAACACCTGACTGTCAGGCATACTTCCCACAGTCCCACACATTCATTCCTACATCTGTTTCCATTCTCCATTCTCCTTTTCATTCTCCATTACATTCTCCATTCTCTGATTCATTCCCCGTTCCATACTCCATTCTCTGTTCCATTCTGCGTTCCATTCTCAATTCTCCGTTCCATTTTCCGTTCCATTCGCCATTCTCTGTTCCATTCTCTGTTCCATTCTCCATTCCATTCTCCATTCTCCRTTCCATTTTTGTTCCATTCTCCATTCCATTCTTATTCCATTCTCCGTTCTCCATTCCATTCTCCATTCCATTCTGCATTCTCCATTCCTTTCTCCATTCCATTCTCCATTCTCCACTCCATTCTCGATTCCATTCTCCATTCTCCAGTTCTTCATTCTCCATTCCATTCTCCATTCTCCAGTTCTCCATTCTTTATTCCATTCTCCATTCTCCAGTTCTCCATTCTCCATTCCATTCTCACTTTCTAGTTCTCTATTCTCCATTCTATTCTCCATTCTCCAGTTCTCCATTCTCCATTCCCCAGATCTCCATTCTCCATTCCATTCTCCAATCTCCAATTCTCCAATTCTCAATTCTCCATTCCATTCTACATTCTCCAATTCTCCACTCTCCAATTCTCCACTGCATTTTCCATTCTCCAGTTCTCCATTCTCCAATTTTCCATTCTCCGTTCCATTCTCCACTCTTCAGTTCTTAATTCTCCATTCCATTCTCCATTCTCCGATTCTCCATTCTCCAGTTCTCCATTCTCCAGTTCTCCATTCTCCAGTTTTCCATTTTCCATTCCATTCTCCATTCTTCAATTCTCCATTCTCCATTCCATTCTACGTTCTCCATTTCTGCATTCTCCATACCATTCTCCATTTCATTCTCCATTCTCCAATTCTCCATTATCCATTCCATTCTCCATTCTCCAATTCTCCATTCTCCATTCCATTCTGCATTCTCCATTCCATTCTCCCTTCCATTCTCCATCCTCCATTACATTCTCCATTCCCCATTCCATTCTCCATACCACTCTCCATTCTCCATTCCATTGTCCATTCCACTCTCCATTCTCCATTCCATTCTGCATTCCATGCTGCATTCTCCATTCCATTCTCAATTCTCCATTCCATTCTCCATTCTCTATTCCACACTCCATTCTCCATTCCACTCTCCATTCTCCATTCCATTGTCCATTCCATGCTACAGTCTCCATTCCATTCTCCATTCCATTTTCAATTCTCCATTCCGCTCTGCATTCTCCATTCCTTTCTCCATTCCATTCTCCATTCTCCATTCCATTCTCCATTCTGCATTCCATTCTCCATTCCATTCTTTCTTATTCATTCCATTCTCCATTCCCCATTCCTTTCTCCATTCTCCACTCCATTCTCGATTCCATTCTCCATTCTCCAGTTCTCCATTCCATTCTCCATTCTCCAGTTCTCCATTCTTTATTCCATTCCCCATTCTCTAGTTCTCCATTCTCCTTTCCATTCTCCCTTCTCTAGTTCTCTATTCTCCATTCTATTCTCCATATTCTCCAGTTCTCCATATTCCATTCATTCTCCATTCTCCATTCCATTTTCCATTCTCCAATTCTACATTCTCCAATTCTCCATTCCATTCTCCAGTTCTCCATTCTCCAGTTCTCCTTTCTCCAATTTTCCATTCTCCATTCCATTCTTCATTCTTCAATTCTCCATTCTCCATTCCATTCTCTGTTCTCCATTTCTGCATTCTCCATACCATTCTCCATTCCATTCTCCAGTTCTCCATTCTCCATTCCATTCTCCATTCTCCAATTATCCATTCTCCATTCTCCAATTCTCAATTCTCCATTCCATTCTCCATTCTCTAATTCTCCATTCTCCAGTTCTCCATCCTCCAATCCATTCTCCATTCTCCAGTTCTCCATTCTCCATTCTCCAGTTCTCCATTCTCCTATTTTCCATTCTCCAATCCATTCTTCATTCTTCAATTCTCCATTCTCCATTCCATTCTCCATTCTCCATTTCTGCATCCTCCATACCATTCTCCATTCTCCATTCCATTCCATTCTCCATTCCATTGTCCATTCTCCATTCTCCATTCGATTCTCCATTCTCCATTCCATACTACATTCTCCATTCCATTCTCCCTTCCATTCTCGATTCTCCATTGCATTCTCCATTCTCCATTCCACTCCATTCTCCATTCCTTTCTCCATTCCACTCTCCATTCTCCAATCCATTCTGCATTCCATGCTCCAGTTTCCATTCCATTCTCCATTCCATCCTCAATTCTCCATTCCATTCTCCATTCCATTCTCCATTCTCTATTCCACTCTCCATTCTCCATTTCATTCTCCATTCCATGCTCCAGTCTCCATTCCATTCTCCATTCCATTGTCAATTCTCCATTCCATTCTCCATTCTCCACTCCATTCTCCATTCCACTCTCCATTCTCCAGTTCTTCATTCTGCATTCCAATCTCCATTCTCCAATTCCGCATTCTCCATTCCATTCTCCATTCTCCATT
>NW_022436967.1:17891446-18225181 GCF_009761245.1 Sapajus apella | reverse complement strand
TCTCCATTCCATTCTCCATTTCTATTCCATTCTCCAGTCTCAATTCCATTCTCGATTCTGTTCTCGATTCTCCATTTCATTCACCAGTCACCATTCTATTCTCCATTCCATTCTCAATTCTCTGTTCCATTCTCCGTTCCCTTCTCCATTCTCTGATTCATTCCCTGTTCCAATCATGACAGAAGGCACCTCCTCTCATGGCAGGGAAGAGAATTAGTGCCCAGCACATGAGGAAGCCCCTTATAAAAACCATCAGATCACGTGATAACTAAATCACTGTCATGAGAAAATGGACGGGGAAACTGACCTCATGATTCAATTACCTCCACCTGATCCCTCCCACAACACATGAGGATTATGGCAACTACAATCCAAGATGAGAATTGGGGGGGGACATAGTCAAACTATATCACAAATTGTATATAAATTATAATTCCCCAAATATTCATTTATTCCGTATTTCATGAGAATCAGCTAAACACATAAGTCCTCTCCTCTCCCTGGCCTCCTTGCTTCCCCACGAGCTTGTGAGCCCCCTGAAGGCAGGCACTATATCATATTCACCTTTGGACAACCTCAGTACCTAATGTGACACTTTGCTCACTGAAGGCTATCAACAAAGTAACTGCTGAATTGAATCAAATATGAGAAAAAAGTATCATTTCCTTTTGAATTAGTAAGACAATAAAGGCAAGAATGTCATTCAGAAAGTGGATTGAGCTACAAAGGGGCTGCAGAATAAATTTCCTATTCTCAACAAATTTTTAAGAAGTCAAAAATTGTCCAACAGTTGAGAAGATAAGACAGTTTCAGCCAAATCTTAAAAAAAGGTTACACAAGCAACTGTGCTCCCCGGAAAGAGAACCAGAATTATGCCACGCATACCACCACTTGACATACAGAAGCTTATTAGATAGCTGAAAGTTCATTCAACACATTTACTGCAGTATATGATGTGCAGAGTGTTGAATACCCACACACGGGGCTGGTCCTTCCACCCTGGATTTTATATGCCCTCAGTGGAAACAGAACAAACTGGTTAAATAACAGTACAGTAGTCCCCTTCTTACCTGCACTTTCACTTTCTTCTGTTTCAGTTACCCTTGTCAACACTGGTCCAAAAATATTCAATGACAAATTCCAGAAATAAACTATTTATGAGTTTTAAATTGGGTGCCATTCTGAGCAGTGTGATGAAATCTAACACTGCCCTGCTTCATCCCATTTGGAATAGGAGTCCTCCCTTTGTGCAGTGTATCCATGCTGTAGATGCCATCCATTCATTAGTCACTTGGTAGCCTTCTCAGTTATCAGACTGACTGCCACGTGTCACAGTGCTTGTGTTCATGTAACCCCTAACTCTACTTAGTAATAGACCCAAAGTGCAGGGTAGTGATGCTAACAACTTGGATATTCCAAAAACAAGTTATAAAATGCTTCCTTTAAGTGAAAAGGTGAAAGTTCTTGACTTAATGAGGAAAGAAAAAATAATAATATGCTGAGATTGAAAACATCTATGATAAAAGTGAATCTTCTATAAAATTTTGAAGAAGGAAAAAGAAATCCATGCTAGTCTTGTTATTGCACCTCATATTACAAAAATTATAGCCACGGTACATGATAAGTGCTTAGTTAAGATGGAAAATGTATTAAATTTGTGGATAGAAGACAGTAACAGAAGTATGTTCCAAGTAATTAAAACCAGGCTTGGTACTATTCAGTTTCAGGCATTCACTCGGGATCTTGGAACATATCCCCCATGGAGAAGAGGGGATTGCAAAGAGTAAAAAGGACCAAAATAGTTGTACAGAGTGGTGGTTGCAGAATTTTTGGAGGTAGTTTCATGATGATGTTTGAAACTCAATCTGAACCTGTGAAAGCTACATAAGTCCTAGACAAAATGAGATCAGTAGGGAATGGGTTCATTAAAGTGGGGAAAACAACATTAGCAAAGTCAAAGCACTAAGAAAAGTAGATCCATGCTATGGAGAGCAATAAACCTAGCTAAAACATTGGTTATTACAAGAAAAGTCAGGCATAGCTTAAACATGGCCTATGGATTGCACATTTGAAGAAAACCAGCTGAAAGCAGCCTATGAAAAATGTTCAGTTGATCAATGTGATGGTTAATTTTATTGCGTTGAATATTTGCGTCCCCCCAAAATTCACAGTGAAATCTAATTCCCCACGTAATGGTATTTAGAGGTGGAGTCTTTAGGAGGTGATTAGGTCATGAGGTTGGATCCCTCATAAATGGGATTAGTGCCCTCATAAAAGGGGCCCTAGAGAGCTCCCTTGCTCTCTTCCTCCACATGAAGTTACAGCAAGAAGACAGCTGCCTATGAAACAGGAAGCAGGCCCTCATCAGACAACTCAACCAGTGGGCACCTTGATCTTGGACTTCCCAACCTTCAGAACTGTGAGGAATAAATTTCTGTAGTTTATAAGCTACTCAGCATATTCTATTTTTGTTACAGCAGCCCGAACAGACTAAGACAATGTGTCAACTTGACTAGGACATAGAATGTGCAGATATTTGGTCAAGTATTATTCTGGGTGTTTTTGTGTAGTTGTTTTTAGATGAAATCAACACTTATATCAGTAGACTAAGTAAAGCAGATGGCCCTAATATGAGTAGGTGGGCCTTATCCAATCCGTTGAAGGCCTGAATAGAACAAAAAGTCTGACCCTCCTTCAAGCAAGAGAATTTCAACTATCATCAAGCAAAGAATTGGGCTTTTTCCTTCCCTCAGACTCAATTATCAGGTCTTTCTGTGTCTTAAGTCTGCCTGCCTTTGGGCTGAAACTATACCATCATTTCTCCTGGCTCTCATGCCTTCAAATATGAACTAGAATGACACATGGACTTTCCCAGTACATCTTCTTGCTGACTCACCTGCATATAATCCTTCAATGTCAACAATTTTGAATTCTATGATTGTTTTCACTTAACTAATTTGAAAGTAGTTCTGATAAAGATAAATCATTTTAAAAAATTGTTGAGCACTTATGAGCTGTTAGGACTTGGGCACATAAGGTGAAGCACTTGGGACTAAGTATAACATAATGAAATAAAATACAGTACCTGTTTCTAAAGAGTTTACAGTATCCCTAAAGAGTGGAGATAGCCATTAATCATCCACCAAAGAAATAAAAATAACCTGATGAATGTGAAGACAAAGAGCAACACGGTGCTATTGAAGTATATAATAGAGAGCTGACCTAGTCTAGAGTTCAAATAGGAGGAACCTAGTAAAGGGAAAATGTGAGAGTGTGTGTGTGTGTGTGTGTGTGTGTGTGTGTGTGTGTGTGTCTGTGTCTGTGCACAGGCATGTATACACATATTTGAAAGACTTAGAGTGAAAGTAATATGGTTTTGTTATGTTCCCACCCAAAACTCATCTTGAAATCCCACATGTTGTGGGAGGTAACTGAATCATAGGGCCAGGTCTTTTCCATGCTATTCTTGTGATCATGAATAAGTATCACAAGATTTGATGGTTTGAAAAATGGGGGTTTCCCTGCACAAGCTCACTCTCTCTCTCTCCTGCCACCATGCATGTAGGATGTGACTTGCTCTTCCTTGCCTTCCGCCATGATTGTGAGTCTTCCTCAGCCATGTGGTACTGTAAGTCAACCAAACCTCTTTTTCTTCCCAGTCTCGGGTACGTCTTTATCAGCAGCATGAAAATGGACTAATACAAAAGGGAAGGAACTCGCACATTTAATAGGCTGGGTAAAAGAATATAAGCTATAAAAGTGAATGATAAAAATGGTGACTAAGAGGATAGGTGGTTTCAGAGAAGCCAAAGGAAGGGATAGTTGCTTGATGGATGTAGTTGTCCACAACACCTAATGTTGCCTTGGAATCTAATAAAAGGAACTTCAAAAAGGATCAAGTGGCTTCATGACAAGGACAGAACTAGTGACCTAAGAGAGAACAACCAGAAGGCCAGAGGGAAGCAGAAACCAGGTTAGTGTGGGTGGAGGAGTGTGTTGGAGGTAAGAAAATGAAGCCACAGCACATAGACAACTGAGGAAGGAGAGGGTAAAGATCAAATGGAGAGAAGGAATAACCTATAAGGCAAGTGTTCATCAGAAAGAGAAACAGATAGAAGATTTGTTCTTAGGAAGGAGGAGTGGATGTTTCTCTATTCTAGGAGAAAAAGATGAGAAAGTGTGCATTTGTAAGGCCATGTGAACGTTGATATCAGCAGTTGAGGAAAATATAAGTACTATTTGCATCATCTTTCCTAATCTTCCAAAAAATAGAAAAATGTATCTTTTTATAATATCTTTTGAATTTTAATGCATTTCCAAACATTAACAGAGGCTCTTACATCTCTTCTTGGTCTTTTTGCTAAGATCAAGTATAAAACAGGATATTTGTATTCTTCTATAGAAACATTCTCCTAAGCATTGAAAGTGCCCTCAATCCCAAATTACTTCTAACCCATGATTTCTCCTGCAAGTCTTAGAGTTTATTAGCTTTGGTGTTAGATCAATTGTAAACATCACCATGAGTTATATATTTAAAATGTATTTTAAAAATATATTTATCATTGCTGTAAAATGTACAAGTATTTGTCTGAATCTTCTAGATAAAAATTGACTATTATGCTCATCATCTCTCTCTAACTGGGAGAATCTAGATACCAAAACTCTATGTTAGACTGGCTAGGGTGAAAGGCTCTGCTCCATCACTTTCAAGCGCTATATACTTGGGTTCAGTTTTTTTCATCATCAGAATGGGAATATTACCACTTTAGGGAGGACTATTAAAATTAAATAAGACAATATACCTAGAGTGTTAAACATAGTGACAATTACATTGTAAACATTCAGACTGAATATTTTTATCATTATTATTATTAAAAGGCTATGTGCCACAATATTTATACAGAAAATTGAATGTTTTGAGGATATTCTGCCCACCTGCCTATCAAATTCACCATGCTCTGAAAGTGACTTCCAGCACCATTTCCACCAGTCTACCACCAACATGCTCTAGAATCACCATTCTTGACTTTCAATCCAATGCTGGGTCTAAAGAGACTGGTAACTACAACTACCTGATTGTTATAAGGCTAGTGAAAACCAAAATACTAAAGTAGGCCATATTCATGATTTCTGAAATCAAAAGAATGCAGCAATGTAAAAGTAGAGATACTAGCAACTTTCATATTTGGAATCAGTAAATGTTACACGTGGTAAAAACTGTGTGCTAACATAGGTGCAACGATGGTCTGATTCTGTTCTGGCCTCCATGAACAACTTATGGTATGGCCTTAATCAGATCTCTTAACCAGTCTTGCACCTGGTTTCCTGAAGGATATATCTGATCTCTGAGGTGCCTGCTGATGCAAAATTTCAATAATTTAATAAATTTGTATGATGCATCAAAGTGACTCCATTCAAAATCTCATTTCATAAGCATGGATAATCAAAGATTTTATGTTTGTTCTGTTTTGTTTTTACGTATTGACTGCCTTTCTAGAAGTAAAGCATTATCATGGAGTTTTCCTATGGGTTCCAGATGATGTCAACAGAGTTAAAAATCATCAACTTTATTAAATAGCAATGTGCAAAGTATTTCAAAAGATTGTTAATATCACTTTTACATACAACATAACATTATTCCAACCAATGTCACGTTGCATGTGAAATATCTGAATCAAAGCAGGTTATACTTATAAAAGTTTAATATAAGAATATATGTGTTTGATAAAGAACACTTCAAATGTGATAAAGTAAAAAACAAGCTACATAAATGCATGCTATATTCCAAAGTCCAGAAATGGGCATGGAATTAAGTCACTGAGGGGAAGTTCCCAAAAGCCTGCTTGAGTTTACACCCTACTGCTTGGAGAAGTGTAGGGTTAACTTTCAGCAAGAATGATTATGCCCCTTTTTGTTCATGTCTACCGTCTGCAAAACTAATAAAACAGATATGTGTAAATCACCATAAAGTGTACATATTCGAAAGAAAGAGTCACAGCCCTGGCTTGGGGAGGTCTGGGTTCCCTGAAAGACTGCAGCTCTTCTCTCCTTCTCTTCATCTGCAACATGGCAAGCAAGGGGCATGTCTCAGTCCTGTTTGTATTATAGCTTTTTTAGCCTCGCCATTCAGTGGATCTCAAATTCTTGCCTTGCAACCAGGAAAAATGAGATACGCAAACAAGTGGAAGGTGAGCAAGATGAAGAGGAGATTTATTGAGCGATAGAACAGCTCAGAGGAAACCTGCAGGTTTATTTTCCTCAGGCAGGGTATATCACAAGCATTCAGCTTCTAGCAGAGAAGGAATTCCTCTCTGCTAGGCAAATCATTGCAACAAGCATTCAGTTCTCAGTGAAGAGGGGAGCTCCTCTCTGCAGCTGATCATTCCATCATCTGCTCTGCTCTGGCTGAGCCTAAGGCTTTTGTGGGCCACAGAAGGAAAAGGTGTGCACCAATTGATCCATGGGTGGTCATAAGCAGGCCCAGAAAAGGCACCACAAGTTCCCATTCTGGCCCACCAAACTGGCAGCCTGGCCCCCAGCCTTCAGTCCCTCCCTGGCCTGAAGATGGGGCCTCACTGGGGACCTGCCCCCTTTCTCCCAGGAGTCTATCTGCCTCCTGCCCCCTCCATGGAGTCCAGGTACTTGCACCAAGGGGCACCTGCAGGTGACCACTGAGCTGCCCTCAGCCCCTCATTAGTTTCCAACCCCCCCGCCACACTCATTGGTGTTCAAAGTCTGGATGGGGCCAAGGTGGCAGATGACTGGTGTGTCAGCACCACCCCAAGTGTATGCACCTCCCGGCCAGGCTGTGACAGCACCTGGGCTGAGCTCCACGTTGCTCTGAAATCAGAGCAGGTGATGACAGCTGGAAGGAGCCAGGCAGTGGGAGTGGGCACTTCAGAGCCTGCAAGCAGCACAGGAAGGCCCGGGTCTACAGCACCAACTTGAGTGGTTGCAGCCGCATCTGGGAGGGTGGGGCTGCTGCCTGCTCCTGGCTCCCATTGGCTCCATGGAGCATGCACCCCAGCCATGCCCCCTCACACACTGGGGCAAGGGCTCCAGGTCTCTGCCAGGCCTGGGCCAGCATTCAGGGTAGGATTGACATTGCCACAAGCTCCCCTCATTGTCCCTATGCTCAGGGACAGCCTGGGGCTCCCCTTCATTTGGCTCAGTGCCCTGACTGGGGAGGGGCTCCTCTGGGTGGATCATGGGCCAGCTGTTGAGAATGTCAGGCTTGGCAGTCACCCCAGTGTGGGGCGGACCCCATGGACATGGCCCTGGGCACCTCCAGACAGAGCCTTTTCCCAAGGTGTAGGAACCCAGCACCTTCAGCCGGGTGGGTACAGTGGCTGCATGGCTGGCTGGGTCCCCAAAGCAGCCCCTGCTCCTACTTCCCACCTCAGGCCCCCAAAGCATGGTTCCAGCTCTGTGCCCCATGACCAGCCCCTTCACTTCATGTGCAAGCACAGCAACACTCTAGGCCCAGCTTTATCTTAGGGTCCCTCTCTGGGGCCATGACATGGGGCCCCTCTCTATCCATTGCAGGTGGCAACACAGCCCACAATGGGGCTGGCAGGTGACCCAGCCCGGCCCCATCATGGTGGCCCCTAGGGCAGCAGGCTGCAAGGTGCTGTCCATCTCCTCCCTTTGCCCTCCCTCCAGTGGCCAGCAAGATGGCAGTGGCCACTCCAGAGAGCCTGACACTGCTGTCACTATAAGAATCTAATGCCACTGCTGATCAGACAGGAGGCAGAGCGCAGGCAGTAATTCTCACTCACCCATAGCTCACCTCCAGCTGTACATCCAGGTATGGGTCTACAGCACAGGGGTTGGGGACTGCGGTAAAAAAAAAGACTAAAACTTATTCTTCCTATCTTGCTGTAATTTTGTATCCTTTAACAAATCTCCCTATCCTTGTCTTTTTAAAATCATGTGATATTTCTACAGTGACCAAGACTCAATCAAGGATGATTAGATTAAATTCTAAGGTAACATTTTCCTAAGGTTTTGTGATGCAGTCAATTTCTCAAAAAAATTATCAGAGTGAAATATACTTGGATTAATACAGTATAACTTTGCTATACAAGTTACACTGAGTACAGTATGTAAAGTACAAGATAATTTTACAACTTCTTTTGAGTAATGAATCAGTGATAGAATGTAGAACTTCATAATTTACTTTGTATTGCTCAACAATGGCTGAACCTTTTCTGACAGTCTATTCAGGCACTGAATGTAGTACAGTTTTCTTTGAATAGAAATGTCCCTAGACTACTCAACTTCCGTTGATAAAGACCTACATGTGGCTAGTTCTACTATTTTGTGTTATAGTCATTACATTTACTTCACTTTGTAATTTGTTTATTGACTTCTTTAATGCCAACCATTAAAGAATAATTCAAAACTTACCATAAAATGTATCTCCAATTTTGAAACACAAAAACAAAGTCATTTCCTTCTTTATGTTCATACACCAAAAATCCTGCCTGGCAACAAGTAGTATTTGTGCTTATTTTGGGTGTCTACATTTTAGTTTTAACACTTAAAACACACACACACACACACACACAAAGTTGCTAGTTTAATTTCCTCTTCTGATAAGTGAGCTATTCATGTTGTTTGCTTGGCTCTGTATATAATGAATGTTTCATTATATTTTCTGGTGACTAAAACATTTTTAAACATTCTTCTTTTTAATTTCTACCATACTTCTTAAATCTTGTAATGATATAGCCCAGTTCCAGTATGTTTAATGCAATATTGACTATTAAATACTAATCTTTCATTATTACATTTGTTACGTGTGATATCAAAGCACCCTAATACTTTGTAGTAAATATTTCTTTCCCCAGTAGCCTTAGTTAGTTCATTATTCTGTATCTAGTTTTCTGAGTGAGTCCAGATTGAATTCTCTGGTTGTGAATCAACAGAGTATCTGAATTAAGGGCTCTGCTTGTCTGTGGTTATATCTGTAAAAAGACTTTTGACATTAACGATGAGGTGCTGTTGGCTGCACAGCAGTCTGTCTAAGATAAAACTACTTAACAGTAGACTGAAATGTGTACACACATACAAGTACATACTCAGCACTCAGAGAGTAAAAATGTGACACTTTGCCAGACCAAATACTTACATGCACATATACTGCAGGCCAGAGTTTAAGTGGAAGCACTTGCTTTTTGTTATTTTAAAGGAACCAGATGTAAGCCTTTTCCCAATTGGCAAGGTACATTCAACTAGGTATACCACATCAGGAAAGAGGCAGAAGAGCTGCCAAAGGAGGCCAGTTCAACAAGCACCTACTGAGCCCCCACTAGATGAAATGAACACTGGGAAACAAACATAACTGAAACAGACGCTGTTCTTGAGAAACTCAGCCTAGGGATACAGATGATGATGTAAATACATAGTTTACCTAAGTGTCATCATGCTATTAAGTATCTTGGATTTCATTTCTAGAAGTCTTGGGAATATTTCAAATTAACTATTTTTAAAATGTTTTAAATTTTAAAAGTTTTAAATTAAATGCTATAATTTAAATATGAAATTTAAGATTTGTCACTTTTCCCCCAGGACAATTTCACAAAATTTCTATTTTCAGTTCTGCTTCATACTTTCACTATCACCAATCCTGTTACAACCAAAATCCCCAAATCAATTAGGAACAAACATTCTTCAGCCCTCTAGCCTTTTTTTGGTTAACGTTACGGCGGTAGGCTTTGCTAGGACACTAAAATATGGAAGGAATATGAGCCCCATGGCTGCACAGTGGCTCATACTTGTAATCCCAGCACTTTGGGAGCCCAAAGTGGGTGGATCACCGGGCCAAAAGATCAAGATCATCCTGGCCAACATAGAGAAACCCTGTCTCTACTAAAAATACAAAAATTAGCTGGGTGTGGTGGCATGTGCCTGTAGTCCCAGTTACTTGGGAGGCTGAGGCAGGAGAATTGCTTGAACCCAGGAGGCAGAGGTTGCAGTGAGCTGAGAGTGCACCACTCTACTCCAGCCTGGCAAAAGAGCGAGACTCCATCTCAAAAACAAACAAACAAACAAACAAAAACAGAATATGAGCCCCAAAAGCCCAAAAGGCTATGATTTCTAGGGACATGACTTTCTAATACCCAGCATTATCCATTCTGAATGAACATCTGAGAGCAGGCAGAATTCAGAAGATTTCTATAAGAAAAATTAGTCAGCTGGGTGCAATGGCTCACGCCTTTAATACCCGCACTTTGGCAGGCAGATCACTTGAGGTCAGGAGTTCAAGACCAGCCTAGCCAACATGGCTGACAAAATCATGTCTCTACTAAAAATACAAAAAGTAGCCAGGCATGAGGGTGTGCACCTGTAATTCCAGCTACTCAGGTGACTGAGGCATAAGAATAGCTTGAACCCAGGAGGCAGAGGTTGCAGTAAGCCATGATTGTGCCACTGCACCACTCCAACCTGAGCAACAGAGCAAGACTCTGTCTCAAGATAAATAGATAAATAAATTAATTAATTTAATGTAATGCCAATGTCCTGCACAAGACCACTATAAATGAGCACATAGAAGGTGCTCTATAGGCCAGGCATGGTGGCTCATGGCTGTAATCCCAGCACTTTGCAAGGCCAAGGCAGACTGGTTGCTTAAGCACAGGAGTTCAAGGCTAGCCTGAGCAACAATGCAAGACCCCATCTCTACAATAAATTTAAAAAGTAGCTTGGCAAGGTGGTGCATGCCTGTGGTCCCAGGTACTTGGGAGGATCCCTTGAACCCGGGAGATGGAGGCTGCAATGAACAATGATCATGCCACTGCATGCTGGTCAACAGAATGAGATCCTGCCTTTAAAAAAGAAGAAGAAAATTAAAGAAAGAAAGAAAGAAAGAATCAGGCTGCACAGAACTTCCGTCTTAAAAAAGCTGAAAAGTGGCTTGGCACAAACATATAATCATAAGGATTTAACCCTATCCCTAGGGTCACCAAACCACTACATCTAATAAAGATCTCAGCACACAGTACAATAAGACTTCTTCCCCACAGGGCATTTCTTGTGTCTATAAAGTCCTTATCTTTCCAAAGCCGAGAGTGGCCACAGAGCACAGCAAGCACAATGTCATCCGCAGTAAACAATACTCAAGTGGCCTAAGAGGATGCTTCCCATGCAGGAGCTCTGTATCAGGGTGCATAGGCCACTGCCATCACTGTGGGGCAGGCTCACTAGGATTCAGTCACTTCACACAGCAGGTTGTCTCTTGAGTACTGAATAATTAGTGAGAAGTCTTCTACATGCACCAAATTATAATAGATGCTTTGGAAAAGCTTTCTAAGAAATAAAACAGATTTTACTTTGTTTCATATACAGATGAAATTAAAAGACAAAAACTATACACCTGGCAGGAGTGGTGATAATGAAATTTTAAGCTTACTCTATTGGCACATACAGATATACTTCGTTTTACTGCACTTTGCTTTATTGTGCTTCATAGGCATCACATATTCTACAAATTGAAGGACTGGGGCAACCCTACATTGAGCTCTCAGAGCCATTTCTCCAACAGCATGTGCTTATTTCATGTCTCTGTTACTTTTTGAAAATTTTGGCTGGGCACGGTGGCTCATGCATGTAATCCCAGCACTTTCAGAGGCCAAGGGGGGCAGATCACCTGAAGTCAGAAGTTCAAGACCAGCCTGACCAACATGGAGAAACCCTGTTTCTACTAAAAATAAAACATTAGCTGGGCATGGTGGCATATGACTGTAATCCCAGCTACTCGTGAGGCTGAGGCAGGACAATTGCTTGAACCTGGGAGGTAGATGTTGCAATGAGCCGAGATCACACCATTGCACTCCAGCCTGGGCAACAAGAATGAAATTCCATCTCAAAAAAAAAAAAAAAAGATTGCAATATTTCAAACATTATTATTATTATTATTGTATCTGTTACAAAAACCTGCGATCAGGAGACTTTGGTGCTACCGTTGTAATTGTTTGGGGGGCCACCAAAAACCATACCTATATGGTGGCAACCTTAACTGATAAATGTGTGTGTTCTGACTGCTCTACCAGTGGCCCTTCCCCCACCTGTCTCCCCCTCCTCAGGCCTCCCTATTCCCTGAGACGCACAATATTGAAATTAGGTCAATTAATAACCCTACAATGGCCTCTATGTATTCAAGTGAAAGAAACAGTCACACATCTCTCACTTTAAATCAAAAGCTAGAAATGACTAAACTTATGAGGAAGGCATGTCAAAATCTGAGACAGGCTGAAAGCTAGGCCACTTGAGCCAAACAGCCGAGTTATAAATGCAGAGAAAAAGTTCTTGAAGGAAATTAAAAGTGCTACTCCAGTGAACACACAAATGATAAGGAAACTGAAACAATCTTATTGCTGATATGGAGAAAGTTTGAGTGGTCTGGATAGGAGATCACACCAACCACAATACTCTCCTAAGCCGAAGCCCAAACCAGACCAACGCCCTAACTCTATTCAATTCTAGGAAGTCTAAGAGAGATGAGGAAGCAGCAGAAGAAAGGTTGGATGCTAGCAGAATTATGAGGTCTAAGGAAAGAAGCCACAGCTATAACATGAAAGCGCAAGGTGAAGCAGCAAGTGCTAATGGATAAGCTGCAGAAAGTTATCCAGAAGATCTAGCTAAGATATTAATAATTAAGAAAACTGGCTACACTAAACAACAGATTTTCAATGTAGGTGAAATAGTTCCACTGGAAGAAGATACTATCTAGAATTTTCATAGCAAGAGTAGAAGTTGACACCTGACTTCAAAGATTCAAAGCACAGCCTGACTATCTTATTAGAGTCTAATGCAGCAGGTGACTTTAGGTTGAAGCCAATGCTCATTTACCATTTGGAAAATCCTAGGGCCCTTAGGAATTGTGCTAAATCTACTCTGTCTATGTTTCATCAATGGAATAAGAAAGCCTGGATGGTGGCACTGTCATCTGTTCACTGCACAGTCTACTGAATATTTTAAGTCCACTGCTGAGAACTACTGCTCATTTGAGAGATTCCTTTCAAGGATAAATTTTGACTTTCAAATATTATTTCTGAAACACACTTCATAAGGCTATTGCTGTCATAGTGATTCCTCTGGTAGATCTGAGCAAAGTAAATTGAAAACTTTCTGGAAAGGACTGACATTCTAAATACCATTAAGAACATGTGTGATTCATGAGATAAGGGCAAAATATCAACATGAACAGAAGTTTAGAAGTCGATTCCAACCCTTGGTTGACTCTGAAGTGTTCAAGACTTCAGAATAATAAGTAACTGCAGATGTGATAGAAATAGCAAGAGAACCAGACTTAGAAGTGGGGCCTGAAAATGTGGCTGAATTGCTGTAATCTCATGATGAAACTTGCATAGATGAGGAGTTGCTTCTTATGGATGAACAAAGAAAGTAGTTTCCTTAGATGGAATCTACTCCTGGTGAAGATGCGGTGAATATTGTTGAAATGACATCTAAGAATTTCAAATATGACATAAACGTATCGGATAAAGCAATAGCACGGTTTGAGAAGACTGACTCCAATTTTTAAAGAAGCTCTACTGAGATAAAATGCTATCAAAAAGCAAAGCATGCTACACAGAAACTTTTTGTGAAAGGAAGAGTCAATTGATGCATCAAACTTCATTGTTGTCTTATTGAAGAAATTACCAAAGCCACCCCAGCCTTCAGCAACCACTACCCTGATCAGTCAGCAGCCATCAACATCAAGATAAGACACTTCACCAACAAAAAAGATTCTAACTCACTGAAGGCTCAGATAATCATTAACATATTTTAGCAATAATTCTTTAAGGGTATGTGCATTTTTTTAGACTAATATAATGCTATTGCACACTTAATAGACAACAGTATAGTGTAAATATAACTTTTACATGTACTGTGAAACCAAGAATGGTATGCTCTTTTACTGAAATATTCACTTTCTTGGAGTGATCTGGAATGAAACCCAGAACATCCCCAGGTGTGTAGAGGCTAAGTGTTTTGCATATGTTACCTCATTTAATTTACTCCTCACAAAAATCCAATGAGGTAAGCATTATTACAATCGACTCATGAAGAAGAGCAGTTTTAAAGAGCATTTTTACTGCTATGGAGGCAGAGTTAGATCATCTTTTTAAGTCACAGTATCTCCAGTGCTCGGCCTTGGGCCTGACACATAACAAATGCTCCATAGCTATCAGTTGAATAAAGGGGTTAAGTAACTTGCTCAGCCAGCAAAAGTCAGAGTCAGGAATCTACGTCAGGTCCTTTAGACAATAAAGCTCATGTTCTTTCTACTGCCTAAAACTGCCTTTCTTAATGTTATCCAAACTGGGTTAGGTTCTGCATTCTTTCTCATTCTATATCAAGTGCTTGCCTTTTCCATTCACTCTAGGCTTATTCCATCCTTCCATAAAGCAAATTCTCCCCACTGATCACTGTTGTAGCCAGCCTTGAAGATGGATGTCTCAACCCCTGGGATGTCTCAACTACTGGTGTCCAGACCATCATGTAGTCCTTTCCTGCACTGTGCCAAGATTGGCCTATGTGACTAATAGTATTCAGCAGAAGTGATGCTATGGAATGTTATTTCCAAGATTAGGTTATAATAGTTTGCGGCTCACTCTTTTTCTCTTTTCTTTTCTCTCTCTCATTCACTCTTGCTCTCACTTTCTCATCACCCTCTCTGGGATAAGCAGGCTGTCATGTCCTGAGCAACCCCAGAGACAGCCCACGTGGTGAAGAACTGAAGCTTCCTGCCATGTGAGAGACCATTGACACAGAATCTCCAGCCCTAATCAAGTCTTCAGAGACTTCAGACTTTAATCAAGTTTTTGCTGGCTGACCACTTGACTGCAACCTCATGAAAGTCCCTGAACCAGAACCCCAAGAATCTTCAGTTAAGTTGCTTCTAAAGTCCTGACTTACAAATTGTATAAAATAACAATGCATGGTCGTTATTTTAAGCTGTTAAAATTTGGAATAAATTTGTTACAAGAAATAGATAACTAATATGACCATAAATACATACAGATAAGGCAGGCTACATGAAAGTCATTCTGAAAAATAACTCAAAAGTCATACTCTAATAAAAGTGACTGACAGAACCTTCGTATTTGTCAAAGATTAGGTTATAAAAGATTCTGTTTTATGGCTGGGTGAGACATAGACACTGGGAAGCAGGGTTGGTCTTCAATAGAAGTAGAAAAGGAAACTTCCTCTATGGTTTCTGGGATGAGAGGCACAGAAAGTCCCACCTAATTAAAAATTTCCCCTACACCTAACCTGATAGGCTCTGATTCTGAAATTTTACTACAGTGTACCATTATAATAATTTCAAGAGATCCAAATGTCACCTTTTTCACATTTTTAGCACATTAGCTAGCAGCCAAAATAAGGCAAGAGGAGACAAAAGGAAAAAGAGACAAGAATAGATGTTGCCTAGGCATGACATGTATATGAAGAAGAAGCAAGTGCAATGCTTTATAATGAATTAAGGACAGTTTGGGAATACAGAAAATCAAGGAACATATATTATAAATAACTTAAAATATATATTCTAAAATTAACCTGGTTTAAAAATGTTCAGCAGTTTCAAAAATATCTAATGTCATGTTCAGAAACATGAAAGGTTTTCTTTCTAAACAGTGTCTCAACTCTAAGGTATTAGAACAGAGGGGTTAAAAGAGTGGACAATGAAGACATATACCCTGGGTTGAAGTTCAATCCAGCCACTCACTGGCTGTATGGTCTCAAGCAAGTTACTTAGACTCTCTTGTGGGTCAGTATCCTTATCTGACCATGGAAGATGAAATTTATATGATAGCTTTCTCATACAATAACAGTAAATAGTTAATAAATACATTAATAAATGAATAGCTACTTACTGGCATGCGGTAAGCATTCAGTAAGTGTTAGCTACCATCATTATCATTTTAATGACTAACACAGATTTCAACTTTACCACTATATGTAACTTAAGGGTATTTCTACAAATACATATTTGCCCTGTCAATAAACTACAAACTTAATGAAAATAATATTGATAAGTAATAAAATTCCCTGCCATATGGCCAAAGCAGAGAAGGAATTTAAAATCTCACAGGACCAATTGGTTGCATTTTTACTTTAGTTTAAAATTTTACCCTAATAAAACACAAAGATGTACCTTACTGGAAGGTAACCTATTAGAAGATTTATCTGCAAGTTATTTAGATGTTATTTTTTAGGTTATTATTGAAGAAAATCACTAGCAGTTGTACTTTATCATTTTGTGACAGATTCTTAAAAATATGGTAAAAATACCATTTGTATAAATCTGGTAGAAAAAAACAGAAATAGGAAAGATAGAGAACTGGAAGACACCATAATTTCACATGTAAATAATAAATCTTTTTGGTATTTCTTTTTGTTGGTTGCTTAGTTGGTACTGCTGAATTCTGTGTCAACATTATGTATTATTCCTGTGGATCTTGGTAGCTTAGTGACAATGGAGAATGTCTTATCTGTGCTTGAAAAACAATGTTACTTTTCTCTTTAGAGAGCCACATGTGATTTTCCAGCTCTCCATATTTAAATTTCACGTGTCACCAGAGAATACATTGGCCCCAGGATACATTGCCTATGACTGTCCATCCTTATGCAAGGCAGAGAAAGGAGGTTCAATAATCTGTGATAAAATAACTGCTGGTAATGAGGATTCTAAACTGACATCAGAACTGGGGCAGAGCTGTGAGAATATCTCAGCTCAACACCCAGAGCCTTCTCACCTCATTTATACCATCTTCACATCCTGATACCCATCATGAAGTTCAAGAGGACCCAAACGTTTTTACCTTTTTATGTAAATTGGTCATGTATGGCAAACAGTCCCAGAAAAGACATGCCTGATATACGTGCTTAAGAATATGAGCTGTAGCACTCCATCTCTGAAATGTTCAAAGAATTAATAGTTTCAACTGTAAGTGGTATGAAATATTCATTTTCTATCAAAAGACAGAAATTTTTAAGAGTCTGCAAAACACTAACTAGGTCAGAAATATTTTTAAGCTACATATACATTGTTTTCCTTTAGTGCAACAAAATTAGCATTTAATAAGAATCACTCACTTCTTAGGGGGCTTAAGAACATTTTAGTTCATTTTAAGCCACAACTTTCACATTTAGAATTTTCTAGTCATAGTTGTAAACTTTTCAGAAGTCTAAACAGACAGTTAAATGATTATTCTGAAAAGTGTGCATATGGGAAAAACTGTTTGCTTACTAGATCCCTCTTTGATAATTCAGCTACTTAAGTTATTATTTCCAACGCAAATTTTCTAAAATTAAATAAATTGCAAAGCTAGAAATATAATCATGTCTCCAAGAAGGAGTTCCAATCTTCTGCCAAAACAGACCTCAACTTCATAATCCCTTGTCCAAAAAAGTTGGACTAAGTATTGACGTTTTCCACCAAGCAAGCCACACAGTCACAAATGTTTCTCATTTACTCCACTCCTGGGATATACAGCTCAAATAAAAAATTTCCTGAATACCCCAAATTTCAGATGCAATTTGGAATGCAAGTGATTCATAACGTTATGCAGGAAACATTGTGATCTTCTTACCAACTCAGTGTTTCTGGAATGCAATCTTCAGGAGATCATTCCAACCAATTAGAAGGCTGACATCCCTTTCAGCCATGTGACCCAACTATTATGCTCTCTGCCCTTAGCTCAGATGTGATTTTGAACCCTCAGCAATCCTCTACTCCAGCTACTGTTCAAAATAAGAAAGACTTACCTCAAAGGAACTAGCAAAGATCCCTACTATGATCTATGACAAAAAACATGGTAGCAGTGCACTGCATCCCCATCAAAAAAGTGCAAAACAGTGTTAAAAGAAATTAAAGTCCAGGCACTGTGGATCACGCCTGTAATTCCAGAACTTTAGTAGGCCAAGGCAGGTGGATCACGAGTCAGGAGTTCTAGACCAGCCTGACCAACATGGTAAAACCCCATCTCTACTAAAAATACAAAAATTAGCCAGGCGTGGTGGCACACGCCTGTAATCCCAGCTACTCAGGAGGCTGAGACAGGAGAATCACTTGAACCCAGGAGGCGAAGGTTTCAGAGAGCCAAGATCGTGCCACTGCACTCCAGCTTGGGCAACTCTATCTCAAAAAATAATAATAATAAAGAAAGAAATTGAAGCCACTGTTAACTGCTCTGCACCAAAAGCCTCTCAGAGTAGCCTCTGAACATACTTAGATTCTAATTCAAGAGTAAAATTTCAGTGAGCCTTCCAGTTAGATGAGTCCTTTTCTAATCCCACCTCACTCCTCTTGTTAAGTCACTAACAATTTATTGGAGTACCTGTCATCTTTTGTGATTTATATTTTCTTTCAAGTAAAAAACACAGATATAGAGGAAGAAAAGTACTGCACTGAATGTACTAAATGAACATAAAAACTGTCAGTCTTAGACAATGTGATTACTGAAAATGGTGAAAGATCAAGGTATAAACACTTACTGACATTGTTTTCCATTAACTAAAGGGATCATCACAAGGAAAATATTTAATTAAGGGGAGCTCCTAAGCAATGTTTATCTAAGGGAATATAAGACAAAACTCATAACACTTTGAAAGTTTACGCAAAGAAAGAGACCTACTGATTCTACAGAAATAGCAGACAATAGGAAGACATTTCTCAAATGGAAGGAATTTGGGGAAGGCTTAAAATCATTAGTTACACAGAAAAAGAAAAAAAAATCTAGCATAAAGAATATTCTCCACAATCACAATGATGGAGAACCTACCAAAACAATGGATTGGCTAACATTTACAAAGAAACAAACTGAGTCTGTAAATTAAAAGATTGACATAAATGATGTTCCCATGAGATGAGTTTGCCTCAGAAAGCCATTAAAAATATATAAATACATAGAAAAAATAACATCTACATGTTAATTAAAAAAATAAGATCAGTTTAAACTTGTGGTTGGATCAATGCCCATCATGAATAATCAGAAATGTGGCTTGAATATATCTGGCTGTTAGAGGTCCTATTTTCCATCTCACCTCAGCTGTTTGATAAGAGTCATCTCTCATGCATTCATACAAAAAGGGACACTAATCATATTGATTATCTAATACTTCTTTGTACTGAAAAAAATTGGTTAGATGACGTTAAGAAATTAAATAGTCAAGATGACTGTTTTCTAGTTACTTGAAAACTTGATTCTATGAATTTTCCTTCTTGCTGTTGATTTTATACTGAGAATTGAATGAAATCAGTGTAATTTCAACAAATTGTCAAACTATCATAATTTCTATGAATAAATGACCACAGGTATATGGAGCTTCTTGAACAGTGCACATGGTAGATTCTCAAATACTGTTCATTTCTTATTCTTTTCCCTTCCCCTCTTACTTTTGCCAACCAGAGCCTGACTTCCTTTTCTGCAGTTTAGGATCCAGGAAGATGAGCTTTTACACATAATCAGTAAATTCTCTGCCAGAATTTAACATTTCCTTACTCTTTTGGTCATCAGATCAATGTGTTCTAACTGTAGGGTTCCTCTAAAAACTGCATCATTTTCTCTTCTTGCCTTAATTTCCATTGAGGGATCACCTAACTTCAATGCATACTTTGTATCAGGACCTAATGTTTTGTCCAGCAGTATGCTAGCATACTGGGAAATTGAATTCAATAAAACATGATTCCCACCAGTGATAGTTAATTTTATATGCTAATTTGACTAGGCTACAGGGTGCCAGACAGTTGGTCAAACATTATTCTGGGTGTTTCTGTAAGGGTGTTTTTGGAAAAGATTAACATTTAAATCAGGATAATCACTTGGATAAAGTATATTGCCCTCTATAATGCGGGTGGGCCTCAACCAGTCATACTGAGTCCTGAATGAAACAAAAGGCTGACCTACCCTAGAGTAAGAGAGAATTCTCCTAACAGCCTGCAACCTGGAATACTGGCTCTTCCTGCCCTACGGGTTTCCAAGTGGGATATCAGCTTTTCCTGGTTCTACTGCAGCTTCTGGCCATTGGACTTAAACTGGTACATTAGCAATGCAGATTTTAAATTTACCAGCTCCCATAATCATGTGAGTTAATCCCCTTTATTTATATATATATATATATATATATATATATATACACACATGTATATATACACACACATATATACATGCACATAGACACATATATACACACACACATACAAATATATACACACATACAACCATATATATATGTATATATCTTTTTTATATTAAAAAAGGAATATAAGGATATATATCCACCTTTTTTTGGAGCCATAGTCTTTCTCTGTTGCCCAGGCTGTAGTGCAATGGCATCATCATGGCTCACTGCATCCCTGACTTTCTGGGATCAAGTGATCCTCCCTCCTTAGCCTCTCGAAATGTTGAGATCACAGATGTGAGCTGCTGCACCTCGGTTTCTCCGGGAAACCCTAAAACACCACCTGCAACAAGCTCAAAGCCTAGTCATGGGGAATATCCCCAAGTAAACCTTCTCCATAAAGCCTTTCCCAAAGAATAACACAAGGTACAGTATTATGAACCAAAAAACTGTCAAACAAATAATACTATCAAATATTCACTGAATGAAATAAAAGTACCTGAAAGCAAGATCTGCCAGCGACAATATCAGACTATGTAATTCATTCCCTCAGGAATTCTCATAAAGTGAGTGCCCTGATGTTAGTTTATAGCTAGGCTTGCCCTTTCCTACATATGCTGACTAGAGGAGATTTCTCTGCTTTTATGAGTTAGTTACTGTCATTTGAAGCATGTCATTTGGAAATAAATCTAAAACAGGGCGTAATGGTTATATATTAATTCATCCCTCCTCACAGTGCATTGTACAAATAAGAAGCAAATAAGCTCACTTGAATGGCAGCCAAGTTCTTCTGCTCCTGAGATGGTGCCTCATGAACGAAGCGAAGCCAATTGGAGTGCCGTGGGTTGGTAGCATCCAAAATGTACAAAACTTCTCCCTTACTCCCACGAACCTGAAACATTAAAGGTTCCTAAGTTTACAATGGAAGTCAGAATATTAGCTTTTAAACACATCAAGGTTAGAACATGATGTTTTTTCATAAATATACACCTTTCTATTGATGGGTGATAAATAGAAGATTAACATGCATTCTTCTCTTAAATACATGTATAAGTAGAGCCTACTATTTCATTTGGCAGATGTCTAGATGACTCACAATTGCAATGAACTCTCAGAAGCATCATGTGTTGATAGCTGTCTTCTGGTCAAAATTATTTTGCTTTGTAGGTATATTCCAGTATATGTATTGTAATTGCAATTGTTCAGAGAATAATCATTATTGCAACCATCCCCTTTTCTCCAAAGAGAAGTGTCATACTGCTTATTTCCTGATTGAGAGGGGTGGAATTGGAGCAATCACTTCTATTTCTCTTTGGATCTGCCTACTGAATCATCTCCATAAAAGGAGAACTTGCTCATCTAGCCAGTGAGAATCTGACATCCAATGAGACAAAATGTCATGTTCTTTACCAGTGAATGAATGAAATAGTTTCATTTTATCCTTTCATGGCCCACTCACAGATTGCTGAGAAGGACAGTGGGCTCTCTGGTTTTTGTCTTAGACCAAACGATCTCGCTGCTCAGACCTACTCTACATTCAACTGGAGAGGGAGGGGAGTAACTCCGAAAGCAGGTAGCTCATTGGACATTCTTGAATCTAAGTTGTTTGAAATCTAGCTTCTCCAAAACCCCTGCATTATCAGTTGCTAGGCACTTTCCCAGTTTATAAAACTTATATACCAATCTCCATTCAACTCTCATTTCACGTTTCTATTCCACTGGAATCCAGAAAGGGAGGGAGAGGAGTGACTAGCACTCCATATCTCCAAGACCAAGTAGGTAACACAAATATACAGGTTACAAATTCATCTTGGCAGACTTGATAAGGATTCTAGATTTCTAAAACTTTATTTTATAAAATAAAGAACAATCAGTCCAATAAGGTATATATTTTCATGATACATCTGGACAATCATTTGTTCATTCAACAAATAATTATTAGGTTCTTAACGGCCGAAGGTGTCAAGAATCTTTCAGTGAACGAGACAAAGCCCCAGGCCAGATGGCACTTAAAAGTAAACAAATGTAAAATATAATTTCATTTAAAGATGAGCACTATGAAGACAACTAAAACAGAGCTAAGAGAAGGGCTGTATTAGATGAGGCTGTCAGGGAAAGCCCTTTGATGAGGTGATCTTAAGAGTTCTTAAGGGAGGGAACAGGCCAGTAGAGGGCTGGGGAAAGACTGTTCCCATGAAGCGGGTACAGCAAGGGAAGGGCAAAGAGAAAAAGGCCTTGGGTTTGGAAATGAATCAGGTGCGTTCAAAGAACAGTAAGAAGGCTATGGGACTGGAACAGGAGCAACCGAGAAAGTGGTGGGCATTGAGATCTGACAGATTGGCAGACACCAGATCATGTGAAGACCTACAGGCCAGGAAGCCATCTAGACAGTTACTTTGAGTAGGTACAGTTATTTTTACCCAAAAACATTTTTAAAACCATCTGTTACATGCACTGCAAAAACTGATAGTTCAAGATTCTTACATATAACACCCAGGGAAGAATACAGTTTGCCTGCTCCTATCTGACATACTGCCATGTTTCTCAAACAATTCCTATCTTCTTAAATGCCTAAGGATCCTCAATAATCCTTTAAAAATCTCCTTTATGAAATGCCAGACCATTGCTGGGAAGCAAGAATTTCATTTTTAATAATTTTTAAACGAGCAATTTAGGACTATAAAGATCTCATATTTATATACTTAAGATGCATATATGTGAAGGTATGGGAATTTGTAACACTTCTCATTAAATAGCAAACTCTCACTGAAAAGATCTGCTTTGGGAGGTGCCTGAAAATTGTCATGCCTCCTACTTACTCTTCAGAACACTCTCTGCCCACTGGGAAATTCCAAAAAAGTCCAGCAACACTGATATGATAGAGAAAAAGTACACTCTAAACCTATCCCTCAATGGGCATGCCAGTTCACATTTCTTTTGGCAGAGTATACAAATAATTTTAAATATTTGGATATAAAGTCCTTCCTTTCAGGTACCCCCACAGCTATGGAACCAAAACTGTTTATATTGACAAACAGCTAAATTAAGCACAGCAGGTGGCAATGCCACCTCATACTTGAAAGAAAAATCTTCTCAGGAGAACTGAAATTGAAAATCTGTAACTGTTACTGAAGTCCACACAACCCGACTAACTTTATGTGGTGAAACACAAATGGATTTGCCCAGGGCATATCTCAGTTTGAGAGGACAGCACTACTTAAAGAATAGATTATGGTGCTTCTTAATCATACACTTATCACTCTGGAGTAAGCACAATATATATCAGATGTGTTTAACATTTGGAATTCTTTCTTCAAAGATATGAAATAAAAAATATTTCTCTGTGACTTATTATAGTAAGAACATTTGAGTTTTTACCAGGAGCATTGTTTGTTCTTTGTGTATTTCAGCCTTTCCCCAGGCCCTTTGGCCCCAGCTACTTTCAATTATTCAGTATTAGTAACTTACTTTTCTTTTCAGTCCATTAGATATATGTACTTCCTGGTTATCACTTTCTCACACAATATTCCATCTGAAGGGAAATACATTATTTGATTTTTTACTAAAATTGTTCTGAAGTGTTATTACTTTTAATACACAAATTTATGTGCTGATTTATTTTATTCTCAGAACAATGCTATCACAGCCAGCAATATACTACGTTACCTACATATTCATTTTTGAAATAACTTTCTTTGTTCATTAACAGAATCACTGCCCATTTTATTCCAAATATGCTTACCCAAAAAACTTTTAAGTTCTTAGATAAAGTTAAGATAAGTTAAGATAAAGTAAAGATAAGTTCTTTACTCTCTGGGGCCTACCTGTTTTCTCCAGCTTTCAAGTGGCTGGCCATTTCCTCATTCCATCAGTCTAGTCTTCAACACTTCACCAAAGCTGGTAGATTACCTGTGCACACGCCTTTTATCTCACTACCCTAACCACAGCGTTCTACTTGCTGACATACCATCTCAAAGAGACATCCACACGTAATCGAATCCATCTTTCCTCTTTCCAGACACACCAAATCAAAACAACTCCAGACAGCTGGCTATTATTAAAGTCTCCATTTATCTATTTTAATTTGATACTGAACCCTGAGGTAATAAATTGAATATTTTTTAAATCTAAGGAATAAAAAAGATTGAAAATTCCTCCTAGTACCTTGTTCCAACAACTGACTAACTTTTGCTGCCAAAGTGTATTATGTTCCTATCAAAACTTAGTCTTCCAAATGCCATCTTCTTTCATTTGAATTTTCTTAGAAATGAAGTGTATTTGGTTACTGTCTGACTTACTGCATACCTGGGGCCAATGATGAAGTCAACGGTCTCATCGTGTAGTAAAAAACATCTGTCCCAAAATCCTGCTTGATTTGCACAGGCTTCCTATAGTAGTTACACAAAAAAGTTAGCTAAAGTAGGAAACAGGCCAGGCAGGTGGCTCACGCCTGTAATCCCAGCACTGTGGGATACCAAGGCAGGCGCATCACCTAGGGTCAGAAGTTTGAGACCAGCCTGGCCAACATACAGTGAACCCCATCCCTACTAAAAAATACAAAAATTAGCTGGGTGCGATGCAACATGCCTATAGTCCCAGCTACTGGGGAAGCTGAGGCAGGAGAATCGCTTGAACCCAGGAAGCAGATGTTGCTGTGAGCCAGCACCACTGCGCTACAGTCTGGGCAGCAGAGCAAGACTCCATCTTGCTCTCAAAATAAAATAAAGTAGGAAAGGGAAAGGTACCCTTATGTGAAAATGAAAACTTTTATGCTTCTATATAGTTGTCCATATCTCTACGACTTTGCCACTTTACATTTAATGAAATTATCCCCTTAAGGGAACGTGGCAGGGTCTAGCCTCTGTTAAATGCTACTGGCATCACTTCTCAAGTATCTGAGAGAAAGAATGTGCTGGTCATTGCTACCACGTATCTATACCTTTTTTTCAGACTAAAGGTTCACAACACTGAGTATGTCATAGTTGATTTTATGTTCCCACCCAGAAAAAGACAGAGGAAACCACAAAAAAAAAAAAAAAAAAAAACTCAGCTCAATTAGAGAAAACCCTAACGTGTAAATGAAAGAAGAAAGTGGAAATAGGGAATCAATACAAATCTTCTTTTCCTAAATTTGAATATTTTATTTGTTAAACTGGGTCAACTATAGACAGAGAAGCTCAATTATTACTTAGGCGGTTAATTTCCAAAGAAGAGTCTACAAGGTTGCTTACTCTATTATTTTCCTTCAATCGTTTCTAATGCCTGAGGAATTTTTCACTAACTATGTACATTCCATCAAGGCGCCAAGGGCAAAGCCAATCAGCCAGGTTTGCCCCCTAGAAGTGGCAAAATGTAACTGCAAAAACCTGATTTAACATACGGTAAAATTTAATGGCAGCAAAATACAGTCAGTTCCAAAAAAGACAGCAATAACATCCTTAATGAGAAGTTACAATATGCTATGTTACAGTATTTATTTATTAAACAAAACATATTTCCCTTTCTTCCAATACGGCTCTTCAAAGAAAGTAATTTTAAGCACTAAAATTTAAAATATGGATGTCTTTAGAGTATAAAATGCCATCACATTTTTGTATTTAAATTACAGGCATTCTTTCTACAATTGTTTTTAACTAAAGTAAGGCCACATGCCTTGCCTTCAGTGTTTAATTATCCAAACTTCACAATATCTTTAGGAGCACACAAAAACAAATGTTCTCAAGTAATCAATTCTGACAGCACACTGTTGTCAGATTTAAACCCAAGAAAGAAGCACTTTCAGAAATCAGCAATGATCATAGCTAGGAAACTAGTGATCTATGGTTTCCAAGAATAGGGCATGGGTCCTCCCCTCACCCCCCGCCGTTGATTGTTCAAAGGATTCTCTCTAAAATTACTGCTTGCTTGTGTGCTTACAAACGCGCGCGCATACACACACACACACGCGCACACACACACACACCACTGTAGCTTATCTACTTTTAGCTCCCTTCTACCTTCCCTCCCTCTGCCTCCCATCTGCCAGTTGCTATCTGATAATCCTAACCCATGGATTCCCCTACCTTCATATGGGAAAGCAGATGGAGAGGAAAGGCAGGCTTTTACAGATCCCTGTTTCTTTACTAAATAACATCCATCATATAATACATATTAAGTTAATACTTAATATTAAAGGACTGATGAGAAAAATAAAGTCACTTTTTGGAAAAATATTTAGCCCCCTAAATATTTCAAGTGAAAGAAAATCTTTCTGGAGTGGTACAGATGCTACAAGGAATAAAAAACCTAGATGTCATCCAGGGCTCTGACTACAGCACTTTGGGTGTCATTTCCTCCCCATGAACTAAGCCGTGATCACTTGACCTCTAAAATGGGTGTAACAGTCTCTGCCCAGCAAACTCACAGAAACTGTGAGAGTATCAGATGAAATAAGATGAATGACAGTTCTTTATATCAATAGGTATTTTGTAACCACAAGGTATTAGTAAAATGAAGAAACTGGGCTCACAATGGCTATAGACACCTTAAATATAAACATTCTGCTTTCAATGGCACAACTGGGAACATATATACCATGTAACCTTCTTTCTCTGTGTGTGTGTGTGTGTGTATGTGTGTTTTTTTTTTCTTCTTTTTTAGAAACGGCATCTCTGTTGCCTAGGCTAAAGTGCAGTGGCATAGCACCATCATGACTCACTGCAGCCTCAATCTCCTGAGCTCTAAAAATGATTCTCCCATGTTAACATCCCAAATAGCTGGGACTGGGATTCAGATGCATGTTACCTTGCCTCGCTAATATTTTATTTTTTTGTAGAGTCAGGGTCTCCCTATATCGCCAAGGCTCGTCTCGAATTCTTGGGCTCAAGCAATCCTCCTGCCTTGCCCTTCCAAAGTGCCTAGATTATAGGCATGAGTGACCACATCCAGCCATGTCAACTTTTTCAAAGAATAAACATGAAGGATATCTTCTACTCTTCAAATCCAAATACATATTTAAACAGCTTCTATTTGAATTTTCTAAGGTAGTAGCAAACCCAGTAGTCATTTTGACTGAACTGACACACTTTCTTACGCCAAACTGAAACAATGCTGTGACCCACTGCCAGTAACCGTGCCTCTGCCCTCTCAAGGAGTTTTAATTTATCTTCCACCTACAGCCCTTCAAATTTCTGAAGGCAAGAATCCCTCTCTCTCTCTCTCTGTTTTCTCTTCCACAAGACAAATAACTCCTTCCTTATCAGGCGTGATTTTCAGTTCCATCACTGTCCTGGTTATCCTCTTAGGAGTGCACACAAACTTATCAAAACCCTCTTAACATGGGACAGAATCCAGCCTGGAAATAACCTCTGACCTCAACACCCTTTCTAATGAAGCAGCTTAAAAGTCACAAAAGCAATTTTTGGTTGCCACGCCTGGCATTTAGCTGAGACTACCTTTATAAACAACCCATATAAAGGAAGGTCTCATAATACTGTCAAAGACACAAAGACACAAAGATACATGTAACTGAAGAACTCGGTTAGGTTTATGCAGCTAAGCAAATCCTATACCTAGACAACTGACCACTCAGAGAAGGAAGCTTATTATTTGATATAGTCACAATAAATATTTTATTAACTAAAAGCTCATGTAATATGTCTTTTTTTAAACACTCTCATTCCCTTTATTTCCTTTAAATGTTCAAAAATATTTTATGAGAGATGTAATGTAAAATATTTTAAAGCACTCCATGTATTTTTTGAATAGGGCTAATTTTTTTGAAAAATAAATACCTGACATAAAACGAAAGACAAAGTAAAAACCACATCATCTTTTCCACAGCAAATTCATGAAAATGCCTAACAGCATAGAAACTGTACTTTTCCATAGTTTGACGAACCTATTTAGCTACTCAGATTTCAATGACATTTTCAGACAGACAAGTTTTTTCTTTCTTTCTTATCACATGAAGAATACAGTGACCACTTTCTCCCTTCTTGAAAAAAAAAAGAATAAAGTTGAGTTTACCTGGCATTAGCTTATTGTACCCCTTGTTTTAGGGGTTTTCTGTAAAACATACAGGTTTTTATGCAAGAATGTTACAGCATTTCTCTTAGCTATTTAGTGGCTTTTTGCTTACTATTTATTTTGTCAAGATTGTAAAGCAAGTGACTTCCATAAGCAAAAAGTGTTATTTTACCAAGGAATTCAAAAACCATAATAATAAAACCAGCATATCTTCTGACAGTTTGGCAGCATCCACCAGATCCCTCACCAATAAATTGTAAGACTTTAAATCCTATTAAAGTTTTATGAAGCCTTAGTGTTGCCCAATTTTTAATATAGATTCAAGACTTGCATAGGCTTATAGCCTTATAGTCATCAGTTATCTTTTTCTATTGTTGTTAACATGGAATCTCACTCTGTGGCCCAGGATGGAGTGCAGAGGCGTGATCTTGGCTCATTGCAACCTCTGCCTCCCGGGTTCAAATTATTCTCGAGCCTTAGCCTCCTGAATAGCTGGGATTACAGATGTGGACCACTTCACCTGGCTAATTTTTGTATTTCTAGTAGATATGGGGTTTCGCCATGCTGACCAGGCTGGTCTCAAAGCCCTGATCTCAAGTGATTCACCCGCCTCAGCCTCCCAAAGTGCTGGGATTACAGGCATGAGTCATCATGCCCACACTGTAGTCATCTTTTGGAGAACTTTCCCTATAGCATATTAAGAGAGTTTACAAAATGTACCAAATAATAAAAAGTTTTGGTAGCAAAATTCTAATTCTAAAACATGATATTATTTTAAAGAGTTGGTGGTCACATATAAAGCAATGGCAATATCTAAGACCCAGAGATCACACTCTTGATGGTGTTTTAAAAGAATATGCTTTGGGCCGGGCATAGTGGCTCATGCCTGTAATCCCAGCACTTTGGCTCACTTGAAGTCAGGAGTTTGAGAACAGCCTGGCCAAAATGGTGAAACCCTGTCTCTAATAAAAATTCAAAAATTAGCCAGGTGTGGTGGCACATGCCTGTAGTCACAGCTACTCAGGAGGCTGAGGCGGGAGAATCGCTTGAACCTGGGAGGCGGAGGTTGCAGTGAGCCAAGATCGTGCCACTGCACTCTAGCCTGGGTAACAGAGCAAGACTCCATCTCAAAAAAACAAAAGAGAGAGAGAGAAGATGCTTTGTATCTGAAAACTTCTGTGCAAAGATTATAGAAACACTGAATAACAAAAGAGCATCGTGTAGTCCACAGGGAGAAAAAAAAATTTTAATTGGCTTTTCCTTTGATTTTGATCTCCTAACTCAAATTCCTCTCCTAACTGCATAGTTTTCTAAAGCTATTAAAATTGAATCCACCCAACCCATTTAAATCTAACCATATTCTTCTCAAAATGTACATAACTTGACACAGAAACAAAGCAATGATTTTAGCATCAGAGTGTGCCTAATGCAACCAAATAATTCCCAGTTACTAAGGTAATTCTCATAATTATCCAGCAATCTATAGTTCTGTGCTGAAAATTCTAAAAAGTAACATCATTTGTCAGTAAACATTTACTGAGCAACATTTACTATACATTTCTTCATTAGTTATTTTCAAATGAGTTATGAAAAATCACAGATGAAATTTTCGAACACAGTTCTGTTACTCAATTTATAACTTCAGTATGAGGAAGCAGAAAATAAATGTCTATAAAACTCACAAAGCAATGTACTGATCACTATAAAGGAGATACATATGAATTGCATTCATTTCTAAAATATTTAGTACACATGGGTGTATAGTGACATATACAGTGCCAGGTCCTGAAGATGCACTAAGATGAAAAGTAAGAGTTGGAGCAAAGAGTGTATTACGAAAAGCTTCCAATACAGAGGTATGCCACAAGAATAAACCTAGCAGGCCTGAGACTGCCAAAAAAATCCTGTCTGCAAGTTTGGCCTTTGATGGGCATGGGAGAACGTGGCTCACAGAGTATTCCCTGTCAATAGATAACGTGTCAGGGTGGTTTACTGTGCCTAGACTACTTGTGTAAACAGTATGGGTTATGCTGAACCCCGTCTTCCTTATGGAAGTCTGAAATTTTGATATATCCTAGGGAGAAGGTGCCTATGAGTTTCCAATAAAAATCTTGGACATTGAATGTTAAATGGGCATCCTTGTACTGAAACATTACACAAGTGGGGCTGCATTTTTATTAGTGGACAAATAGTATGCTCTGGCCAAGTGCAGCAGCTCATGCCTGTAATCTCAACTCATTGGGAGGCTGAGGCAGGTGAATCGCTTGAGCCCAGGAGTTCAAGACCAGCCTGTACAACATGGTGAAACCTCATCTCTACTAAAAACACAAAAATTCCCCAGGCATGAGAGCATGTGCCATAATCCCAACTACTTAAGAGGCTGAGGCACGAAAATTGCTTGAACCCAGGAGGTGGAGGCTTCATTGAGTCAAGATCGTGTCACTGTACTCCAGCCTGGGTGACAGAGCAAGACTCTGCCTAAAAAAAAATTACATATATATATATGCTTCCCAGGAAGGAGAGAACATAAGGAAAACTGCGCACAGCTTCCTCTAGACTCTGCCTGTGCCTTTTCCCTTATGATAGGGCTTTACATACATACTATGCCACTGTAATAAACCTTAGCCATGAGTACAAATATACACTGAGTTCTGTGAGTCCTTCTAGAAAAATCAAGTGTTAGGGTAGTGCTGGGAACCTCCAACAAACAAAGTGAATTTAGTTACATGTGCTGAAAATGGGATACAAATTTGCCAGTAGAAGGTAAAGGGTCATTTCAAGATTAATAAAGTTTTGTCATACAAATATTTGACTTATACAAATTAAACTATACCAACTCAACTAAAGCATTTAAAAAATGAGAAAAATCAAAGAAAGAAAATAAATTGAAATAAAAAAGACCATTTCCTTTCATGGCCAAAAAACAAACCAACTCTATCTAGTGATCAAATAAGGAAGTATAATCAGGAGTAATTATAAAAGGTTATTGCCTTATAACTTGGCTTCAGAACCTAAGTTCTGCAAAGAGGTGAATCCACTGTAGAGAAAATTATAACAATGAAATAATAGTAAAGTAACTTAGTCATTTTGCGTGGAGGAGACACAATGAAGGATAGAAGTAAATCTGGTTGGGAAGATGCAGTTAGTCAAAGATGATAGGACTCAAATTTTTGTGGTTGCAGCAGCAAAATCAGAGCAGTAACAGGAAATAAATGATGACTGTGTGAATTAGGATATTCTGCCTTCCAACTAATAGAAATGGCAATGGCTAAGACTAATCAGGGGCCACCCCAGTAGGGCATTAGCTTCTCAATAATAATATACAGCTGCATGGAGAATGGGTGGGAACTCTGCCAATGTCTTGATTCAACTGTGAAAGATGAAGGGCAATAGATAATGGGCAACCAATGACCCTAATATACAGGATGAATTGTGTGTGGAGGGAAAATTCTGTGCAAGGTAAAAGGACTATATAGGCTATGACAATAAATGCATTAATCTATTAATTTATATCTTAGCAGCTATGGAGAGAAGGGTAGGGATGGGAAATACTGATTTATAGGCCTTGAACATAGTTGATACTGATATCTACAGGCATAGTATCAAAGATTAAAAATCAGACAGACTGATATTCTAGAAGCTTTTAATCCAAGGCAGGTGAAATCAGACAGACAGGCAAACTTAATGTAACTAAAGAAAAGAATAAAAACACAAAATTAAGAAATACTGATGTTACATGCAAGCAAAGAGGAACACAGAAACTCTTTCTCAAATCCTCCTCCCACATGTCCAGCCATCAGATAGGTTGGCTGAGGATTCCCAACTCTCCATCTCCTGGCAGTGCCATGATACAGTGGAAAGATACTGATATCCCTGAGTGTCATCGAACTGTATCAGAAAGGGTGACTTACAGGATACCCTTTAAGTCAAGAAACATTCAGGAAAATAATTATCTAAATGTAGAAATTTTATTCATTAAAAATAGGAAATTGATCTTTACTTGTTCCTAAAATATTTTGTTTCCTCACTCAGAATCAACCAAAGCTCTTACATCCTAACAATCAAATGGGAACAGAAGGACCAACTCAGAAGAGGCTGCATACCCACGCTTCTCTCTCACTATAGGTCATTTGCTAGAATTCTGCCAAAATCCTCACGCTGCCAGGAGGTAGGATCACTGGCACAGGAATATCTCCCTGATACAGACACAGCTGTGTCTGGCAACAAAAGATCTGGCAAGGAATGCCATCCAAACCTAGGACACAAATATTGCAGCAGAAGACATTTTCTGACAAAGAAAACCAGGGTTTCTCCCCTTGACCTGATTTTCTTAACAGCATTAAGTGCCTGGACCAAAGGAACTGAAAATGAGAGCTGCAAGGGAATCTTTCAAGAAAGGAATCTGGGGTACTCCAAGTGGGGAGGAATTCTTCAGGAATACTGTCTTTTCCAAAGATATGGGGCTTACTGGTCTGTCTAGGCCCATGGACTCTACCACTTGGGACATTTAATAATCACTCGCAAATCTCCTCACTCTGAGAAAAACATATGGCCTGTTTAAGAAGAATATGGATGAGCAAAGATTATTCAGTCCTTGCTATTGCTGAGTCAGCCTTGATATCAATCCTGCTCCACCTCTAGTACCATAAAATCCTAAAACTGCATTTGTGATTTGTTCTCCTGCAGGACAATCTGATATATCATTCCCAACCAAGTCTTTAAGTGACTGGGTTACCACCAGCTGCTCTACACTCCATGGAGTCGCTCAACTCATCAAACTCCATCTTCAATCCTGACATTTTGGTGACAGGGTCATAGTCATGCACGGTTGGATTTGTTCGAGGTCAGATGACTGCTAGCCCAGATCCCTGCCAGCTGGCATTCCTGGTCCTTAACGTGTCCACAGTTCTACTCCTCTGAGACAGGTAACCTGAATGGTGAATTATAGTTCCTGGGCATCACTTAGACTGTCTTCATACACTGATTTCCTGTATTCTCATCTACTCTAGAAATGGAATCTCACTCAAACCTGGGCTTGCTTCTAATTCTCTGCCTCTTCCTGACCAACAGTATCCACCAAGACTTCGCCAGCCTGACCCAGGCCCCACCCTCATCAGAGCTTCCTCAAATTTTCTTGTTAAGATGTCAAGAAAAGCTATTAGATTTGGGGCATGTTACGACAGTCAATAATCCACTATTTGAATATCAAGAGCATTTTTGTAATTGACTCTTTTTCCTAATCAACTCAAAATCTATCTTCAAATTCATCCCTCACACTATTGCCAGAGTACTCTCTGCAGTTCATCCATCTCCTCACACCAATGTCTGTTTAAAAGCCACACATTGCTTGCCAGAATTTCAAACTCCTTTGCATGACAAAAGAGGCCCTTCACATGCTGACTTGTCTGTCTCAGCTCAGATCACTGTACCTCCTCCCCCTTCGCTGCACACTTCATTGCACACACACCTGGCACTGGCCATCTAAGAACACACATCCTCTGCCTGGAGCAGGGGAATAGTGCTTCACACTTTCATCTGAGAGATTCTCACATAAGTCAGATTCCATCAGGATGAAAGATTCCTATTTGGGTCAACATCATGTTACTTTTACAAACATATGCTTTGCATTTTATACTCAACTTTATTCTATGAAAAGTGAAACACAAAAGAAATCTGCTTTAAAAAACAAATAATAATAGTATAACTGCTAATAGTTATTGAGTTATTTATTATGTGTGAGGCACTTTGTTAAGCACCTTTATATGTATTACATAATTTACTCCTCAAAAGAACTCTATGAAGTAGAGGTTACATATTAACCACGGTTAACAGATGAGGGAGCTGAAGCAGAAACAGAATGAATAACTTCTCGAAGGTTTCACAGCTATTACAGGAGCTAGGGATTGAACCAAGACAATCTGATTTCAGATCCCACCATGTTACATTACCTTAATACACTCACAATCTTGGCCACCAGTTTGCCACTTGGAAAGCAGAATTCTAAAACTGACTCCCCACAACTCACACCTTTGTATAATGCTTTCCCATTTGAGTATGAAAGGAACTTGTGATTATGATAAGATATCAATCCTATGATTATGTTATACAGAGATTATATTTGGGGAGCCTCACCTAATCACATGAGCTATGTAAAAGCAGGGAGTTTTCTCTGGCTGGTAAGCAAGGAAGTTAAAGATACTAAAACAAGTTAAAGATACTGAGGGGCCCACAGGGTGGCCTGAGAGGGGCCACTCACAGACCTAGGGACTGAAAACAGTCTCTAGCCAAAGGCCAGCAGCAATAAGGACCTCAGTCCTACAACCTAAAGGAACCAAATTCAGCCAGCAACCTGCTTAGAAGCAAACTGATCCTCAAAGCCTCCTAATAAGAACCTTGCCCTTCCAATACCTTGATCTGCTTGATCTGGCCTTGTAAAACCCTTAAGCAGGGAACCTACCCAGACTTCTCACCTATACAACTGTAAGATAATTTATTTAAATGTTGTTTTAAGCCACTAAGTTTGTGATAATTTGTGAGGCAGCCAAGGAAACTAATGCCTGACTTCTGGTACCAAAGTCTATGTCAATTTTCTTCTTTTTTTTTTTTTTTTTGAGACGGAGTTTCACTCATGTCACCCAGGCTGGAGTGCAATGGCGCGATCTCGGCTCACTGCAACCTCCGCCTCCTGGGTTCAGGCAATTCTCCTGCCTCAACCTCCTGAGTAGCTGGGATTACAGGCACGCACCACCATGCCCAGCTAATTTTTTGTATTTTTAGTAGAGACGGGGTTTCACCATGTTGACCAGGATGGTCTCGATCTCTTGACCTCGTGATCCACCCGCCTCGGCCTCCCAAAGTGCTGGGATTACAGGCGTGAGCCACCGCGCCCAGCCATTCAATTTTCTATTACTGAACAATAATTACCACAAACTTAGCAGCTTAAAACAACATCATTTCTTATTTCATAGTTCTGTAGTTCAGAAGTCTGGATGGGCTTGACTGCATTCTCTGTTTAGGGTCTCTGGGGAAAGCTCCATAGAAGAATCTGCCTCCAAACTCATCTCGGTTGTTGTCTGAATTCTAGTTCCTTAAAGCTATAGGGCAGTGGTCTTCATTTTCTTACATTATTTTAGATGCGATAATAAATATGATTTGTAATCTCCAAATACGGTTAATTATGTAAAAAATACTGCAAATGCCTTTAAATATAATGGAAACATTGTTTAATGTAAGAAATTTAGTCTTTTCACACACACACACACACACACACACACACACACAACCATTCAAAAAAATCAATAAATCCAGGAGCTGGTTTTTTGAAAGATCAACGAAATACAGAAACCACTAGCCAGATTAATAAAAAAGATAAGAGAAAATAATCAAATCGATGCAGTAAAAAAGGATAGAGGGGATTCCACAGAAATAAAAACTGCCATCACAGATTACTACAAGCAACTCTATGCAAATAAACCCGTAAGCCTGGATGAAATGAATAAATCCCTAAAAACTTACACCCCCCCAAGCCTAAACCAGGAAGAAGTTGAAACCCTGAATATACCAATAATAAGGGCTAAAGTTGAGGCAGCAATCGATAGCCTATCAACCAAAAAAAGCCCCGCTCCAGGCGGGTTCACAGCCGAATTCTACCAGACATACAAAGAGGAGGTGGTACCACGCCTTCTGAAACTATTCCAAACAATCCAAAAAGAGGGAATCATTCTCAAATCATTTTATGAGACCAACATCATCCTGATGCCAAAACCTGGCAGACACTCAACAACAACAACAAAAACTTCAGGCCAATAACCATTATGAACATAGATGTAAAAATCTTCAATAAAATACTGGCAAACTGATTGCAACAGTACATCAAAAGGCTTATCCATCACAATCAAGCAGGCTTCATCCCGGGGATGCAAGGCTGGTTCAACATACACAAGTCTATAAACATAATCCACCACATAAACAGAACCAAAGACAAAAACCACATGATTATCTCAGTAGATGCAGAGAAGGTCTTTGACAGAATTCATCAGCCTTTATGCTAAAAACTCTCAATAAGCTAAGTATCGATGGAACGTATCTCAAAATAATAAAAACTATTTACGAAACACCCACAGCCAATGTCATACTGAATGGGCAAAAACTGGAAGCATTCCCTTTGAAATCTGGCACTAGACAAGGATACCCTCTCTCACCACTCCTATTCAATACAGTATTAGAAGTTCTAGCCAGGGAATCAAGCAAGAAAAATAAATAAAGCATATTCAATTAGGAAAGAAGAAAGTCAAATCATCTCTATTTGCAGATGACATGATTGTATATTTAGAAGACTCTATTGTCTCAGCCCAAAATCTCCTGAATCTGATAAGCAACTTCAGCAAAGTCTCAGGATACAAAATCAATATGCAGAAATCACAAGCATTCCTAAACATCAATAATAGACTAAAAGCCAAATCAAGAGTGAACTGCCATTCACAATTGCTACAAAGAGAATAAAGTACCTAGGATACAACTAACAAGGGACATGAAGGACCTTTTCAAGGAGAACTACAAACCACTGCTCAAGAAAATAAGAGAGGACACAAACAGATGTAAAAACATTCCATGCTCATGGTTAAGAAGAATCAATGTTGTGAAAATGGTCATATTGCACAAAGAAATTTATAGATTCAATGCTATCCCCATCAAGCACCCTATGATGCTCTTCACAGAACTGGGAAAAACCACCTTAAACTTCATATGGAACCAAAAGAGAGCCTGCATAGCCAAGACAATCCTAAGCAAAAAGAGTAAAGCTGGAGGCATCATACTACCTGACTTCAAACTATACTACAAGAATACAGTAATCAAAACAGCATGGTAATGGTACCAAAACAGAAATATAGACCAATGGAACAGAACAGAGGCCTTGGAAGTAACACCACACATCTACAACCATCTGATGTGTGACAAACTTGACAAAAACAAGCAATGGGGAAAGGATTCCCTGTTTAATAAACAGTGTTGGGAAAACTGGCTAGCCATGTGCAGAAAGCAGAAACTGGACCCCTTCCTGACACCTTACACTAAAATTAACTCCAGATGGATTAAAAGCTTAAACATAAAGACCTAACACCATAAAACCCCTAGAAGAAAACCTAGGCAAAACCATTCAGGACATAGGCATAGACAAGGGCTTCATGACTAAAACACCAAAAGCATTGGCAACAAAAGCCAAAATACATAAATGGGACCTAATTAAACTCCAGAGGTTCTGCACGGCAAAAGAAACAATCATTAGAGTGAACAGGAAACCAAGAGAATGGGAAAAAATGTTTGCAATCTACCCATCTGACAAAGGGCTAATATCCAGAATCTACAAAGAACTAAAACAGATTTACAAGAAAAACAAACAAACAAACTCATTCAAAAGTAGGTAAAGGACATGAACAGACACTTTTCAAAAGAAGACATATATGAGGCCAACAAACATGAAAAAATGCTCATGACTGGTCATTAGAGAAATACAAAACAAAACTACATTAAGATGCCATCTCATGCCAGTTAGAATGGCGATCATTAAAAAATTTGGAGACAACAGATGCTGGAGTGGATGTGGAGAAATAGGAACTTTCACATTGTTGGGAGTGTAAATTAGTTCAACCATTGTGGAAGACAGTGTGGCAATTCCTCAAGGACCTAGAAATAGAAATTCCATTTGACCCAGCAACCCCATTACTGGGTATATACCAAAAGGATTATAAATCATTCCATTATAAAGACACATGGACATATATGTTCATTGCAGCACTGTTAACAATAGCAAAGACTTGGAATCAATCCAACTGCCCATTGATGATAGACTGGACAAGGAAAATGTGGCACATACACACCATGGAATACTATGCAGCCATAAAAAAAACGATGAGTTCGTGTCCTTTGTAGGGATATGGATGAATCTGGAAACCATCATTCTCAGCAAACTGACACAAGAACAGGAAATTAAACACTGCATGTTCTCACTCATAAGTGGATGTTGAACAATGAGAACACAGGGACACAGCATGGGGAGCATCAAACACTGGGGTCTGGAGGGACAGTGGAGTATAGGGAGGTTGGCGAGAGATAACATGGGGAGAAAAATCAGATATACGTGATGGGGGAATGGAGGCAGCAAACAACATTGCCATGTATGTACCTATGCAACAATCCTACATGATCTGCACATGTACCCCAGAACCTAACCTAAAGTGCAATAAAATATATATATATATGAAATTTAGTCTTTTATTAAATAAATAAAGAGGGAAGAATAAGGATGAGGGAGGGAAAGAATAGGGAATATTAAATAATCTTCATAAATTTTAATACTAACTCTTGTGTTACAAATAGAGAAAATCAGTTCCTCTTATAAAATACAATTTAAAAAACCAAAGCACATGTTTCTAACATTTCCCATTTCATTGTTTTTCTCCAAATCTTAAGGCTTAAATTATATATATTTTTTCATTTATTACTGAATGGTCTGAGTACACTTCACCAGTGTATATACAGATATCAAACTTGTATCAAGAATTTAACACATAAGGAAACTATTGACCATAAATATTTTTTCTATTGCTTTTTTCACCTCATAAAGACATAATAAACCATTAAAAATACAGATGTAGAACACAATAAAGAGAAGAAGTTGGGAAAACTGATGCTCAAAAGGTATTATGTAACTTTAGTTTGAGTTTTTTAAAGTACACTTACAAATCTGGGGCTTTCCCCATGGGAATATTTTTAATTTTGCAACAAACTACCCTTTAAAGTAAGCCATCTAAAATTACAAAGTGACAAAAACACCTTCTTTGTCCAGAGATATTTCACTTCATTGGCAGCTGTTAGCACAAAAGTGAGAAAAACTTGGCTTGAGCACATACAAAAACCCTAATATTAAACTCGGATGACAAGCAAACTGGACCCAAATTCACCTTCCAAATGTGTTCACTGAGTGAAATGGGAACAACGTTGGGCTGTTGCCAATGAATTCCTTCAAGACAGATTTTAAATATAGGTATTATCCTGTCCTGTATCATGAATATGCATAATATTTTACTTTCATTAACAGTCTCTTAATGACTGTAACATCTACTGCTTTATTCACATATTGTAACCCTATTATACTTTCCTTTAATGGGTGTCTCCTATGGAAATAGCTATAGTTCTTCGGTTTTTTCCTTTTTTTTTTTTTCACCTACGCAAGAAGTGGAATGTTCCTACACAGTATCAGAATTCCTTAATCAGAGATTTTGGATAGCTAATTTTTTTATTACTTTATTGTAAAAGAAAATATGGAACATATATACTGTGTTTATATAATATTTTCTGCAGGGTTTGGGACACCATTCCATAATCAAGCACATTCACATGTATGCAACTAAATTTATGAATAGTAATGCTGGCTTGGTAGGATAAAAACAAAAGGCTACGAACAGCTTTGCATAAGTTCAGGTCTGGATTTGCTTCTAAACGAGTTATCTTTTTCTAAATGTCGTTTTTAGAGCCTTTTGGATTTCATATTTCTAGATTAAGGGCCTATGAACCTAGAGGTTAGAATGAATGATTAGATAGGCCATTAAAGTCCTATTCCTCCAGAGAGATGATATAAACTTATTAGAATGATGACAGGTGCTCTTGCAATGGTAACAAGAAAAAGTGCAATGCCGCAGAATTAAAGAAAAACCTGTTAATTTACTTGGGACCAGAGCTTCTTAATGTGTTCTGTCTGTAAAAGATGGCATGAATAGTAGGTAACACAAAGTAGTATTAGATGATTAAATGTCCTGACACTGCTGTTCAGGACAGCAACTCCTAAGGAACGGATTTTCTTTATGGAGAACTACTTCCATATTCTCTTTGACCTGAAAATGAAGCCCATAGATAAAAATAGGGCATTTACAGTCTCTTCTATACTTATGAATATTATACTCTTTTTCATATCAGCTGCAATCTACTTACCAATATTCAAATTGGAAACAACTTGCAAGTCGTAGCAATATATCCACATGGCCCTCCTTGGGGCTTTGCAATGTCAGATTTATAAAATACAAAACTACTACTTTAAATGAAGACAAAAGAAAATACACACACACACACACACACACACACACACACACACATTTGTTTCCATCAAGCTCTAGGGTCTGACAGAAGGAAAGGTTTAAAAAAAAAAATGATTGTTATATCAAAAGTTAAAATGTAACAAATATACACATTGAAACATTAATAACAGCTGCACTAAAAATTCTTCAGAATACAAAATACTTCTTAGTAGTCATTTTATCATAAAGTAAGGAAATTATAGGCCAAACCATTAAATGGAATTTATTCAAGTCCATGAACATTAATCTTCTTTATATAAAAAGAAAACAAAACTTCTCAGAAGAGTATGCATACTTTTTCAGCGGTGTTTGGAGAGCCTCCATTGTGCAATGTAATTACATTCATGCAAGTGGTTTTCACTTGTAGAAAATACCATAGCTAACTTTTAAAAAGTTCATTAAATCTACTTTTTTATGTTAAACATAAATTAGAGCTACACTTGGTTACTAAAACAGATCAAAAAGTAGCCTCCTGACAACTTACATACTCCAATACACATAAATCAGGCTGTTCATAAAGACACTTATAGGCTGCCCATTGTTCTCACATTTAATTTAGTACATAAAAACAACAAAAGGTCTTGGCAAACATAAAAATGTAAACTACCCTGAATACAAACAGAGAATGTGTTGCTATAATATTAAAGAATCAACAGATGGTTGGCATCAGGAGACTGGCAAAGATACAGAAAAACTAGAAAGACAAGTAAATAAAAAGGCAAATGTGTAGAAATTGAACAAGGTGTCTTTGATCCTCCTTTGCCATACTGAAAAAAGAATCTCTGTTAGCATTTATGCATCTGAGACCTTGTGAAATACTCAGCCTCAGTTAACCCATGCCTGAACTACAGAATTTTTAAAGCCTGCCAAAATCTACATGAGAGCACTGTATAAGGAGACTGCACAGTTTAAAAAAAGAAAAAACAGGAGGAAGAAAAGGAGAGGAAGAAGGAGGAAGAAAAGGAGAGCAGGGCATGGGAGGAAGAGCAGAGAGGAGGACTAGGAGGAGAAGGAAAGAGGAAGAGCAAGAGAAAGGAGGATGAGAGAAAGGAAGAAAGCAAAGGAAGATGGAGGAGGAAGAGGATAGGGAGAGGCAGGAAAAAGGAGGGAAAGGGGGGCCTGCTGCTCTCGAACTCTGATTCACCAGGCACATCCCAACCACATTAAGGTTTCTGAGAGTCATATAATGATTTTATGACCTCAACTGAAAGAAGTACACATATTTAAGTCTTCTATTACTCCAAAAATCATTAAGAAGCTATGTGTTAAGCACTGTACTAAGCACTAGAACACACAAACAAAACACTCTTCCCCATTTTCTTTCATTCAATAAATGTCGTTTGTACTAAGAAATCAAAATCAACATCTAGGCTCTGCTTGGAAAGGGCTCAGTCTAGTGGGAGGTGGGGGAACAACCTCACCTGCTTGACCTGCCTTGGAGAGTCAGAGAATAGCAAGGAGAGGCCCCTAAGCCAGCCCAGGAAAAATAATGAGAGTACGGATGAGAAAAGAGCTTCAGTCCAAGTAAAGGGACCAGCAAGAGCAAAGGCACATGTGTGAGTGTGAGTTAAACGTGAAACTATAAAGAATCAAGTGTGAGGCAGGAAACTCTGAAGAAAAAGGATCAGAGAGTTCAGCAGTGGGTCACACGGTGGGTTCCGTGTGACATCTGATGGCAGTGTGGAGCAGAGGGTAGCTCAGCATCACCCCTGAGTGGATTCTCAGCAGTCAGTTTTAGATTCTTCCTAAGAAGATTTATTGATCGTCTATGTAGGGTTGAGCTTGGGCAAGCAAGAATGGCCACCTACTATATGTTAGGGGTTTTGTCTATGAAACTATGTTTTGTCTATCTTCTCCCACTCTTTTGTGCACAGAAGGTGACGTCACAGAATAGATTTTGCATAGACTCATCTTGCCAGATTTCCCCTCCAGTAGAAGAATATCCTTTATGGCCACGCTCCTGCTGTCATCCAGCCTTTCTTTGAACACCTCTCTCTCCACGTGGGAACAGGTAACTCTATGCTGTGAATCAGGAGGTTTCACAGTTGTACCATTCAGCCTGCCAGAAAGTTTTTCCTCACATTGATTAGAAACACACTTCTATCTAGTTCTGCGTAATTATTGTTGTTGTTCTGTCATCGAACAGGAAAGCGAAGCCTTCACCATCTTCCACATGACACCACTTTAAATCACATGAAGACAATCTGCTTCTGCTCTTCCTCAGGTTGAGACCCACTTTCCTCACTGACTGACTGACAGGTCACAGCTTCCACACCCTTCCGGTATGGCCCCCTGTGGCATGTCAGATGTTTGTCAATTTCCAAGTCTGTATCTAACAGCCAGATGTTGACATGACCCTCCTAATACAGTATGACCAGTTCACAGTACCACAGCACTATTCTCTCCTGCAGTCTGACCACTCTACTTCTTTTAGTGCATTCTGAGTTTTCATTATTGCTGCCCAATAATATTGCTAACAAAAACGTCCGTATACATCAAGTAAGACATTTGCATATGGGTCAATATTAAGTCTAGTATTTTCCATTATAAGCTTCAAAAATTACACTTATCTATGCTGAATTTCAACATATATGCATTTAATCAATCACTCTAATTACTAAACATTTTTTGAATGCTAAGTATCTTAAAATATTATATATTCCTCAAATCCATTAGGGTGGCTACTATTTCAAAAAAGAAAGAGTTGATGAGGATATGGAGAAATTGGAAACTTGTGCCCTTTGGTGGGGTTGTAAAATAGTGCAACTGCTATTGAAGCTACAGAACTGGGAGCGGTGGCTCATGCCTGTAATCCCAGAACTTTGGGAGGCCGAGGTGGGCAGATAACCTGAGGTCAGTAGTTCAAGACCAGCCTGGTCAACATGGCAAAATATCATTCCTCCTAAAAATATAAAAATTAGCCAGGCGGGGTGGTGTACGCCTGTAATCTCAGCTACTCAGGAGGCTGAGGCAGAAGAATCATTTAAACGCAGGAGGTGGAGGTTGCAGTGAGTCCAGATCGTGCCATTGTACTCCAGCCTGGGCAACAATAGTGAAGTCCATCTCAAAAAAAAAAAAAAAAAAGGTAAATTTTACGTTGTGTGTTTTTACCACATTTTTTTTTTTTTTGAGACTTACTTCATCGCCCAGGCTGGAGAACAGTGGTACAATATCGGCACACTGCAACCTCTGCATCATGGGTTCAAGCAGTTCTCATGCCTGAGCCTCCCAAGTAGCTGGGACTACAGACCTGTGACACCACACCTGGCTAATTTTTGTATTTTTTTTGGTAGAGACAAGGTTTCACCATGTTGGCCAGGCTGGTTTTGAATTATTGACTTGAAGTGATCTACCCATCTCAGCCTCCCAAAGTGCTACCCTTATTGGCGTGAACCACTGTGCCTGGCCCACAATTTTTAAGAGAAAAAAACAGTATCTATCCCCTACCTTCACCCTAGTTGTACAGACAGCAGGCTCAAGGTAATATGCTCAATTTTCATGCTTGTTTGATAGAAATAATTGAACACAAAGAGCCAAGGCAGAGCTCGCTTTTCAATTAAAATTCAACACTCTGGCTGTAAGTGGCCAACTATCCATCAATATTCTAATCGCACTATCACCCAATTGACATTTCTCCAACTCCCACAAAAATTTACAATAGTCATTGTCAAACATTTCACTCAAAGCAAAAGCCATTATGTCTATTGGAATCTGCTGGGTTTACATAACCATTAAAAACATCCTACAGATTTCTAGTGTTTGCCACTGTTCTGAATACTCTCCAACAATATGTCGGCTATTTCATTCCAAAATTTTGTAACTGAAGAACTTCATAATTTCCAAAATCTACTTTTTCCCCACTAGGGGCTTCATTTGCCTTTATTTGTCATTTCTCAAAAAATAATAGTTTCTGCAAGAACAGGTACTTGCACCCAAGTATATAATTTTTCCAGGACTGAAGATAGAAACTATTAAATAGGTGGTTTTTATATTAGCTCCTCATGCATTTTGGGCTATTATGTACACTTTATTAAATGTTTATCCAGTTTATTTCATTGACACATAATTGTACATATTTATGGGATATGGTGTGCTATTTTGATATACATATATTAATGTATAATGATCAAATCAGGATAATTAACATATCTATCACATCATTTATCTGATATTTGTGTTAATAATATTCAAAATCTACCCTTCTAGCTATCTGAAAGTATACAATACACTATTGTTTATTATAGTCCCCCTATAGTACTACAGAACACTAGAACTTATTCTTCCTATCATTAATGAAGATTTCACAATCAATTGTCCAAGTAATCAAAATTAGGAACTACAAAGTCCAAGAGCAAAAAAAATCTATTATTGAAATAGAAGATTAATATGTAAAGTTAATAGTAATAATGACTTTAATCACACATTAACAAAGCAGACAAAGTGAGAGTAGGAAGCAGTGGAGGTAAAATGTTTTCTTTTCTCTCTGTCTTTATTTATTAGATTAAATAAAGATTAAATATGTAGAATTTAAAATGGATTTTTCTTCAGAATCACAAGAGAAGATGAAAGCAAATGCAACATCCAGCTTAACTCCATGTGAGTGGTTTTGCTTTTCACAAGATTCCTAATAAAACTCTTAGTTCACTAAGAAAAAACACACACACACGCACATTTTAAAATGCAAATAATGGCCAATTTAAGTCAAAGCCAATAGACTTAATGATGAAATTGTAAACACTGACATTGAAATAAAGATTAGGACAATATCGCTTATTATTAGCTTTATTATTTAACATTGTTGTGGAAAAAAACTAGTCAAAAAGAGGGGAAGAAGTTGAGTTCTTTTTCTTGCCCAGTACTGATACTGTGGGTATACTGAGGAAACTGGTCCCAGGCTGAAGCTTTAGTCTGTGTCTCTCTGAAGCATCTGAGCTTCCGGCTCTGACAGGAAGTATATGTGTGTCCTATGGCCTGGAACTACAGCCATTGCTCAGGAAGCAATTGTAGCACCTTGTAAGGAAGAGGTGGTGGGAAGCTCTTGGTCTAAGTGTGATCTGTGTGCCAGCTGCATAATCACCTGGCCTGGCTTTCAGCAGCAGATCACAACAATGGGCTGAGAACAAGCTCATTTTTCTGATGGGCAGTAGATGGACAGTGTTCTCTACCCGTGGTGATGTCAAGAGGGCCTAGTCTGGCCCTCCTTGATGAACTGGCTAAGACATTTAAAGAGAGTTTCCTGGCCAAATTTGTTGACCTAAAGTGTGTGGCCAATCTTTTGCCTCTATTTGCTAGCCAACCCAGGGCCCTGACTCAGGCCACCCTAGAAGCCAGAGCCTAGACCGCACAAATATGGATTAAAACAAAGACAGGAAAACAATTTCAACTTGAGTGCCAATTCCAACCGATCAGTGGTGTTTGCCGGGAGCACTGTGCTGAGGATGACTCTGGGACTGCCAAGGAGCCAGAAAGTTTATCTTCAATCCAGTGTGTCAGATGGTCATGGCACTTGAATACCTCACAGGGGCAACCCTGAAACCATCAGTTCACTTATGCCCTGGAGGCAGAGGAGTTAAGAAGGCAGATTCTGGTCTCTGGGGACCAGGTCGAGTTAGAATGGGAATTAGCCAAGTTTCCACAAGAAAACTGGCCATATAGAAAAAACAAGCCAAAGCTAGATTTGAGAGGAAACTATGAGACTATGGTTACCCAAGAATATGGGGAAAGTACGATGTGAAAAAAGCGGTGCAATTAGTGACAGATTTCACAAAAACGTAATAGGGTAGTAGATAAGGGGCAATATACAAATGACTGGGCATTTTGGTAGCTAGTCCTTAAATAAGAAATGGATTCCAAAAATTTATTTTTCACAGAGAATAGCTGCTTACAGGATATGTGCCATGTTGGAGTAGATAAATAATTCAAGCCAAGTTGTTTCTAAACACTATTTTATAAAGCTATAAAATCATCATTATTTCAAAAGTGTATAGAGTTTGTTCTGCTAGAATGCTTGTTTTTAAAATGACAATTGGCGCCAATGCTATTAATATATTAGGGAACAGTCAGAGTACAATAAAAACTCTGATTTTACTCATGCACAATTTCATCTCCCAGAAACACTAGGTGAATGAAGAAAACTTTCCCCAGCTGAGCCTCACAGAAACACACATGAGCCACAGAGAAATATGCACAGAACACTCAAACCCAAAATATCTACCACCTTTCTCAGTTCACTACACGTATTGTGAGACACGCACATCCACATCAGTAATTACAACCTTGCATCTGTTCTCAGATCAGCCTCCCTCTGCCACTGCAAAAGAATCACAACCTGCAGCTCTTCTTGCTGGACCCTTCCACAAGTAACCTTTAGGTCTTTTATAAAGTAAACTGAAATATTTAATTTATTTATTTATTTATTTACTTATTTTTTCTTGGGACGGAGTTTCACTCTTGTTACCCAGGCTGGAGTGCAATGACGCAATCTCGGCTCACTGCAACCTCCGCCTCCTGGGTTCAGGCAATTCTCCTGCCTCAGCCTCCTGAGTAGCTGGGATTACAGGCACGCGCCACCATGCCCAGCTAATGTTTTGTATTTTTAGTAGAGACGGGGTTTCACCGTGTTGACCAGGATGGTCTCGATCTCTTGACCTCGTGATCCACCTGCTCGGCCTCCCAAAGTGCTGGGATTACAGGCTTGAGCCACCGTGCCCGGTATGAAATATTTATTGTACTATTTATCATTCTTAATCATTTAACATTATGTAAAGCTGTGCTATCATTTGTATTGGATGCCTATCTTTTATTTTGTGTGTCATTGATTCAGATTTTGTATATTGTGTCCCTAACATCATTTTTCCCGTAAGACTTGTGATTTTTATTGTTTGATTTTTCATAGTACAGTGATTTTTAGGAACACATACTGCATTATAACAGAACTGACTGTATAACCAAACAACTAAAAGAGAAACAAGGTCTAAAAACATAAAGACCTTACAAAGTAAAAAAGTTGAAAGCATTTCAGACCATGAAATGAATCCCATGTCAGATATATTCCAGGGTGAAATTAAAATTTTATAAGCTTTATTAACCAGAGATATATTTGATGAAAAATATAAGGATTCTATTTACTATAAATCTCAGGAATTCTCAGGACATAAAGGAATGCATGCAAAATTTTAGAAAAATAAAAACCACCTTTATTCTCTTTTGCTATAGGAACTAGGATGTACTATGTTTTATATAACTTTAGTAAAACACTGACAAAATTTACAACGTGGGCCATGGGACATCAGTCAAATCCAGAGGAATCCTTAAAAACAAAACAAACTCTTATAAGACATTCTCTTGTAAAACTCTAAATAGTTGTGTTATCAAAACCTTCTAGAAAAATCTTATCTGAGAATAGTACATTTATTTATTTTTTACTATAAATAAAAAACATTTTCTCATGAGAAGGAATCTTGCTGAAAAATAACTACAGTGCCAACTCTGAGACCAGGTAGGTTCAATCAGCCAGAGTTCAGGATCATAAGCTTAACAAGTAAGAGGGCATGAGGTAAGTTCAGCTATATTTTTATGGCCTTGAATAAATAGAAGACTTTGTTTCTGAAATATAAGTGATATTTACAAGTAGCAAATAGTTTCCTCCTCAAATACCCATAACTCTGACCATGGCTGTTTTCACGTACCACATCACTTAAGTTGAAATTTTAACTGAATAATCCAAGTAACACTTAGTTAGCCTAACATTTATTTGGCCAGCTGCTGTGATAACCACATTATGTTCCTGGGATAACTTTCCAATTTAACAATTCAGTTGCTTTTCCATTCCTGGTCTCAATTTTTAACTCCAGGCTGCCTGAAGAATGATTTCTATTAAAATAAACCTACCAATTGGGTTTGGTAGCTCACGCCTATAATCCTAGCACTGTGGGAGGCTGAGGCAGGCAGATCACCTGAGGCTAGGAGTTTGAGACCAGCCTGGCCAAGATGGTGAAATCTTGTCTCTACTGAAAATGCAAAAATTAGCTGGGCATGGTGGCACAGGCCTGTGAGCTGAGCTACTCAGTGGCTGAGGCAGGGGAATTGCTTGAACCCAGGAGGCGGAGGTTGCAGTGAGCCACGATTGCACCACTGCACCCCAGCCTGGGAGACAAATCAGGACTCCATCTCAAAAATAAACAAACAAACAAACAAACTTATCTGTAGGCCAACTTTGTGTTTACTGCTCAGGAAATCATAAAATGTGACATGTAAGAAACTCTACTGTCCACACAATGAAGATAAAAGAATGAAATAATAAACAACTAGTTTTGGATTATTAACAAAAAAGCTAACCACCTTGTTTTCAGATTGGAAGTCAATGAAGTCACTCAGATATATCAAAAATTGCAAACAGATATTATACAACAAATTGGTAACTAAACATTCCAGAGAGAATACAATTTTTGAGCAGAAACTAACTGCTATAAAAGTTTACAAAAGGACTACAGAAGATCTAATTTCTGTAGACTTTCATTCCTGAATTCTTACACCTATGACCTTTCTCCCTAAGAAACAAACTTGTTGAAGTTACCTCCTGATTAAAACGTACTCTGTAGAAATTTTCAACAAAATAAATAAATACATGAATAAGCTGATTGACGAAGAACAAAAAAACAATTCAATGGGAAAAGGATAGTCTTTTCAACAAACGGTATTGGAACTACTGAATGTTCATATACAATATACACATCCAAACACAGACTTTATACTTTCCACAAAAATTAACTTTTCAAAATGAATCATGTACCTAAATGTAAAATTTTTTAAAATTATGAAATTCCCAGAAAATAGCATAGGAAAATATCTAGATAAGCTTGTGTTTGGTGATGACTTTTTTGATACAACACCAAAAGCACAGACCCATGAAAGAAAAATTGGTAAGTTTAACCTTATTAAAATTAAAAACTTCTGCTCTATGAAAGACACTGTAAAGAGCCATGTAAAGATAAGCCACACAGTGATATGAAAATCTTTGCTGGTATAACAGAAGATACAAAGAACTCTTAAAACTCAATATAGGAAAACAACTCAATTTTTTAAATGGGCAAAAAAAAACTAAACAAACACTTAGCAAAAAAGATGTACAAATGACAAGTATATAAAAAATGTTCAATATCATATGTCATTAGAGAAATGCAAATTAAAACAACAAAGAGATACCACTACACATCTATTAGAATGGCCAAAATCTAAAACACTGACAACATCAAATGCTGACAAAGACATGGGGCAACAGGAACTCTCATTCACTGCTGAATGGAATGCAAAATGGTGCAGCCTTTTTAGAAGACACTTTGACAATTTCTAACAAAACTAAACATACTCTTATCATGTGATCCAGCAATCATGCAATTTGGCATTTACCCAAGTGAGTTGAAAATTTATGTCCATACCACACAAAAACCTGCCACAAATAATTATAGCAGCTTTGTTAATAATTACTGAAATTTAAAAGCAACCAAAATGTCCTTCCGTAGGTGAATGGATAAAGAAACTGTGGTATATCCATAAATGGAATACTATTCAACAATAAAAATAAGTGAGCTATCAAGCCTCAAAAAGACATAGAGGGGAACCTTTAATGCATATTACTAAGTGAAAGAAGACAATCTGAAAGAGCTACATACTATATGATTGCAATTATGGTTGACCCTTGACCAACCCAGATTTTGAACTGTGCAGGTTCACTTATAGGTGGATTTTTTCAAAGTTACATCAAATATGCCTGCCACCCCTTCCACTTCCTCCACCTCTAACATCCCTGAGATAGCAAGGCCAATCACTCCTCTTACTCTTCCTCCTCAGTCTACTCAATGAAAAGTGACAAGGATGCAGATCTTTATGATGATCCACTTCCACTTAATGATATGAAATATATTTTGTCTTTCTTAAGATTTTCTTAGTGACATTTTCTTTTGTCTATCTTACTTAATTGTAAAAATACTGTACATAATACACATGATTTACAAAGTATGCATTAATCAACTATTTTCATTAAGCTTCTGGTCAACAGTAGGGTATCAGTAGTTAAGTTTTTGGGGAGTCAGAAGTTATACATCAATTTTCAACTGCACAGGGTTCAGTGTCCCTCTCCTGTGTTGTTGAAGGGTCAACTGATTATGAGATTCTGGAAAGGGCAAAATTATGGAGGTAGGAAAAAAAAATCAATTATTGCTGGGCACTGAGGTGAAGGAAGGAGGGATTAATAGAGCACAGGAAATTTGGGGGCAGTGAACAATTCTATATGAGACTGTAACAGTGGACACATGTCACTATGCATCTGTCAGAACCCACAAAATAAACAAAGCAATAAGAGTGAATTCTGGTGTAATCTGTAGACCTCAATAATAATGTATCAACATTGGTTCATCAATTGTAACAAATGTACTGCACTAATGGTAAGATGTTAATAATAGAGGAAAATGGGGGTGACAAGAAGGTAGACAGGGGAACTCCCTGTAATTTATGCTTAATTTTTCTGTTAATATCCTTCAAAAAATAAAGTCTATTAATTAAAACACAAAGAATTAAACTGAAGCTAAAATCAACTGCCAAATGTCACAATTAAAGAATATATAAACTAAAATATTAAAGTTCACTTTCTCCATAAATATGACCTATACTTCTCTCTAAATTTACCATGAGCTAATTCCCAAGAAGGAGCTCAGGGTACTCTTGATACTCTCTATGTCAACACTGTCCAACAGACATATAATGTAAACCACATATGTAATTTTAATAGTAGTAACATTAAACAGAGCAAAGGGAAATAGACAAAATTAATCTTAATGCCTATATTTAAACCAATATATTTACAATATTATCATTTCAATATGTAACCAACATAAAAATTATTAATGAGACATTTCGCCTTCTTCAAAGTTTTGAAATCTGGCTGTATTTTATACCTACAGCAAATGTCAATTCATATACTACATATTCATCATTAATGCTTGACCTCAGTTTAGGTTTTATAAAATTCATAATTTAAAAAAATAGATTCACAAAAGCAAGTTGTTCTAAAAATACTTAAAATATCCTAGTATCTAAATAGAGTACTAAAAAAATCACTATCTTTTAATACATTTAAATCTACATTGATAAAGCTGGTTTATCTTTTTTTGGAATTGATTTGACATTGATAGAAAAGCTTATTGATTTCAAAACTACATCAATCCAAGATAAGTAAATTTATTAACTCTGGTGTCAATGAAGTATTAATAAAATTAAGTTCAAAAAGATATTGTATAAATTGAAAAACAACTCTAAACTTACCACTATCAATAAAGCATTCATCAAATTGTTCTTGTGGTTTTTCACAGCAAATTTATATAACACTATACTATAATTAAAATCAACTGCATATTTTTATGTGTAAAAACATAATTTTTGATTTGTATTGAAAGTTTCAACAATCAGCTAGATTATAAAATGTTTTTCCCTTCCCTGGAGCTTCAAATTTGGCTCATTTACACGTGGTGTGATATTGGTGAGAAAACACAAATCACACTAAGACTTTTTCTTTTGTCTTTTTTATTTGTCAAGTATTTCTTTCTCAAGAAAATCTTAGAGTCAGCATTATAAGAAGTCCTTGTAAAACTCTTCTGCAACTCAACCATAGAGTATTGGCAAAGAGCACAAAAATCCATTAAATTCACTGTCTTCTATTGCTTTTAATAGTTCCACAAATTGGCAATAATTAAAATCACTGGCAAATAAATGAATTTAACAACTAAAACCATGACATTTTTCATAAAATCTACTTCAAAAAAACTAAATGCAAATATTTTCATTATGTGTCATGAAGTGGAATTAACCAGTATGGAAAATATTAGTCTCACACTTTAAAAATTTCATGTCTGGATTTTTTGACTTACCATAGCTAGAGCACCATCCTCTAAGAAAAAACTAACCATATAAACCATTTTTAAAAACTCTACACCACAAGTTCATTTGTTTAGGCCACAAATTAACATTTCTTTGTGCATCTCAAAAACCTTTGAAAATAACTGTGTGGAAAGTATTAACTGGGTTGTGTCTCATGTAATATGACTCATCTAAAGCCAAAAACAAACAAATAAACAAACAAACAAACAAAAAACCTACTTGCAATTTTTCAAACTTTGACTCAATTGATCTTCCTTATTGTTGGAAAAGTCATGTATTCTATGGTCAATTGTCTAAGCTTTCACTTTTAGGTTTTTCCTTTTGCGACAAAATTTTGATAACTTCAGTAATTTCTTTTATAATCCCTCTGACCAAAAAGGGCTCTTTCTTGAGGCAGGAATCAAGCTGACCAAATCTACAGATTCTGTTGAAATCATATGAAAAATGTTTATTGTGGGTCCCTTGACCACATGCACAGCCCCAGAGGGCATTCTCCCAGGTTTCTTGCTTCCTTCCTTCTCTCCCTCACTCATCAGGGTCCTGAGCAAGCCAGTCTCTGTGACAAGCTGCTAATAAAGTTGCATTGCAGAAAAGCGCAACAACAGCGCCAGGAGTGTGTCCCGCAAGCCACTGAGACTTGAACCAATGAAGGACGCACATGGAACTTGTGAAGTGTCATCCCTTCTCTTTTATTTATTTATGTATTTGTTTATTTTGAGGTGGAGTTTCACTCCTGTCACCCAAGCTGGAGTGCAATGGTGTGATCTAAGCTTACTGAAACCTCCACCTCCTGGGTTCAAGCAATTCTCCTGCCTCAGCTTCCCGAGTAGTTGGGATTAAAGGCACTCACCACCATGTTCAGCTAATTTTTATATTTTTAGTAGAGTTTCAACAGGGTTTCACTCTGTCGGTTTCAAACTCTTGACCTCAGGTGATCCCCCCACCTCGGCCTCCCAAAGTGCTAAAATTACAGGTGTGAGCCACCACACCTAGCGACCTTCTTCTATTTTCATTTTGTCCTTTACTGTTCTGGTACTAGCTTCTGTATCTCCACTTAATTCTTCCTTCATTGGTTCAAATAAGTAGCATATTTTATTTATATAAATTTTTGCCATATTTGCATTTTTATACTAGAAAGCTATGCAGTACAGTCATTGAAATAATCATTTTATAATACATAAATACCATGTATAAAATGCATGTATAACAAATATCTATATTATTACTAATCAACAATCTACAAAGATATGGTAAATCATGCTGTCTGTATGAAATATTCAAATGAACACATTACAAAGTTACCTTCGTGTGTAGAAAAAAACATTTATTTTTAAAACATCATTGACAAATCAATGATACGTTTCTGTATAATTTTAAAAACAATGTACATGCCTCATACACACCCTATAATACAGTGATATTTCACACAATGCAACAGTAAACTAAAATGTAGTCCCACCAAAGAATAAAGCTGTTTGGTAAAAAGATATTTTACATTGCCTCAGTTTTTAAAATTAATTAAAGCTAAAGTGAAGTTAAAAATTCAGTCCCCAGTAGTACTAGCTGGATCTCAAGTGCTCAATAGGCATATGTAACCAGTTGCTACCATACTGGACAGTGGCCATTTGCACACTTAAGGTAAAATGTGTTTCTTTTAAAGTGTTATTCTAGGAAAGATACAAAAGATTAGAATGCAAGTAAATTACATACATTTTACCCTTTTGTCTTCATTTTTTCTCTCAATGTAAAGAAAACAGAATTACTAAGTATTATAGTTAGAAGGTACAAGATCAATTAATTTAATCATCTCCACATTGCACTTTCTTAAAGCTGATTTTCATTTATTTTGCTAAATGTTTTCTTTTTCTAGTAAACAATTAGAAATCTAAAAACATAGATAACCTAAATAACACTAGTTTAATGCAACTCTTATTTTTATTTATGCAATAAATACTAAAAACTGATACCAATCCCCACTAAAATTTTCTGCACTGCTAATGGTTTTACATCTAAAAGTACACATATTCATCTCTTGGAGATCCTTCTAAGGATCCGAAATATTTCTCTGAAACTGGTTCTAAAAAGTTAACTGAATTTTTCATACTTAATGTGTTTAGAAGATTGAAGAATCATAGCTCTTCAAATGAAATTTTGCACAATATATTAATGAATACATAAAATATTCCAAAATAACTGCAACCGGGTACAAGGTTTCTTCTTGAAATGATGAAAATATTCTAAAACAGACAGTGGGGGGTAATTGCACACTCTATAAGTATACTGAAAACTAGTGATTTATACATTTAAAAAGGAAAATTTTGTGGTATATAAATTATATCTTAATGAAATTGCTATGAAAAATTCACAAAGCCTCCTGCATTTATGCCCAATCTATTAATCAAGAAAACAAATCTCTCTATGACCACATATCAGATAAGCAATATTACTACTGCATATATTGAAATAAGAGTTACTTAAAAAGATTCATGTAATTCCTATTGGTCTCATATATACATAGAAATGCATACAAAAATTTCAGCAAGAGTGAATACACAAAAAAAGATAATGTGAGACAACTTCATATGTATTGCTATAACTTTTTACATCATGTGTGATGATATGTAATGAAAAATAAGCATTTTTGAAAACACAACCTGGTTGATATCTCCATCTCCCTTAATTTACACTTTTCTTACCTTCATTTGCATATTTCCTACAGTCTCTACTTGAAACACTTGCTTTAACCCCTAAAAATACATAAAAGAACGGTTCTTGTAATAGTTCTTATAATCAAAAACACTTTACGTATGCTTCTATGCTTCCTAATCAAAACATTTGTATAATATGGAAATAATGAAAGATACAAATACTGGACTCCTTACCAGGCTTTAAGCTTTAGCTTCTCTGCCCAATACTTTTTACCTAAGTAAACTCAGCACCCAATATACCACATCTAAGAAAGAGTAAGCATCCAAGACATACGTGTTGAATGAAAAATAACAAATGTGTTCATTCTCATGGGAGACACTGCTTCTAAATATATATCCTGACCATCTTCCTTCTTCAAAGAACATCAAATTTGCTCATATATCTACCCTTTCCTGTGAAGTCTGATAAAAAGCTGACTGATCTCAGCTCTAGGTTATGCCTGACTGGAATAAAAGCAATCTCTTTCCCTTTCCCAGTTCAAGAGTAGACACATTACCCACCTCTGACATATTAGGGGAGATCTACTAAGAGAAGAAGATTCTTCAAAAGATATTCCTGTTCTTTACAGACACTATCTAGTCTGCAGCCCACCTGATAACCTGCCACTAGCTTGAGGATTAAGCCTCTACCAAGGTAGAAAGGTGAAGAGGTGGAAAAATTTGGGTAATATTAAGTTGATTAATCCACCAGCCCTGAAGCCTGCTTGACTTCTGAACTTCCTCTTATTTGACATAATGTCTTTCCTCATTATTTAAGCAAGTTGGAGTTGGAGTTGCTGTAATTTTCAACCAACTACATGTATTTGATAAAATTCCTATAGTTCTACCCAGCCAGGCATGGTGGCTCACACCCGTAATGCCAGCAATTCGGGAGGCAGTGGCGGGCGGATCACTTGGGGCCAGGAGTCAGGGACTGCCCTGGCCAACATGGGCAAACTCTGTTTCTACTAAAAATACAAAACTTAGCCAGGTGTAGTGGCACACACCTGTAATCCTAGTTACTCAGGAGGCTGAGGCATAAGAATTGCTTGAATCTGGGAGGCAGAGGCTGCAGCGAGCTGAGATTGCGCCACTGCACTGCACCCTGGGTGACAGAGCAAGACCCTATCTCTGAAAAAAAAAAAAAAAATTCCTCTAGTTCTATAAGTTGTGATCGGAACCACAAAGATGGTGGAAGTATTCCAACAACACAAAAGTTACGTGTTTTATTTATTTTAGTCAAACTACTTGGCCTTTAATTCCAAGCACTCTTTAATCACACCTCAGGTTTTGCTGAATGACCAGTAATTGGTTGACATATTTAGGTAGGAGCCATCTTATGAATGGTAGATAAAGGAAAACCATAAAATAAACATAGAACTTCCAGAAGATATGAAACATTCGATTGCTTTGCATTTTTCCTAACTGGAGGACTACTGTCAAGAGGAATACACTATGACATTTAAGAGTTCCAGCATTCTGTAAGTCTTCATAGGTGGTATTTTCCCACCAAGGTCTACACTAAGTGGATCCATTTGGAACCCATAACAAAATGTTATCATCTGCAAAAGAAAAATATTTGGTAAAAAGAATTCTTTGTTCCAAACACCTAAAAGGACTTCCATAAACAATAAAGAAAATAAAAGATTTTGAACAATTGAAAACATTTTTTCTGAAAACTAAAACACATTGGAAACCTGGTACTGAATCAAGTTCCCAACAGCAGAACAGCTGTAATCACAAAATAACTGCAAAGAATGAGAAAAACATGTACACAAAATGTCCAGTTTAATAGCCAACCAATCTGCTCCTTTAAAAACTGTATTTCAGTCAAATCACCATCATGAGAAAGGAAAGAAAAATGTCTATAAAGTAGGCAAGTCTCAAGTAATTAAAATACTAAGGAAGTTAATCAGTTGTTTCCTTTTTTTAACCTTTAAGTAACTTATTTTCTAAGAATGCTAATGGTAAAAACAGCTTATACCCTTTGCAATATATTTGCTCTATATGAATGATTTGCTGAATAATGAATATGAAATGAACTTTTATTCAATTATATTTATGTTCTAGATACTCTGCAAAGACCTAAGGAGCAAAGATAATAGTAAGATAATAAAAAGATAATACCCTCCCTTCAAAATTCTACAATGTAGTCCACCCCACCCTGTCATCCCTCTCACTCTTATACTCTAGCCGCCCCTATCTGAAATATGTCATCACCTTCCACCCATATAGCTCAAGCCAAATACTGAAAAGTCATTCTTGACTCTTCTCTTTCAAAACACAATCCATCAGCAAGGCATATCAGTGTTAGTTACCTTCAACATAAAACTGGAAGCCAACCACTTCTCACCAAATCTACTGTTAAGGCCCAAGTACAAGCCACCATCGAATCAAACCTTGACCACAGCAACAGATATCTAGCTGGTCTCCCTACTCCACCCTTGCCTCTCTACCTGTTCTCCACAAGGCAGACACAAAGACCTTCTCAAGACATAAATCAAAGCACATCTGTCTCCTGCTCAAATCCCTTCAATGACTTCCTTCTACCACCAGAATAAACCTAGTTATCTACTCTAGAACTACCTCTCTAATCCTACAAACCACTGCTGGCCTCTCATCTGCTGACCAGTAGCCTAGTGGCTTTGTTTCTGTCCTTTGAACAATCTGACTTCATTGTCATCGCTGCTACAATGTGGTTTCTTCAGCCAGGTCTTCTTCAGATGGCTGCTACTCTTATTGTTTAGGTCCTAACACAACTTGACAGCCAGCTAAAGAAGAAACCCACAGCCTAGGTATTTGATCCTGTTGTTCTGTTTTATTATTTTAACTAAACTTTTTATTGAAGTGTCACACAATTACTGAAAGGTGCAGAAACTTTAGCATACATCTCAATGAATTCTCACAAAGTAAAGACAGCCATATAGCTATCATATAGATCAAGAAACACTCTCCCCAAATCTCTACTTCTCATCACTACCCTCACAGTGGGGTAAATACAATCTTGATTTATAATTTCAGATTAGCTTCATCTACTTTCAAACTTTACATAAAGGGAATCGAACAGATATACTCCATTTTCTCTAGCTTCTTTCACTCAGGGCTATGTTACTGAGATTCACCCATGTTGCTAAGCATAGTAGAAATATATTCATTATCATGAAATCTTTATAATACTCAATTTTGATATACCAGAATGCATTTGTCCATTTACTAGCATACGAGTATTTGTGATAACTTCTAGCTTGAGACAACTTCTGATAGTGCTGCTATATAGATTCTTATGCAAATCTTTTAATAACATGTTCTACTTAATATTTGTCGTGCGCAATTGCTGAATCATATCACATGCATATATTCATCTCTAGTAGATACCACTATATAGATTTCCAAAGTAATGTGACCAATTTAAAAACCTAGAAGCAGTGTTTGAGTTTCAGATAATGTTTGCAAACATTTGACATTGTCTTTTTAATTTTAGTCATTTTGGTGAACATATCACAGCATCTTGTGCTTTTGATTTGCATTTCCCAAGTAACAAATAAAGCTGAATATCTTTTCACGTTCATTGGCCATATGGACATCTTCTTGTATGACATGACTGTTCAAGTATTTTGCCCATGTTTCTTTTTTTAAAATTGATTTGTATAAGTTCTTACTATATTCTGGATACAAATCCTTTTTCACACAGGTATTACAAGTATCTTATCAACCTCTGTGACTTGCTTTTTAATTCTCTTTGTGGTATCTTCTGATAAACAGTTTTAGTTTTAGTGTTCACCAATTTATCATTTTCCACTTCAGGTTAGTATTTATTGTGCTTATTTAAGAAACCTCTAACATTAAGTTCATAAGTTTCCCTACAAAATTTCTTCTAAAGGTTTATTGCTTTTATCTATGTTTACATTTACAATCATATTAAGTTGATTTTTCATATATGATGTGAATTAATGGTGAAAATACTATTTTCCATACAGATATAATTTTGATCAAATATAATCCTCAAAAATGACATCCTTTTCCCACTGTATCATTAATGTTACTTTTGTCAAAAACAGTGTCTAATTGTCTATTCTCATGACAATTCCAAAGACCTTTTATAAATCTCATTCTATAAATCCTCCAGTTTTGTTTTTTTACTTCAAAGCTGCCTTGATGGCACCTTAGCTTTTTACATAAATTGCAAAATCAATTTCTCCACACATCACTCTCCTTGCAAAAAAATAAATAAAAATAAAGTTGCTAGGATTTTTATTGAGACTGCATCTTTTTAAGTTTTATTTTAGGTTCAGGGACATATGCACAGGTTTCTTATATGGGTAAACTGTGTCACAGGGTTTGGTATACAGATTATTTTGTTGCTTGGGTAATAAGCATAGTACACAATAGGTAGTTTGTCGATCATCTCCCTCCTCAAGTAGGCCCTGATGTTCTCTTCTTTGTCTTCATGTCTACTCAGTGTTTATCTCACTTAGAAGTGACACATGTGGTATTTGATTTTCTGTTCCTGCATTAGTTCACTTAGGATTATGGCCTCCAGCTTCATCCATGTTGCCACAAAGGCATGATCTAGTTCTTTTTGTGGCTGTATAGTATTCCACAGTGTACCTTTTCTTTATCTAGCCTACCACTGATGTGCATATAGGTTGATTTTATTACTTTGCTATTGTGAATAGAGCTGTGATGAACATATGTGTGCATATGAACATATGTGATGATATATGTGTGCATCCTTAAGATAGAATGATTTATATTCCTGCATTGGTCCATTCTCACATTGCAATACAGAAATATCTGAGCCTGGGTAATTTATAAAGGAAAGAGATTTAATTGGCTCATGGTTCCACAGGCTGAACAGAAAACATGGTGCTGGCATCTGCTTAGCTTCTGAGGAGGCGTCAGGAAATTTACAATCATGACTGAAGGCGAAAAAGGAGCAGGCACTTCATATGGCCACAGCAGGAGCAAGAGAGAGAGGTGGGGCAAGTTGTTACACGCTTTTAACTGACCAGATCTCACAAGACCTCACTCACTGTCATAAGAAGAGTACCAAGAGGATGGCGCTAAACTATTCATGAGAAACTCATTTCCATGATCCACTCGCTTCCCACTAGGCCCCCATCTCCAATTGGGAAATCACAATTTGACATGACTTGGGTGGGAACAATATATCTAACTATATCAATTTCTTTGGGTATATACCCAATAATGGGGATGCTAAGTCAAATGGTACATCTGTTTTTAGTTCATCGAGAAATCGCCACATTACTTTCCACAATGGCTGACCTTATTTACATTTCCACCAGCAATTTCCAAGCAATCCCTTTTCTCCACAACCTCACCAGCATCTGTTACTCTTTTGACTAGTAGAAGCCATTCTGACTGGTATGGGATGTTATCTCACTGTGGTTTTGATTGGCATTTCTCTAATGATTAGTGATATTGAACATTTTTTCATATGCTAGTTGTCTACACTTATGTACTCTTTTGAAAAATATCTGCTCATATCATTTGTCCACTTTTTAATGAGGTTGCTTGGATTTTTCCTGTTAATTTATGTAAGTACCTTATACACTCTGGATATTAGAATTTTGTCAGATGTGTAGTTAGTAAATATTTTCTCCCTTTCTGTAGGCTGTTTACTGTTCATAGTTTCTTTTGTGGTACGGAAGCTCTTTAGTTGAAGCTCCATTTGTCAATTTTTGTTTTTGTTGAAATTGGTTATGGAATCTTTGCCATAAAATCTTTCATGAGACCTATGTCCAGAGTAGTATTTCCTCAGATTTTTTGGAATAGTTTCAGTAGGAATGGCACCAGCTCTTCTGTATATATCTGGCAGAATTTGATTGTGAATCCACCTGCTCCTAGGCTTTTTCTGGTTGTTAGGCTTTTTTATTACTGATTCAGTTTCTGAACTCATTATTGGTCTGTTCAAAGATTCCATTTCTTCCTGGTTCAATCTTGGGAGGTTGTATGTCTCCAGCAACGTATTCATTTTCTTCTAGGCCAATTTGTGTGCATAGAGGTTTTCATAATTGTCTCTGAGGGTTTTTTGTGTTTCTGTGGGGTTGGTAGTAATGTCTCCATTGTCATTTCTGACCTTGCTTATTTAAATCTTCTCTGTTTTTCCTTATTAGTCTAACTGGTGGTCCATTGATGCTATTTATGCTTTCAAAGAACTAGCTTCGGGACTCTTTGATCTTCTGTGTGGTTTTTCACATCTGTTACCTTCCATTCAATCTGATTTTTGGTTATTTCTTGTATTCTGCTAGCTTTGGGGTTAGCTTGCTCTTGTTTCTCTACATGTGATGTTAGGCTGTTCATCTGAGATCTTTCTTGTTATTTGAGACAGAGTCTTGCTCTGTCCCCCAGGCTAGAGTGCAGCAACACATTCTCAGCTCACCACAACCTCTGTCTCCTGGCTTCAAGCAATTCTCCTGCCTCAGCCTCCTGGCAGCTGGAATTGCAGGCACCCACCATCATGCCCAGCTAACTTTTGCATTTTTAATAGACACAGGATTTCACTACATTGGCCAGGCTGTTCTCAAATTCCTAACCTCAAGCAATCCACCTGCCTCAGCCTCCCAAAGTGCTGGGATTACAGGCATGAGCCACTTTCTAACTTAATTTGAATGTTTAGCACCATAAACTTCCCTCTTAACACTGCTTTAGCTGTGTCCCCAAGATTCTGGTATGGTATATCTTTGCTCTCATTAGTTTCAAAGAATTTCTTGATTTGGTCTTCAATTTCACTGTTTACACAAAAATCATTCAGAAGCAGGTTAATTTCCATATAATTCTGTGGCTTTGAGTGATTTTCTTAATATTAACTTCTACTTGCATTGCACTAAGGTCTGAAATGTGTTTGCTATGACTTTAGGGTTTTTTTTTTTTTTTTAATGTGCTGAGGATCGTTTTAAGCCTATGTTGTCAATTTTAGAGTATGTACCACCTGCAAATGAGAAAAATGTAGAGTTGTTTTTGGGTAGAGAGTTCTGTAGATGTCTGTTAGGCCTATTTGGTCAAGGGTTGTGCCCAGGTCCCAAACATCCTGATTGTTTTCTGTCTCAATGATCTGTCTAATACTGTCAAGTGGGGCACTGAAGTCTCCTACTATGATTGTGTGGTTATTTAAGTCTCTTTGTAGATCTATAAGAACTCATTTTATGAATCCAGATGTTCCTAGGGTTTGGTGTTTTGTTCGTAGGATTCTCTCATGTAGGAACCACAGTTGGCAGACAGGCCATATGCTTGCCAGTTCAGCCCTACTCTACTGTCTGAGTGCTTCACAGGGGGTACCTGCCCACAGAGTTTAGGCAGAAGCACCACCACTGGGCCAGAAGCTCTAATGGGTGTGGCTCATCTAGATATGAGAGGTGGAGGAAGATAAAGTCACCTACTTGCTGCCTGGGTGTTTCCCAGGAAAACAGAAGGTTGCGCCTGTCAGCTAAGTTCACACAGAAGTGGAACTACTGACTGGGCTGGCAGGTCTATCAGGTATTGCCTGACTGGCTACCAGTGGTGGCAGTGGGTGGGATCTCCCACCCTGCCATCTGGGTACTTCTGAGGACAGCAGAAGGTTACAACTGCACCAAGTTCAGGCAGAAGCAGGACTGGGCCAGAAGTTGGCACTGAGCTCCATGCAATGAAGTAGAGCAATCTGACTGCTCCCAGACCCCACAACTGAAGCCTCTGTTGGGGCTACAATGCCAGTGGTGGTCTGCTCAAGGGCCCAAGGCTTATTAAAGTCTCCATGGACTCAAGAGTTACCCCTGAAAAACATCCTGATAGCTCTCTGCCTCCATCCAGAAGCACGATGGCAGAGTGCTGGGGGACCAGGGGGATTCTCCCATTCCCAGCCTTGCAGAGGTCCCTCTGGAGAGTGTGAATTCCTTAGGCGGCTCTCATTCACTCACCCTTTCTCATGTCAGAGAGGTTCTCCTGCCTCCACACTGAGCCTAGACAGGCTGCTGTCCAGCTTTATTCCTCTCTGCTGTGTCTCCCTGCTGCCTTGATGGATTCCCACGTGGCTTCTGATTATTGGCCTGTGGTGCACATGAGCTGCCTCTGGTCCAACATCTTGGTCCCTCCCCTGAGCCTGCATCTTTTGAAATCTGTTGACTTGCACTCTATGACTCAGCATATAGTTAATTCACTAAGTATTCCATGTACATTATTTGATCAACTGTCATTGGATACAGTATTCTACATTTATCAATTAGGTCTTTTGTATTAATTGTATTGACTGAATTATCTGTATATCCTTTCCAGGTTATTTTTTCCTGCTTATTCTATCAGCAATTGAGAAAGTTGTGCTTAAGTCGCCCATTAGGATTATTCATTCACCTATTTCTACTGCTAAGTTTTTTAGTTTTTACTTTCACTAGAATGTATTGACCCTCTTTATTTCTAGTAATGTTTTGACCCTCTTTATTTCCAGTAATAAATATTTCTTGGAATGTAATGACCCTATTTATTTCTAGTAATGTTTCTTCCTTAAAGTGCATTTTATCAAATATTAGTATGGTTAAGCCTAATTTCATTTGTATTTGCATATGTCTTTCATTCTTTTATTTTCAGAATTTCTGTGTCTTTAAATTTTAAAATTGTCTCTAAAGAGGTATCAGTTTGTTCTTTGGTCCAATTCATTAATCGTGAGTCTTAAATTGAAATGCGCAGTCCATTTAAATTTAGCACAACTATTGATCTAATTGGGTTTAATAGTTACCATCTTGCTATTTTCTATATGACACAGTTGTCTCTTTCTCCTCACTCCTTGTCTTCTTTTTGGATTAATAAAACCATTTTGTCATCCTATTTTTTCCTTGTATTAACTTTTTAGTTAAAACCATCTTTTACTATTATTTTAGTTAGATTATACAGTTACGTAAATTTACTTAATTTATATATTAGAAATTTGGAACACTTAAATTACAGTTACTTCCCTCCAGTCTTTCAAATTGTTCTTATATAAATTGCATGTATTTTTAAGTCAATGTTGTTATTGTTCAATACCAACAATATTTATGTTTATTCACCAATATGGTTACCCTTTATTGCTCTTCACCCCTTTCTGTATTTCCACATTTCCATAAGGATTCCTCTTGCTTTTTCGTGAAGAACTCCCTTTACTTTGGTATTTCTTCTAGTACAAGTAGGCTGGTGATAAAGTCTCGGTTTTTGCTTGTTTGAAAACATCTTTATTTGCCTTTTAATTTTGACAATACTAATAAATGAAACTTGGAGGATCTGAAGTTTATTCTGAGGAAAAAGGCATCAAATCCTTCATGTATACATTTAGTTTTATTGTAAAAACAAAATAAACATATATGTATTTTTAGGGTTTAAAACCAAGAATCTTCTTTCTTTTCCCATGAAAGAAAAGTAGAATTTACAATTAAAAGGGACAAAATTAAAATAGAGAATGTCAATTCCAAGGATTTTACATATTTTAGATGATCTTTCAAGTAGTAGAGCTCAAGTCATCACTAGAAGAGAATTTTGTTTTAAAAATATAAGTTAAACTTCAATTGCCCATGCAAAAAGAGATGACATGTTGTCAAAATACCCACTTAAAGCCGTTAACATTTCTGCTTCTGCTCCATTCTCTCTCCTCTCCTTGTAACACTAAATAACCAAACATCACAAATCCATCCTTCCCTGACTTAATTCCATTTTATAAGATTTTTCTTTTTTATTTAACAAGACAAAGTACATGTACATGACAATGTTAAATGTCCATAATCACAGACACAGTGTAATCTCTGAATCCTTTAGAGAAAGTAAAATCAAGAATTTTGTGCACTAATGCAAAGACGATAAGCACCCTCCAGCTTCCAGCAAAACAAAGGGAGAAAATTTTCTTCTTTCCCACAGTGGATGTTGATTTGTTAATTCCACATCACTACATTCACATTTTTTTTAAGACAAGAAACTTGGATCAGAAATGGGTAGAGATGCTTTTTCCATTGTATTTTGCTCAAGAGTCTCCCACAAGTAAGTGAAGAACGAGATCAGGGAGAGAGAGAGAAAGAAAGAGACCTTCTTTCCCAAAGAACGCAAAATTTCTAAAAATAACAAGCGTTAGGATCTATCAGTGTTCCACTAGTCATCCTCCTCTTCAACTTTCCTCCCTCTTCTACATCATCACCATCTTCATCTTCTTTCCCTCTGCCCTCATCTTGTTGATCAAAATATATTCCAAGTCTTCATCATCAACACAAACATCAGCTTCTTCTCCTTCCCCTTCTTTTTATCTACCATATAGGAAACCAAGCTGTGCTTTAATAGCAGGTGTTCGTTTTGTTTCGGTTTGAAACAGGGTCTCGTTCTGTAGCCCAGGCTGGCAACATCATAGCTCACTGACATCTCAACCTCCTTGTCTCAAACTATCCTCTCACATCAATCTCATGAGTAGCTAGGACTAAAGGCATGTACCACCATGCCCAGCTAATTTCTTCATTTTTTGTACAGATAGGGTCTTGCTTTGTTCAGTTATCTGGAAACCCTCAGAGCAGAGTTCTTTTAGGTTTTTATGGAAGCTTCATTACTAGGCATGACTGCTATTAGTCACTAGTAGTATATCACTTCAACCTTCAGCCACTATCCTCTCCCTAGAGGTGAGGGGGCCCTGGGGAATGAAAGTTCCAACCCTCTAATCACATGGTTGTTTCCCGTGACAAACAGTCTCATCCTGAGGCTGTCTAGGGGACTCCAGCCACCAGTCATCTCATTCGCATACAAAAAACACTTTCATACTCTAGTGATTCCAAGCATTTTTGGGTTATATGTCAAGAAACTAGACAAGGACCAAATATATATTTCATAACATCACACGTGCTCATTAACAAAATAGATATTTTATCTTCATCTGTCTCCTATCTGTTCTTCATTGGTTCAAATTAATAACCAAAGAGAAAGAGGTTATTAACTAAGAACCATCATCAGTGTGTAAGTGAAGAGGGTTGTAAGGATTGGAAAAGAAGTTTCCAGAAACAATTCATATATATTTTAACTTATATAAGGATATTTTTAAACTCATCAACAGAAGGATCCCCAACTCATCTAGCATGTACACTTATTCTGAAATAATAATTTGCTATATCTGTAGGAGATTCACAATCACACAAAAACAGCTGCAAATCTTATAATGATGTCTTTTAATGGCTATATTTTGTGGAGTTTTGGGGGGTGTTTATTTCTTAAAAACAGTTTAACACAACAGGTAATTCCCATGCAAAATCAAAATTTAAAGGTAAAAAGACTATATAGTAATAACAAAAGTCTCCTTCTCTCCTCTTTCTTGCCACCCATTACTTTTCCTTAGAAATAGCTATTGTTACCCATTCACTTATATTTTAGGTACATCAAGCATTTTTATATATGTCCTTATGTATTTAAATAAACAAATGATAGATTATGTACAAGTCTCCATCCTTTAAATTTTTTTTTAATTTATTTATTTTGAGGCATAGTTTCACTCTTGTTGCTCAGGCTGGTGTACAATGGTGCGATCTCGGCTCACCGCAACCTCGGCTGCTGCATTCAAGCGATTCTCCTGCCTGAGCCTCCTGAGTAGCTGGGATTACAGGCATGCATCACCATACCCGGCTAATTTTGTATTTTTAGTAGAGACAGGGTTTCTCTATGCTGGTCAGGCTGGTCTCAAACTCCCAACCTCAGGTGATGTGCCTGCCTCGACCTCCCAAAGTGCTGGAATTACAGGCATGAGCCACCATGCCTGGCCTACATTTTTAAATACTTTGTTTTTATTTCAATAGCTTTGGGGGTACAAGTGGTTTCTGGTTATATGGATGAATATATATTCTACAGTGGTGAATTCTGAGATTTTTAGTGTACCTGTCACTTGAGCAGTATAGACCGTACCCAATACACAGTCTTTTATTCCTCACCCTTTTCCCAGGATGATGGCTATATTTTGAAAACATGTTATTTACCCAGTCCACAAAGTCAGAAACTGCCCACAAAAATAAATAATCATAATCTGATACACTGGATTTTATAATATGCAACTATCTAGTAGGTGAAATGACTAATTGCCCTGGTAATACATTAGCCTCTGATGTAAAACAGTTTTCTTATGAATGCTCCAGGAGATAGATGTAGGAAAATAAACACATATAAAACATGTTAAATGCCATTAAGTCAGGCTGGTGCAGGTGACACGCATGGCTCTCACAGTGCTCTGTGTATCCCACATTGCGTCACATCTGGAACCCTTCCTTACGAGGCCACGGGCTTTTTTTTAAAAGCAAATTTCAAGCTCTGTGTGTTTTGGTTTTTGTCCTAATGTTCCTTGTGTTGAGATAAATATCTTTTTAGCATAAGTTGTGGATGATATAAGGCATTTAAGTAAAAGAGACTTGACTGTTTCCTTTGAAAATGCCACCCAGAATTAAGATACTTCACTTGAAACTTTAGTTTGTATCTCGTTCTTTAGGATTCTGCATACAGTAAGAGCTGTCTTTCCATAGAGGGACCACCCAGTGTACTGAACTGTGACATGGCATATGGCTCCACCAGCAGCAGATCACACCACTGAACACCCACCGCATCTACTGAAATGTTCAAAGACTAACAGGTAAATGCAGACTGAGCATGAGTGAGTGAAAAAGAGGGGAATGACACAGAGACCTTGTGATTTCAGAGCAGATGCAAAGCTCAAGAATGAAGGACTCCACTGGAAACAGGATAACACCAAGTTCCCAACTTATCAGGCCAGTTTCTACATAAAACCGCTTACAAGCAATCCCAAAGAATCACTTTGGAAATAGAGAGAAAGACCAACAGCCAATAGAGGAGAGCTGTCTGGAGGATTCCAGCAGCTACTGAATTCACCAGCAGCCACTTTAGAACAACTGAATAATGGTCAGAAGAAGTAGCAAATAAAATGCACAAACTGTGTTGCATTCCACAGGTGCCAAAACTTGAAGTTATATGCTGGAAGCACAGAGCCAGTGCCTGGAGAAAATATATTTGAATTGTGGTTTGAAATATCTAAGAAAATATTATAGAAAGAGGATGTCTTAGAGATGTAAAAAACAAAGAATTATCAAGAGTTTAGCCAATAGTAGTACATGAATGGATTTAGGTCATAGATTGAGTCTGAATTAACGGAGAATGGTAGGAAATTTATCGCAAGCTCCAAACCACCTGCAAAAAGTAGGCAGAAAGACTTCTAATTAAGGAAAGAATGGAATACAATGCAGACAACCCCGTCTCTACTAAGAACAAAATTAGCCAGGCGTAGTGGCATGTACCTGTAATCCCAGCTACTCGGGAGGCTGAGGCAGGAGAACCTCTTGAACCTGAGAGGTGGAGGTTACAGTGAGCCAAGATCGTGTCACTGTACTCCAGCCTGGTGTTAAATTGTCAAAAGGAAGCATTTACAGTCAAACACTGGTTCCTAACCTCAAGCTCTGTAATGCACCTCAGGTCTGAGAAATCCAGGGTTCTTCTGCTTAAGCACTTAATTTTAAAAGAAAAGTAAAAATCTGAGGTGATCAAGAAGAATTAAAGGCCAATAATACTCAGTCTATTCAGAGGCTAAGCTTGAATTCTGTGACCAATACAGAAAGAAACTGAGGTACTAGTGAGTGCTCTGAGGCAGTGGGCATCAGTAGAAGGAGAGGTGGCAGCAGACACTATCAGTGCTCACCGTGATCCTAAGATCCCTTCCTACACTGTCCCGTGCTCACAGAGGCTTATACCTACCAGGAAGCTAAATCCTGACTGATATCTCCAAGTTCTTTGGTATGAAATGCCTCCCTAGCCCCGGGGCTCTTGGCCTTATCCACAAGGACAACTGGCATTATAGGCAGAATACAGGTATAAACTGAGAAAGTTATGCCACATGCTCTCTCACATGACATCATTTCCCAGACACTACCACCAGTTTCTGATTAATGTTGCATAACCACAACATATGTAACTATTGGGTTGAGAAGGACTACTCATGTGAGAGCTTCATTGTGGTTAGCAAGGTAGCTATGGGACACAGCAGAAATGACTCCCATAACCAATCGAAATTTGCCCCCAAGAGGAGGGAAGGCTCATTATCTCCCTCTGGAAAGACTCAAACAGTTCCATAAGGGGCAGAAGTAGAACCAGTAACAGGACCAATTATGCTCCTGCATCTGTGCTCTTTCTGAATCTTAGCATCCCAAAAGCTAAAATAATAAAAAAGACTTTCAATAGTATAACTCAAGGTTTGGAAGCAGCTCGCTCACTCAACCTAATAAAGGATAAGATTAAAGACAGCAAGGAGTAACTCTGCAATTCTAAAGGTGCTGTTCTTATATGTTCCCTCTAGAAGACCTACCACAGACAGAATCTGCCCCTTGCCCTGCCCAGCTGCACAGAGCAGGGAATGGCTGATATGGTTTGCCTCTGTGTCCCCACACAAATTTCACTTTGAATTGTAATAATCCCCATATGTCAATGGCAGGGCCAGGTGGAGATAATTAAATCATTGGGGCAGTTTTCCCAATACTGTTCTCATGGTAGTGAATAAGTCTCACAAGATCTGATGGTTTTATAAACGGGAGTTCTCCTGCATAAACTCTCTTGTCTGCCACCATGTAAGACATGCCTCTGCTTCTCTTTTGCCTTCCACCATGATTGTGAGGCCACCCTAGCCATGTGGAACTATGAGACCATTAAACCTCTTTCCTGGCTAGGTGTGGTGGCTCACACCTGTAATCCTAGCACTTTGGGAGGCCAAGGCAGGCAGATTACTTCAGGTCAGGAGTTCAAGACCAGCCTTGCCAACGGTGGAACCCCGTCTCTACTAAAAACAAAATTAGCCAGGCGTAGTGGCATGCACCTATAATCCCAACGACTCGGGAGGCTAAGGCAGGAGAACTTCTTGAACCGGAGAGGTGGAGGTTGCAGTGAGCCAAGATTGTGCCACTGCACTCCGGCCTGGTGACAGAGTGAGACTCCTTCTCAAAAAAAGAAAAAAAAATCTTTCCTTTATAAATTACTCAGTCTCAGGTATGTCTTTACTAGCAGCATGAGAACAGACTAATATAATGGCTAACAATTCAAAATGAAGATAAGACCAAGAGGGAAAAGAACCAGAAGAGGGGAAGGTATATGAACTAAAAGGTTAAATGTATCAAAAGGTCTTAGGTGAAAAAACCAGGCTGGAAGGCAACAGAGACTTTTCATCAATATCCTTTTGTCCCTTCTGAAATGTGTAACAAGTACAAATATTACTTGTTCAAAACGCAGACATAAAGCGTAAAGTAAAATGAAATCATGTGAGTGTACCATTACCTGAGAATAAAAATGTATAAAACCAATAGCTCCTTGGGCAGCAGAGTGAGAGAGCTGGAGACAACTAGTGTGTGAAAACAAAATAATAATGCACACATTAAAGAACCACAGGAATAGATAATGCAAAACTCGATGATGTACTGCTGAACTGTAAACTGCACAACAGTACAAAAATTACTTTGTTTCCTGTATGCAAGTCTTACTTTGAAAATAAACATTTTCTGTTTAATAATTCATTGCTATGCAAGACATTAATGATACCATCACAGTAAAATTTTCAGACAAGTATCAAAAGCCATTAATAATGTTAAAAACTGAATTTGTGCCCCTTAAATGTATACAAATAAAATTTTTTTAAAAAGAAAATAACCTGTTAAAAATGTATTATTTTTATCATTTTATTACTTACTATCAGGTTTTTTGATCATATAAATGTTTGGTTTCTGAAAAACTTTCACAGTCGAAGAATTAACTGCTGAGAAAATTAACACCTTATAGAAAAATTGAAAGCCATTAAGATGTTCAAGTTCATAAAAGTAAATAAAACAGTAGGCTAAATTCAAACAATATCAATAACATTTGTCACTTAAATTATCATGAGGACTATATTATTAATTTCCATTTTCCATCACTTGCACTGAAGAAACCTTTCAGAATCCTTTCTCAGGCACCTTCACTCCCCATCCGCACAGTTTCAACAATACAGATGATGCTTAAAAATGTATTTTGCTTACAGATAATACACAGAGTTTTATGTGTCAACTTGGATAGGCTATAGTACCCAATTATTTAACCAAACACTGATATAGGAGTAGCTGTAAAGGTATTTTGTAGATGCAGTTAACATCTACAATCAGTTTACTGTAAGTAAAGGAGATGACCCTCCACAATGTGTGAGGCCCTCATCCATTTAGTCACAGCCCTTAAAGCAAAAACAAGGTATCCTGGAGAAGAAGTTTTGCCTCAAGACAGCAGCATCACCTTCTGCCTGAGTTTCCAGCCTCAGGACCTGCCCAACAGATTTCAAACTTGCTAGCACCACAATAACATAATACCTTAAAATAAACAAATACACATATATACATATATATATCCTCCTTGGTTCTATTTCTCTGAAGACCCTTCCTGATACATGCACAGAGAGACTTTCTATGTGTAGTTCCTTACTCCAGTTTTCCAACCCTTTCTGATTGTATAATCTCTACTTCCTACTTGTACCTCAGCTCTTAACCTCCTCATAGAAACCATCAAAGAGTCTTGTGTCACATTACAATGTTTCAGTCAACAGTGAACCATATACACAATGGTGGTTTCACATGATTATAATATTATATTCTTACTGTACTATTTCTGTATTTAAACCTTTTTTAATTTCATTTTTTAGAGAAGGGGTCTCCTTCTGTTGCCCAGGCTGGAGTGCAGTGGCAAGATCACAGTTCATTGCAGCCTTGCTCTTGGCTCAGGCAATCCTCCCACCTCAGCCTCCTGAGTAGATGGAACTACAGGCATGTGCCACAAGGCATATATATATATATATATATATATGTATATAAATATATATATATTATATATACATATATATATATATATTATATATATATATTTTAGAGATGGGGTTGCTATGTTGTTCAGGCTGGGCTCCAACTCCTGGCTTCATCAAGTAATCCTCCTGCCTTAGCCTCCTGAGTAGCTGGAATTAGGCACAAGCCACTGTGCCTGGCTTATTTAGAATATGTTGGATACACAAATACTTGCCACTGTCTTCCAATTGCCTCCATTATTCAGTACAGTAACATGCTGTAAAGGTTTATAGCCCAGGAGCAATAGGCTCTACCATATAGCTTAGGAGTGGGGTGGGCTATACCATCTAGGCTTGTACAAATATGCTCTATGATGTTCACTTGATGATGCATTTCTTAGAAGAAACCCCTGTCATTAATCAACACATGAATATATAATTCCTGGGACTGAGCTTTCCAAATTTTTGTTTCAACAGACTACACTGCTGCTTTCCTACTTTGATCACTTGGGCCCTTTTTCCAATACTTAAAAAAGAACAGCAACAAATATAATTGGCATAAACTAGGATGAAAATTCTTATAAAATGAAGACATATAATGGCATTTACAGATCTCTGCATAAGTGAAACTTTAGACTGCAAAAGACTGTCTACTGTTACAGCTCCTTAACTGCGTTTTTAAAGGTAAGGTACATTTTAAGGCAAGATTTTTTGTTACAGCATAAAACTGAAAATTGTTTCTATATAATTAGAACTTCAACTAGTAAATAAAAAAAATATTAAGTATAATTTTATTTACAGAAGTCAAATTCTAAATTCAGGACATGCTTATTTTGAAATTCAAACATCATTACACAGGAAAAACATATTTTTCGATGATGAACTTCAGAGCTCTAAAACAACTGTCTAGTGAGATATTTCAACAGTCTTTCTAAAAAAAAAAAAAAAAGCTAAACTTTCCTTAAAAATTGAAACATTTCAATACTTAAATACTTAACTACAATCTAATTGATATTGATTCCAGACTTAAAAATTCATTAAATGCATTAAATGATACAAAAGAAATATAATTTAACATTAAAATATCATATCCTCACCTCCCACATTAACCTGTAATCCATATTTTCATCCAAGTCTTCAGGCATTCTCTTCTCTCCAGCAAAGGGTCCGAACTTTTCACCCTGAGTAACAATGATTATATTGAAAAAAGATTAGTACAATAAATCAACATACTAAAATAAACTATTTTTTTCTTCTGGAATGTTTTTCTGCAAATCTTCATGCCCAATGAAGAGACATTTTAAAATATCAACTAATTTACCCAACACAAAATGTTTACATATTTACGATCCAACTTAATCTGTTTTTAGCCTAAAACGCTCACTCCACAACATAGGAGCCAACATAAAGGGTTCAATCACTTGACTTGCAAATTCTAACAAGGCACTGGACACTGTATTTCATATGTATCAATCCTCTTCATAGCTTCTGGCAAGAGGTCTTGAAAAAAGCACTGAGTTTTGTCTGACTTGAGAGACAAGCCCACCGGGCAGAAAATCACCTGGTTTCCATAAAAATCATAAATTCATCCCAATTATGGGCAAGAAAGAAGGGGGCTTGCCATTCTCAAAGGAAGAGTGTTCATAAATAAACTTTAAATTTGCCTGCCATCTTTCAAACAGGCAAATTGGCACACTTTAAACCAGGCTTTCTTGAAGTGTGTGCTTTGAAGCCCACCTGCACGAGAAACACCAGTGCTGCCAGTTTGAGATGCAGAATTCTGGTCTTTGTTAAAATCAGAATCTGAAAGTAAGCTGTCCTTCAGTCTACCCTGAAGGAACTTTTAAGGACATGTTCAATGGGCAAGTAACACTCTTCTCTCTAAAGTGAAGAAAGCAGGGACTGCAGAGAAAGTGGAAATGAGTTGAATTTGTCCAACCAGACATTTTATTGAAATGTGTGCAAAGGAGACACACAGCCACTTGTGCTTCTAAACCTGCCTATGACTATTTTTCAGCACAATCCTCCCCTTTGCATGGAGGTGATGAAAGAAAAAAAGCCAACAAAATCTCTTTTGATGAACATTGTAAGGAGAAAAGATAACCACCAAGGCAATGTTTCAAGGATATAAATTACTAAATATACAGCAGAACACCCAACTCCTGAGAAAAGTAAAATTTTAAAGCTTAAAGAAATTACAAATATTAATAGTTAAACCAGCCCCCTCATTTTATAGATGAAGAAGCCATAAATATTGGCAGAGCCAGGAAGACCATTTCTTTAATGTTAACTTAGAGGAAGAAAATACCCACAGAAATTCTTCAAACCAAGACTATAATTGTAAGTAACTTAAACACAGGCAGAGCAAAGAAACAGGGAGATTTCTGACTATTCATAACATTAGAGATACTAATACAAAGTTTAGACAGCCAATGTCAGAGAAGCCTGCTCTGCTTCACAATCCTGTAATGCCTCACTAGTCCCCTCATGCTAAAATGGGCATTCAACATCACACTCAAACACAACAGCCCCAAAGAGTCTTTCTTTACAAAGTAATCGCTTCTCTCCTCCAGGTGGCACCTAACCAGGATTTGATGTCAGGTAGGAAAAGCTCCACAGGAACAGGGGAAAAGAGTTAACACTTACTGAACTACAATATGCCACGCTCCAAAGAATCCTATGTGGAGTTTCCCCATTTAACAACTAAGAAAATTGAGGCCCAGAGTTTAAATAGCTTGTTTGCTTAAGGTCAATCAGCTGGCGATGAACAGACATAGCAGCTAGTGCTCGACTTACGACCATGGTCAGGACCGCGGACCGGTCGTAACACGATTTGGTCATAAGTTGAGTAGGCTATATGTACAGTTGAAATGGTGCACGCGGAGATGGTAGTGCTGCCGGAAGCTGGTCCGCACTGTCGTACGCCCAGCTAGGCAACGTTTGCGCTGCCAGACGCGGAGCAGTCGTGGCTAGCGAGTGTGGTCGTAAAGTTGAATGGTCGTTAAGTTGCATAGGTGGTAAGTCGATCAATACCTGTATCAGGAACCAGTGGCTTATTCTGAGTGAAGAGCTCAGGCACCACCCACTTCACCAAGCCAACACTCAGAACCCTGACAGACAGCTGCATGGTCCACTGCTGAGGCCACCTGATGCCACCTCCTCAGCTTTCCACTGACTACAATTTAGCAATGACCTGGGCCGTGCAATTGCCATGTAAACACTCAATACACTGACTACTGAATTGAAGAAACTGAGTTTATGTTAAAGCCAATCTAGAAAACAGATTTAAAAAAAATAAGGTTATTTTGTAATAAATTTGAGGGTTAAGTATGAATGGATGAGGTTCAATTTTTGGTCCACTCTTATGTATTTAGCCTTTATCAAGTGTTACAGAAAGTAATAATAATCTAAGTTCACACTTTCCAATGTAACTGATCTATCTAAACCACTCAGTTCCTCTTTGCAGTATAAATTTGGAGGGGAAAAAAGTGAATCTATCAATTCCACAGTGTTCAGAAGACTAAAGAGGAAAGAATAGCAACTCAAATAAATGTACTGGGATCGGGGGGAAAAAAGCCTGCTTGGATGCAGACCTAGTAAGATTGCTAAAGGACATAAAGCTGTGAAAATTCAGATTAACCAGAATGCTGATTTTAAAGCTTCACCATTAATAGAGAACAATCACTCTCTATCGTAAACTCAAACCACCAAATTATAATAGTGGTTTTTAGCTTTTTACCTCAACTCTTAGTAAGAAATATATTTTGTATCTTAACCTAGCACATTCATACATACACAGAAACACATACCTATAAAACTGAGATACTTAATATTTCAAGAATAACCTTTAAAGACAAAAAAAAAAAAAAAAAACCCTGTGATTACTGAGATCCAGCTCAGCCATAGAGACCCCCACCCAGGCGGCACTGAAGAAACTGAGAAGCAAACACCCAGATAGAACAACAAAATGGGTCTAACCAAGGGGCCAGCAGTCTTCCAAGCCGAGAGCCTCAGGGAGCTGACGCTGACCCACGCACTTATTCTCTCTGAACAGGTGTTAATTATTAACAAACAGATGTTCGGTATTTTCTCAAAACACAAAAATAAACCAGGTAGGCAGCTGGTGCCCACTTACCACTGATCACAGACAAACTAAAAAATATTCCCTATGAGGGAGCCACAGGGGCAGGGTCAGATGTACTGCACTTAAAGAATTGTTTTAACCAGTGTATGATATTTATATATAATCCTGACACTTTAGAATGCCACAAGTAGTTTTCTACTTGGGGGTGGTGAGGGCAGCTAGGTTTTCCTTGACATCATTCTTCCTAGCAAACAATATATTCTATCATTTCTCAACGTGACACTGCATAAATTTCTTCAGACAATGCATTTACTCTGTATAATGTACTCTCATATTTTCTACTCTGTGTTACTTCATATGTTTAAAAAAAAAGTTTTGACCCACTAAATTAATTACAGAACTCGCTGACGGGCAGCAATCTACAGTTTGAAAAACAATGACATAAAAACACTGATACGGGAGGTAAATTAGCTTTCTGTCTTTGATGACATTTCTTCAAAATACTTTACTAGGTGTATTAGAAAACGTTCATCAAATAAACTTAAGTTTCTGTGGCTGCAAGATTATAAAGAGATAAATAACCAACTCTCAATTATCCATACTACTTGTGGTGAGAAACAATGCAGATATTGAAAACCTAATTTACATTTGACTTTAGATGAAGATTTTATATTGAGTAGACCCACTCTTAGGAAGCCTTCCCTTAGCGATTCCAGCACCAGCAACCCAACCCTTCTCTCTCTCTTTCTTCACTGTCGTCTCTATCATACAAACAGTACTTTCTTAAAATTGTAATTACAATTTTATTTTTATTCACTAACCACATTTCCTAGAGAGATTCTAACTTCAACATAAGCCTCTTTTAATAGGCTTCAAATCTGCTTGGGCGGCACACCTATGAAAGGGAAGTTTGGGGCACACACCACATACATATGTAATTCTTTTTCTTTTAGTGGAATTATATGAAATCGCCAATATTTGTCCACTTTTGACCTACCTAAAAAAGTAAAAGTTTTTCATATGATTCATCATAAATGAAGAACATACATGTGCTTTAGTAAATTAAACAAGAGAAGGTTCAAAATGAATGACAGGAAGGAAACCCAACTCTTCTTGACACCTTCAAAAATTTCTGGCTGACTTCTTGATATCATTGGTTTTACTTTTCGTGATAAACCTGCTGAAGATCTCATACTAGCAGACAGGAAAACTGTCAGCTCATCTATTTTCTTGCTGTTAATTTGTGCCTACATTATTGATGTTACCTTTGATCTGTGATTTCTTTGCCAAAACTTTCCTAGAATTCTTCACTTCTATCTCAAGAGTCACCACCTCAAACACTTACAAGTTAGGCAGTAAGGCAGCACAACACCAGATATCCAACAATAAACATGTATATGATACATTAGAGAGTAGCCAGGAGGTAAGGTGGAAAGGACATGCCACCTAAAACCATTTTCTACTCCAATTGAATGTTACTATATCACCATGTGGATCCAATGTTGCCAGATATATACAACATTTTTAAAGAAGCTGATAACTCAAATTTGTGTGTGAAATCACTTATTTTTTTATATTGGCAATGAATTCCAAGAATTTAACACTTTGTGCAGGTCAAATAAAATGTGACTTCAAGACACACTGACATCAAACTGAGTCAAACTCACTTCTCAGACTGATCCAATGTCCAGCCCATAATGGAGCTTCTTTGTTTTTATTCAAACTGTTTCTGAATAAAGCAGATAATTAATCCATTCAATCTGCTGCTCACTGGACTAGACAGTAACTTTTAATAAACAAAAACTGTATGATTGCGAAAGTGTGGGCCATTTTCTCTCATTTTGCTGAATGTTATTAGTAAGAAGTTGAAAAAAAGATTCACTGCAGATGTCTCTTTCAGAATTGTGGGAAAAAGCACTATCTTCTAGGCCTCCTGTTTCCTTATCTACAAAACTGAGGGATTTGGATTAGTTGATTCTAATATTCCTTCCAGCTTTTAAATTCCAATAGAAAGAGCTTCCACTGACCAAAGTTAGGACAATTTGAGACTTAAAGGGGACAAAAGTATAACTGATTGAAACACATTAACAAATTCTGAAGTCCATACTGACTGTCAGTGAGAGAAAGAAAAAGGAAATCATTTCTAAAAACCTCATTTGCTATCATTAGAGGATGTTATTAAAATTAATAAAAAAAAAGGAATTAAGCATTTTGTCCTCCCTTTTCAATAGTAACCATAGTTCAGGATAACCAGACAGCAGAAATTGATGATGAAAAGCTCTTCTTTACAAGGGAATATTTGAGTTAGCACATCACCATTTTGAAATCCCTAATAATATTACTGATTTGGCAAGAAGTCTCCATGGATGCTAAAACCATTTAGGCAAAAGGTTGAAGGCGAAAAAAAAATCCATATAGTAGTATCAGCTTACAGATTACTTGCTAAGAACAAAGGGGAAACAGTATGTTTACAATAGAAAAATTACCTTAACCCAATAGTGGCATCAGTAACAGTGTGAAGCCAGACACATGATATGCCCCCTACTATTAGGCAGCACAATAAACCAGCAGCACTCCATAATGTATTTTTGCCAGAAATATTACATATAACTTCCAGACTGCATGAATTATAGAAGATAGAGAAACAAGTTAAATAAAGCCCTGGGAATGTAATCAGATAAATCCAGATGTGAGATACTCTACAACTGGCCTGATCTCTACAGAGAATCACTGTTATTAAAAAGGTGGAGGGAGGGATTAAAGAGATATTTCATAGACATAACTAAATGTAATGTGTAGTCTTTGATCAGATCCTAGTTCAAAAATAAATAGCTATAAAAACATTTTAGAGAAAATTGTGGAGTAATTTAAATATGGGCTAGCATTAGAAGATGTTAGGAAATTACTGTCGTTTTTGTTGGATTTGCTAAAATGGCTATTTAGGAGAATGCCCTTATGCTAAAGTATTGAGTGAATTGTCACAATGTCTGTAATTTACTTTAAAATAGGTCAGAAATAGAAAATATACATATAGATTAAATAAATATATTAAAGTAAATCAATCTGCACTGGAGTCATTTATATTTGAAATATGATGTTTTTTTCACAGAAGGAGACTGAAGTCCTCACTTAGAACATAATTATGTTTCAATGTTAAACTGCTGTGCATGTCTGTGCCTTTGCAATTCAAGTAGGCTTTCAATAATGTATTAAATGTGTTTCCTGAAAATTCAGTGTGAAAAATATCCCATCTTCCTTCCCTACTGTAGGAAGTCTGAGGCAGACTAGTTGCTTCCCTATATCCATTCTCCTTAGTACTAGAACACTGATCTTGTTAAGGGTACTAATGTATCCAGGTAAAACACTACGTTTATCTTGAAGAGAGAGAAGCAAACAACCTGCAATCAGAAATCATTGTATGGAAATATCACACAAGTTTTTCTTTTTTTTTCTTTCTGAGACAGTTTCACTCTTGTTGCCCAGGCTGGAGTGCGATGGTGCGATGTCAGCTCACCACAACCTCTACCTCCTGGGTTCAAGCAATTCTCCTGTCTCAGCCCCCGAGTAGCTGGGATTATAGGTGCCTGCCACTATCCCCAGCTAATTTTTGGTATTTTTAGTAGAGATAGGTTTCACCATGTTGGCCAGGCTGGTCTTGAACTCCTGACCTTAGGTGATTCACTGGCCTCGGCCTCCCAAAGTGCTGGGATTACAGGTGTGAGCCACTGCACCTGGCCCATACAAGTTCTTAAATGAAGCTGAGTCAACTAGAATATATACCCAATCCTCTTTCTCCCCACCTGCAAAATGAGCATGATAGCTGGGGCTGAAAAGCCATCTTGAGTCCATGGGCATTGCAAAACTTCTGCCCTGACATTTTCAGCCACTGAACTAATGGCAACAAACATCATGTTCCATCCGCCAACTTCCTGTTAGAGGGATAACAAAAACTCCAAGTTTAATTACTGTGGTTGTCTCTCTTACTCCAATTGATATAGCGGAGGTCAGGGGAAAGAAACTCAGTGGTGCCCACAATAAAACAGAATTCTTCTTGATGAAATGCACCACTTGCAAAATAATACAAAATGAAAATGAGACTTGTGGGAAAAAAAAGGATTGTAGATGTATGGTGACCTGAATGCAGCACCTTTCCCTTTCACTCTCAAACCTAAGTTACTTTCTTCTCTTGAGCAAAACAACTACTACTGGCATCTGTGGGCAAATGGGTGCAAGTGAAGCCTTAGGTTCTGGCAGACAACTGGTGTGGGGTGTTCTCTCCAGTGGGCTTAGTGATAAAGTAGAAGACAGCAGAGTGACCAGGGAAAAAAGACTGAAAACCAGGGAATCCCAAAAAATAATTTGAAAGTCAGAGATGGAGGGGGCTCAATCTTTCCTGCTCTTGATGCCCAAGAAAGCACAAGAGACCAGAAAACTGACTGACAGGGAACTGACAGCCTATCTGCCAGCACAGTCCCATTGAAAAGAGACCCATTTGTCTTCTGCCACCTGCAGGACTGACGCCACAGAGGACTATTCAATAATCAGTCTTGAGCTCCATGGGTCAACCAAGGGAAATAGCCCATACAAAGGAGCCCAGCTGCCAGAGAAACGAATATAAGGCAGAAAAATGAGACCCAGGCTCTGTGTTCTGTAGCAGACAGAATACCTCAACTAAAGGGAATACCTGAATTACCAAAAGAGATCCAGATACAGCACTCAAAACAAAACAACAACAACAACAACAAAAAGCCTTTTAAGAGTTAAAATACATAACAATTTTATTTTCTTATTGTACCTATCTGTATTTTTCATTTTTATGAATGTGTTATTTTGTGGTTAGAAAAATAAGACATTAAAATAATAAAAATTAAACCCTTTTAATGTTTAAAAAAATAAACCCATTAACTTACCAATTAAATATCTTCAGAGAATGAATTGAAATAGAGACAAGAATCAAATTCAAAAAATTATCTCAACTGAAAACTACAGACAGATAAAAATATGATATTTAGAAACCTCACATTTAAAAAAAACGTAACTCCAGAGTATTTTTTTAATGGGATGAGAAGTATATTAGTCTATTCCCACACTGCTATAAAGAACTTTCCTGAGACTGGGTACTTTATAAGGGAAAGAGGTTTAATTGACTCACAGTTCCGCATTGCTAGGGAGGCCTCAGGAAACTTAGAATCACGGTGGAAGGCAAAGGAGAAGCAGACATCTTCACAGGGCTGCAGGACATAGTGAATGCAAGCAGGAGAAATGCTGGACACTTATAAAACCATCAGATCTTGTGAGAACTCACTATCGTGAGAACTCACTGTCACGAGAACAGCATGGGGTAAACTGCCCCATGATCCAATTACCTCCACCTGGTCCTGCCCTTGACACATGGGGATTATAATTCAAGGTGAGATTTGGGTGGGGACACAGAGGCAAACCATATCAAGAGGCATTTATTTTTTGAAAGACAGGGTGTCACTCTTACCCCAGCTGGAGTGCAGCAGTGTGATCACTGCAGCCTCCGTGTCCTGGACCAAAGCAATCCTCCTATCCCTACCTCAGCCTCCCAATAGCTGGGACTACAGGCACATGCCACCATGCCTAGCAACCTTTTTTTTTTTTTCATAGAGACTGGGTTTCACTATGTTGCCCAGGTTGGTCTCGAACTTCTGGACTCAACCAATCCTCCCATTCAGTCTCCCAAAGTGCTAGGATTACAGCTCCCAAAGAGCTATTGTACACAGTAAGAGGCAATAATTAATAAGAACAATTTTCTAAGCTAAAGATAAACCTGCTTCGGTAAATTAAATGACCTCACTCATTCCCAATCTAGAATGATGATGACGATGAAGGAGTCTAGACAGGTTCTAGTAAACTCACTGATCTTGACTCTACTAACTCTTACTAGCATCCAAGCAGAAATAAAAGGTAACCTGTAAAGTAAAAAAAAAATTAGACTGGCATCAAACACTTCCAGCTGGAACCTACAAAACAGTACAAAAACATCTACAGACTACAAAGAAAAGACACAACTTGAGAATCACCAAGTCAAGAGATCCTTTACAGTCAGGTGAAAAAAGACTATTTGATAATATACACAGACTCAGAGAAAACATTACCCACATGATCTAGTTAGAAAAAGTACCATAAATAAAAAGTCTCTAACAAAATGAACCAGGAAAAAAAGAACAGAAAATGGAAGAAGAAGGCACATACCTGGTGTATATGCATACATGATTAACAATAAACTAGGTATGTGGAATATATGAGCTAAATAACTCTTGAAACCACAGGAGTATACTTTAAAAGATTCTAGTAAGTAACCTACCATTCATCAAAACTTAGAGGAATTGCTGGGAAGGGAGACAGGAAGATAAAGTCTTCTAAAAATTGCATGGGGGAGAGAGACAAGAAGGACGGAGAAGAGGGAAGTAACAGGGAAATGGAATGCCTTGTGGAAAAAACGGTGTGTTTTTGTGGCAGAAACAGTTTCACCCTAACTATCAGATAATAAAATTATGTACATCTGATTGTGAAGGAGAGGAAGAATAAATAAGTTATTAAAGAAAAAGAAGAGAAGAGCAAAGTAATGAGACGAGAAAGGAAAAAACAGTGTCCTAACAAAAAAAAAAAAGAAAAAGAAAAAATAAGTTACAATATAAAACAATAAGAACGAAGATGGCAAAAATAAATAAAATCAATTATATCAGTCATTATACTAAATGTGAAGGAGCAAAATTCTCCCATTAAATGAGACTATAATACTGTATTATAAACTATAATCTAGCTATATATGATTACAAAAAGATAAAATGACTAAAAGTACACTAACATGTGTGGACAAAGAGATACAAATAAAAGCCAAAAAAAAAAAAAAAAGGCAAATGTGTCAAACTCAGACAAGATGAAATTAATAGGTGAATGTAGTAAACAGGATAAAGGACATTATGTGATAATAAAAACTACATTTATGAATATGACACAGTAGCAAGAAACAAAACAATATTAGAAATGCAATAAGAACTGGAGTGGGAGATTTTAAAGTATCTCTTTTAAAACCAGAGAGATTTGTTAAATAATTTTTTTAAAAAAAGAATATAGAGAAACTGTCATTTAATTTCAAAATTTTATCTAAAAGTTCAGTTTCAACATTCTACATACATAGAATGGGAGAAAATATCTTCAAACTCTGCATCCAATGAAGGGCCAATATGCAGAATCCACAGAACTGAAACATTATCAACATCAATCAAAAAGTGGGCAAATGACATTAGACATTTCTCAAAAGAAGATATAGAAATGGCCAACAAACATGAAAAAATGCTCAATATTACTAATCATCTGGGAAATGCAAATTAAAATCACAATGGTATACTACCTTATCCCAGCCAGAATGGCCATTATTAAAAAGTCACACACAAAAAAATAGATGTTGGCATGGATGTGGTTTTAAAAAAGGAATGCTTATACACTGCTGGTGGGAATGCAAATCAGTACAGCCTCTATGGAAACCAGTATGGAGTTGTCTAATAGAACGAAAGGCAGATCTGCCATTTGATTGAGCAACCCCACTACTGGGGTATCTCCCCTAAGGAAGAGCCACTGTATCAAAAAGACAACTGCACATGTACGTTTATCACAGTGTAATTCACAATTATAAAGATACGGAATCAACCTAAGTGCCCATCAGCCTCTAAGTGGATAAAAGAAAATGTGGTGTATATATATACAATGGAATACTACTCAGCCATAAAAAAGAACAAAATAATGTCTTTGACAGCAGCTGGGATCGAGCTGGAGGCCATTATTCTAAGTGAAGTAAAGCAGAAATGAAAAACCAAATACCACATGTTCTCACTTAGAAATGGGAGCTAAGCTGTGGGTACACAAAGGCATACAGAGTGGTATAATGAACACTGGACATTCAGAAGAAGGACTGGAAGGGGTTGAGAGATAATAAACTCCATATTGGATATAATATACACTACTTGGTGAGGGATACACCAAAATCTCAGAGTTCACCAGTATACAATTCATCCTTGTAACCAAAAACCACTTGTATCCCTAATGCTATTGAAATAAAAAATACATAAATAAAAATAAATAAAAGTTCAGTTTCCACCAAGAAGTTAGAAAGAGTATCAGTACTATACTAACAATGAGAATGATAAACTGCAAAACTCATAACTTTTCTTAAGGAGAGCACTAGCTTACCTGTGGCCAGTGCTTTCTTCCATCCATCAACCAAACAAGAAATCAACTAACATTTTAACAACTTGCTAAAGGAGGAATGGGAGACAGCATGAAGGTATAGAACTACAACAGCCCCAGACCCAAGGGATGTGACAGGCATGCTGACATTCTTTTCCAAGAACTTCCCAAGTGAGAGAGGTTGGGGAACAGATGGGAGAACAAAGAGAAACTTCCTCAGTGGTGCTGGCATGCAAGAGAGGAACAGCAGGTGCTGCAAAGAATGTCATGACAGTATACACCTCCTGTCCTGATCTTTTTCTCATATCAGAGGAAAGGTTTAGCTACTGCAAGAAAAGCAGCAAACTTCCGTCATCCCCAGGCTGTCCCCTGTAAAGATCCACCACTGCTGGGAGAAGGGCAGGAAACAGTACAGACTCAAGCAGTTTGACCACAACCATCAAGGGACTCCTACCACTGGGGAAGAGACATGAAATGTTCACCCACAAAAGACCAACCACTGACACAAGGCAAAACATTAGCTCTTCTGGCGAAGAGGAGCAGGCATATTGAGAAAGCCCAACTCCCAGGGCCCAGGCAGAGGAAGCCTACATAAGAGTGAGAATGGAAAAAGACTGTCCATTCTCCCACATCCCTCACCATCAGCCCACCAAGCACCAAAAAATAACACAGTGAAGTCCACCGTAGAGAGAAGAACAAGAGCATGGCAGAAGGGCAGATAAATGCTGAGAAAATTCATTGCCAGCAAACGAGTGACATAAGAAATGTTAAATGATGTACTTCAGCTTTCAAAATATGATACCAAACAGAACTTAGTTCAAAATAAATAAATAGCCCAGGTACAGTGGGTCACGCCTGTAATTCTAGCACTGTGGGAGGCCAAGGCGGGCAAATCACTTGAGGTTAGGAGTTCAAGCCCATCCTGGCCAACATGGTAAAACCCTGTCTACTAAAAATATAAAAATTAGCCAGCTATGGTGGTGGGAGCCTATAATCACAGCTACTCGGGAGGCTGAGGCAGAAGAATAGCTTGAACCCAGGAGGCAAAGGTTGCAGTGAGCTGAGATTGTGCCATTGCACTTTAGCCTGGGTGACAGAGCAAGGCTGTCTCAAAAATCAATAAATAATAGCTAAATGTAATGGTAAAAAGTAAAGGTACATAACAAAGACAATTTGTCTTAGCTGTAATTGCTCTAAAAGATCACTGATGACCTAAAGAAAAAAGAGTAAAAATGTACTGAAGTTGTGTAACATGTAATATAAAATATGTGACATTTTAAAGAATGGGAAGGAGGAACTGCATTATACAGTTGTATCTCACCAACACTTTGACATATCCTTTTGTTGTCCAATAGACATCTCAAAAACAACAGGCCTTAAACTGAACACCTGATATGCCCTCTTCAAACCTGCTCTACCCGTAACCTTCCTCATCTCAGTTGTTGGCTGACAATCCAATCCTTCCAATTCCTCAGGCTAAAATCCTTGGATATCGTCCTGAATCCTTCCCATTCTTTCACACTTTACATCCAAACCTATCAGCATGTTCTATTACCTCTACCTTTAAAAATACACTACTGGCTGGGCGATAATCCCAGTATTTTGGGAGACCAAGGCAGGCAGATCACGAGGTCAGGAGTTTGAGACCTGCCTGAACAACATGGTGAAACACTGTCTCTACCAAAAATACAAAAATTAGCTGAGTGTGGTGGCATGTGCCTGTAATCCCAGCTACTTAGGAGGCCAAGGAAGGAGAATTGCTTGAACCCAGGAGGCAGAGGTAGCAGTGAGCCGAGATCGTGCCACTGCACTTCAGCCCAGGCAACAAAGCAAGACTGCCACGTGTGTTCCTATGCAACAATTTTGCATGTTCTTCACATGTACCCCAAAACCTAAAATGCAATAAAATAAATTAAAAAAAAATACACTACCAAAGCAGCTACCATCTTGGTCTAAACGGCCGTCACCTCTCACATGAATTACTGCAGTAAAATGCTAACTCTCCCAGTTTGCACACTTGCCCTGTGGCAAACTATTCTCAACAGAACAACCAGAGTCATGCTTGATAAACTTGTCACTCCTTTGCCCAAAGCTCTGCCTTCTCATTTCACTCAAAGCAAGAGCCAAAGTCTTTGCAGTGACCAAAAGGGCCCTGAGCAGTAGTTTTTCCCGTAACACTCATCCCTTCACTAGCCCTCTGACCTCCTCTTCAACTAATTGCCCATTCCAGCCACACTGACCTCCTCGTTCTTGGAATGCAACAGGCAAATTCTCGTCTCAGGCCCTTTACTGTACCTGCCCCTTCTACACAGCGTGCTATTCCTGTAGATACAGCTTTAGCTAATTTCCTACCACCCTTCAAATAATTGCCCAAATCTTTCCTGTTTAGTGAGGATTAACTGATCCATCTAACATTCGTAACATCCCACACACACCCCCACACACCTTTTCTGCCAAGTCAAACATACCGAGCTCTTTTTCTTTTTTTCTATAAGGCTAATCACAGTTAGCATAGTATAAAAGTTATCTGATAGATCTGTTACTTTGTGTTTCCCCTCACTGGAATGCAAGCTCCACAAGAGCCAGAATAACTATTTTCTTATTGTACCCCAAAGTGAAAAGTACAGGTCTTGGCATACAGAGTGATAAAGATTTGTTAAATGAATGTGTAAAGCAAGACCTGAATAAATAAAAATTATGGCACATCCACAGCATAGATTATATTCAGACATTAAAAATAACAGAGCCAAGACAGATAAAGGGATTTTCACAAGCTATCACTGAATGAAAAATGTGAGATGATGAAGCGAGTTTACTCTTTTCTTCTTTTTGTAAACTCATGTTTCTTTTTTTTTAAGTGTTGCATCTGTTTGTGTATTTGTGAATACAGCATTTTATGAGTATGGAGAAAAAAACTTTTTTTTAAGGAAAAGACTATATGGAATGCCCTGAGTTCAAATTTTCATTAACCCACTTATGACTGATACAACCTTCCTCAACATCAGCTCCCTCTATAAAACAGGGATACTAACAGCCCCCTTGCAGGCTTATTGCAAGACTTAACTGTGTAAAAGCATCTAGTGACTTGTCTCTGTCACTCACTCTTCTGCCACGAGTAATGAGAACAGTGTCTAAAAACTGTCATAGCTTAATAAATACTTGTTGAATTAATTAATTACTTGTAGCTGCTATTATCACACACAAAAAACAAAATACAGTTTTGGAGAAAATATTAGAGTAGTTACATAATTTAGAAAATTTTTAACAACACCAGGAAATACAAAGAGCTGCCTTGAGTCACTGTGGAGAAGTGTGAATGTGTGAACACAGGGAAGAGATAGTATATATGGCAGGCTTCATGATTACTTTTCCCCTGATTATGTTTCCAGATTAGTTATCATCAGCCACCAGGAAATGTAAGCAAACATTCACTGGCAGATTTTTAGCCCTAGGCTACAAATCCATGTTTCTTCAGACAAGTCACCTTCTACAACTGATCAACATAACACCTTATCCCACAAAGTCTGGTCTTCCTTTATTAACATTTATGCGTGGTGATGTTTCCTCTATGGGCCTTACTTTTCTGTTTCGTTTTTTTTTTTTTTTTTATTTCTTTGATATATATTTTCTCTAACTTTGTACAATTTGACTTTTGCTTAAAATCTTATTTTATTTTTACAAACTCACATTTAAGCCTTTACTTCAGGATTTTTAGTTGTTGTTGTTGTTTTTTTTTCTTTTTTTTTTTGAGATGGAGTTTCACTCTGTTATCCAGGCTGGAGTGCGATGGCACAATCTCGGCTCACTGAAACCTCTGCCTCCCAGGTTCAAGAGATTCTCCTGCCTCAGCCTCCTGAGTAGCTGGGATTACAGGGGCACATGACCATGCCCGGCTAATTTTTGTATTTTTAGTAGAGAAAGGGTTTCACCATGTTGGTCATGCTGGTCTCAAACTCCTGACCTGGTGGTCTGCCTACCTTGGCCTCCCAAAGTGCTGGGATTACAGGCATGAGCCACCGTACCTGTAGTTTGTTTGTTTGTTTGTTTGTTTGTTTTTACTTAAGATTTTACCTGACCAAATGACTTTAGTACAAATCCCTCAGTGACAGTCAAGGTGTGTGCCTTGGTTTGGAAAGGAGGGAGTTGGAACTGTGAAAGGCATAGGTATCTGAGAGGCAACTGTGAGCTACTAGACTCCCTGCAACTCTCTGGGCTTCAGCGTTCTCACTTTTAAATGAGGATGTGCCAATTAGATTACGTTTATTAACTTAGGGAAAAAAATTACAAGATATAATTTTAGAAAAGGAGAAGTGGAGATGAGACTTTATTTCTCCTAAAAGATTAGAGCCTGCCAAGTGGCCATCCCACAGGCAGGGAAGCATGCCTCTGGCCAAACCCCAGAGACAGGCATTTTGAAGGAGGAAGAGCTTTATACTGAACAGTTTGGCTCTCTGCAATTCTCTTCCCAGATATTCTCCTGGCTGGCTGAGCTTCTTCAGCTCTCTGCTCACGTGTAATTTCCTCTGAGAAGTCTTCCCTGTTGGCCCACCTAAAGTAGACCCACCCCTCATTTACTCTCTAATACCTCATCTTGTTTATTTCCTGCATTTATTTTAACACATACCGCAATCAATTTTGTCATCATCCATTTTCTACTTGTTTACTGCCTATCTCCCCACACAAGAAAGCAAGCTCCTTGCAGAAAAAGACCTTGTTTGTCTCGCTCACCTGTGTATCTCTAGGGTCTAGTACAGTACCTGCCACATATGAATGATTAAATGACTGAAAGTCAGAGAAGGAAAACCTACAGCCAAAATATTTAAAAGGAAAGAAAGCTGAGAGTAGTGTATTTCCACCTTAATCTTTTCCTTAAAATCACATAATCTGAGAGCTTGAGTATGTGATTTTAATCTGCAAACCTTTCCACTTTGCAGCTTCAGGTATAACGTCAAAAACACCACCCACTGGTGGTTAATCATACAAGCAAGCTAGGAAGAAAATAGTCATGAAACAAAAAATGTAATGTAGTAAGGTGTTTGCTTAACTTTAAATTTTTATTGGATGTATACTTAATTTATGAGCCTTGAGTAACTAATATTAACTTTAATCTGCATAATACTTTGCAACCTAAAAATGCCACAATTTGAATGAAGCATTCAGCTGGGCTCCTGAGAAAACACAGCAAGCACTTAGACAGGGTCCGGCACATAGCATGTAAAAAGTGTCAATTTTATTATTTTTTCTTATTCTGATTATTAGCAAATCACAATGTGTAAAAGTGTGAATGAACTCAGGTCTCCTTTTCCTACTCAAAAGCTTGCTGATTCTTTTCCTTTTCTTGAGTTGTTACTGTACAGATTTTTATACTGGAAAAAAAAAAATGAGAAGCAACAGACCAGCAAAAAAAGATAATTGCCAAGGAAAAATCTAGTAGGACTAAGGTAAGGCCAGAGAATTAGGTGAGTCTGCTGCAAAGACACCACCACTCTAGGAAGCACTGCACAACAAGGGCTAGGACTACAGAAGGATTAAGGGGTCCTACCAGCAAGAAAAGCCCATCTCAACCTGGCGAATGTAATGGGGGTGGGGAGTAAGATTCCCCAACCTCAGTCTGGATTAGATTATCTGAATTTGAAATCAACAGATGGTTTGAATTGCAATCACTTTTTAAAACAGTAGTGTTACACAAGCGTATGTGTTATAAAAGTGTGGCAAAATATCTGTAATTTCCAACACATGTATCAAAAGTGGTATCTTCCAAAATTTGTTTAGAATAAAGAGCATGAAATCTTTTAAGTAACGTCTTTAATGTAGCTGCTGATAAATCTCTTTTCTCAGATGCCTTGATTTATGGCCAGAGTTAGGCCTAGTACAAGGTAACTTAGAAAATACCAAAGAATCGACGGACTATTTGCCTTCCACAAACAGGTAAGGGATGCACTGATATTCAGCTGAAGCCTCACAATTCAGCTAAAGTCTGCTATTTGGCTTTACCTTTGTCTTTGTCCTCAGATTTTGGAAGGAAAAGGAACTGAAGCTTGCTTTAAGGTTATTTCTGACATCAACAAACCTGTCCACGACCTTGTGACCGAATTATCTTGGGATCATAACTAAATGTCAATAATAGTTTGGATTTATTGCAAACATCTGCATATTCACTTTGAAAGAGAGGCAAGCATTCTAAATGTGATCTAGATGAACATCTCTATGTGTTTTATATATTAAACTGGCCAGGAAAAGGTAAGTATCTATTTATCACTGCAATAGTAAAGTGATACAATAACATGATTTTGGAAGCTGTTCATCGCATGCCCCAAAATAAAATACTTGCAAATAATCAAATACATGAAAAAATAAGATGAAATTAATGAAAATCTTAAAAGAAAGTAGGTTGGCCAGCTGTTTCTAAAAACCTGTATGGTAATATGAGGCAAACAACAAGGATTATGTAATAATTCTAATCTTTGTAGAGTTGTTTTGGTATAGTACTATTCATAACATTAAATAAATGATTTTTAACTGTGTTTAATTTTTTAAGTAATTACATTTAAGTCAGAAACCTTTAAGGAAGGTCTGTTTGAGAATTTTTCACATTTTAAAAGAAGAATTTTAACTCTATACAGAAGTCATTTGGTGATAGTTTTCTTTGGCTTTCAAAGAATGTTGATTTAACATTTGGCCCTTTGGCGACTATTCAATACCCCTCGAATTCAGATAAAGTATTTATTACTGTTTTTAATATTTGAACATTCTTCCCAGCTTCCATTGGAAAAAATAAATAAGTGGTTGATTTTTTTCCAATTTTGCCCTGAAGGATGACTGGAGATCATGTTGTCAAGCTCCTCCTGCAGATTAGTAGCACTTTCTACCACTCTTCACCAGCTCTTTAGGTCGGAGGCTAAGGGGAGGTGATTATAGGCAGATGAAAGGCACCCTAGTGTCTCTGAGTGCATCCTCTGAACCTCTTGTTAACATACCTGAACAAGCCTGTTCTTGCCCAAACCTCCATCTTATAAAGCATCCACTAAGAAAGGGGGACGAGGGAGTCTAGGACGACTCTAACAAGTTAACTTATAAAACCAAATCCAAAGAGCTGGACTGTTCCTGTGGCCTCTCTTCCTAGGCCTTTGCTTTCAACATCCAACACTTCCAGGCCCTTCCTGTATGAACTGAGCAATGTGCTCCCTCTCATCACATGCAACTTTCTGGATGGAGAGATCGAACCGATGTTGGAGACAAATCCAAAAAAAAGCAGAGAAAAAAGGTACAGAGATTCAAAGATCATCTGGTTGACACCTCCCTGAAGGCACATATAACACATTTCAGAGGGAGGGAAGGAAATCCTGGGTGTATGAATGAGATTTTTATGGCCTGTATGGAGCGGCGCTCTGGGCTGCTCCTCCCATCCCCGCATGGAAAGTTAGGAGTTTCTAGCCACATTAATTCACCCTAAAGGAAAAGAGGCGGCGGCGGCCCCGCTGCGTGCGCGCGGGGGAAGACACCCGCCCACGCATGCCCTCGCCAACGCAAAGACGCAGCTCACAGCCTTAACCGAGGAAGAGGGAGGCTCCCGCCACGCTCACTTCCTGCTGGTGAGAGGAAAGACATCTTGCAGCAAGGAGGTCGGTAGCAGTTCCGCCCCTGGACCGGCCGGCAGCGCAGGGCGCACTGTGGCCACCTACGTGGCGCTGCCTGCTCGGGTGGCGCGGCGAGCAAAGGCCGCCCCCGCCGCGCCCCGCGGTCCCCGGCCTTCCCGCGGAAGCCTGGTTCGGCCCCGGCGAGGGGCCACTGGGGTGAGGCCCGCCGCACCCCGGGCCCTGCGGCGGGGCGACTGCAGAAGGCGCAGGGCGCGCGAGGTGCTGGGACGCGCAGGCCGCCGCGGGGTCACCCACCTTTCTCACTCTGCGGGCGGTGTAGAGCCCCATCCCGTCCTGAACCCGGGAGGACTTCAGGGAGAACCTGTCCGGCACGTACATGCCCAGCATTTTCCCAGCCGTGGCGGCCGCCGCCTGGCTCAACACCGGCGCTGTGCGCCCGGCAGGCGACACATCGAAATTTGGGGTGCCAGGGTAGAGGGGAGAAGCCGGCAGGGAAGGAGGAAATGGAGTTTTCCTCCCAGAATCCCCACCTCCCTGCCGATTCCAGGATCCCCCGCGGCTCAGCCCCTCCTAGTCCCGGGTCGGGCTCGGCCCGGATCCGTAGCTATCATTTCTGTCGCGGGGGCGCTGGGGGCGCGGGCCTGGGCGCCGCGGGCGCCGGGACGTCGCTCGCTGATTGGCCCGAAGTTGGCGGCTCGGACCCGCGCCCGGGCGCGAAGCCTGGAGCAGGGCTGACCCCTGAGCCGCAAACCCGGAGGCTCGCGAGCTGCGCGGGCGGTCAGCAGCCCTGGCCCCGGCACAGCGGCGTGCGTTCCCGCCTTTGTCCAGCTTTGGGTTTTGGAACCTTGCCCCACTTAACCATTACCATAGGGGAGTCTCGCTTACTTGTCTTCAGCTGCAAAACGAAATGGACCTTCTCACAGCCGGGGCATCCTGCAAAACAACTTTATCAAGTTTCTGACTCTGAAAGCCAGCTTTTTGCCGACTATTAAGAACTAGCCCTGCGGTCTAGGAAATTTCCGTGCTTCTCACATTCGAGTTAGGCGTGTTTGCTTTTTTTCATGTTTGTCGCAGAGGTTTGAATTAATAAGGGATCTTAAAGTATGTTGATTAACTTATGGAGAAATACGTTGCAAACAATTTAATGTTTAAATCACTAGAAACTTGATGTTTTCTGGTAACATAAACTCTGGGAAGTTCTTACATTTCTCGAGGTATAGTATTCCTGAGACCTCCCTTGCTTGATAATCGGACCTATTACGGATATTCAGACATACGGAAGTGGATTTGTGGGAGACAGCAGGGGCACCCAAACAATAGAATCTGGTGTCACAACAATGAAATAAAGTTACAAATTTTGTTTTAGTGTTTTTAGTTAGGCTGTGCAGTGTGCGCAGGACCTTTAAAAGCCTGCTTCATCCTTCAAGATGAGCGAGGAGCCATCTGTACTCATTTCTCTTGATATTCATGGTGATTTTCTACTCTAAGGTCTTGGAAACCATTTGATGTTCTTAGTTGATGTTCTCATAAACCATTAAAAGCACACACAAAAGTTCGACAAAATTACAGACTACACACACACACCATGGAAACGATTCCTGTTTCTGCAGGAAACCCTTGGAACATAGACAGTTACTAATTTTTTTTTTTTTTTTTTTTTTTTCTTAGAGTCTAGCTATGTCTCCCAGGCCGGTCTTGAACTCCTGGGCTCAAGGGATTCTTCCGCGTCGGCCTCCTGAAATACTGGGATTACAGGCTTGAGGTACTACACCTGGCCCCTATGTAGATATTGATTCAAGTTTGGAAAAAGGTTTAAAAAGCAAAAACAAAAGTCATTATGGAAAAAGAAAATCATCTAATGGCAGTATTTGGAGACTTTAAGGAACACAGTAAATGATTACATAATCCTGTCTCTAAGAAATATAAGTTTAGCTTTCACAGCAGGAGAGGAACAATTAGCCCCTCTGTGAGTTTTGATACCTTTGACTTACCATAGATCTCTAAATTCTCTAAGGGAAAATATATCAACAAAAACAAAAACCCTTTTGGGGGAATTTGCAGTTCCATTGCCTTGAAACACATAGTATGTAAATATGTCTTGAATGAAAGTCACTTCTGAATCTGATCTGAGATGTTCAAACTAGATTATGGTGAACCTACAATTTACTTGGCTCTTTGTTGTGCCTCACAAAAAGCTGGACTAAGTAGGTTTTCCACGGGTCATTTGAACCGGGCTGAGACCAAGCCAGACCAGATACATTGGGCCCAGCTGGAACCAGACCACTGTCCAGAAGGTGGGGCCCTAGCAATTTCCTGGAGCATTCAGCTCCTTGTCAAACACAGGCTGGAGCCACCTTCAAGCCATACCGGGCTCTCAGTTAAATGCTCTGCCATGTTTCTTTGGGCGCAAAAATTTCCACAGCTTTTGATCACTAGTGAGGAAAACATGTTTTTTGGTTTTAGTCTGAAACAATCCTTATTTAGGGATGACCCTTGCTTTGGCATCTCTCTCAGATATTTGGTTGCATGCTGTCTTTCTGGGGAGCGAGGCTGCAGCCTTGAGAATCCCCCTCTCTGAATGTAGGCATCTTTACTAAATAGAAAATGGTGAAAGTATACACACACACACACACATATATATGTGTTTGTGTGTATATATATATATATATATATATATATTTTTTTTTTTTTTTTTTTGAGACTGTCTCGCTCCGTAGCCCAGGCTGGAATGCAGTGGCACAATCTCAGCTCACTGCAACCTCCGCCTCCCAGGTCCTGGTTCAACCAATTCTCCTGCGTAGCTGGGATGACAGGCATGTGCCACCATGATCAGCTAATTTTTTTGTATTTTTAGTAGAGATGGGGTTTCACCATGTTGGCCAGGCTGGTCTTGAACTCCTGACCTCTTGATCTGGCTGCCTCAGCCTCCCAAACTGCTGGGATTACAGGCATGAGCCACTGTCCCCAGCCTAACATTTTAAAGATAAAAGTGAAATCAATATAAGAAACTTCCCAGATATTTTATGAATCTTGGCCAGATATTTTTGTTACAATTGATGCACTCAGTATATTTCATTAAAGCATGCAATGTTCTTTTTATCTATTTAATGGAGTGTTCTGAAGATCTACTAACTAAGACATGGGAACTAGCAATAAAAAGTTCTTAATAACAAGTTCCATTACAACACATAAAAAGGATACATGTTTGCCAAATCAAAATGCACAATATTGACCGGAAATTTGATTTTGAAGCCTATAAGGCAGTGGTAATACGATGAGTCATTTCTTAAAACTTTAAAAGCTAGAAAGTGACCTTCCGGTATTATCTTTGAAAAACGGGAAATTAAAAGTCTGCTTTATATCAAGAGTTTAAATCCAGTCTTTAAAAAATAAACAAGAAAATCAAAAAATTGATATTAAAGTACTACCAAGCACCTGATTTACTTATTCTAGAAAATATTGCACTATCTTGACACACAAGAAATTATTCAAAATACATTGCTCCTTTCAAATTTGCTTTTGGAGGAATTTTTTCATTGATATGTCTAAAGCAAGCTCTAGTTATTGCATTTAAACTTATGTACTTGAGTGGGCCTTGTTTTCTCATTTTAGGGAAGACTTGAATTATGACTGTATATTAATTAATTATTTTACCATACCATCAGTATTTACACACTCAAGCTTTTTAAATTGTGTCTTGGTTATTAATGACTGATTCCAAGCACCATGGTACACTAAAAGCCTGAATGATAGAAAAAGAAAATAATAATAAGCTGAACCTTATTTGTCTTCAGTTACCAGAGAACCAGAGGGATTTTGTAATAATTGAATACAAAACCAAATTTCCAGAGCAGAAAAGAATAAAGATTTATTTGATGTGATTTTTTTAAAAGTTTACTAAAATAAAATGCAGAGTAAGGGTGTCAAACTCTTGCTTTTAAAACATCTATCCTCAGCATTGATTCTATAATAGCAGCACCATGAAAAGATTTCCCTTGAAACCTGAAAAAGTCTGAACATTAAATTTTTCTTAATGTCTTGATTTTAAGAAAGGTAACATACACTTGTATATAGTACCAAAAAAGAATCATAAAATTTTTTAACTAGAAGAAAACTGCAGATTGTTGTGACTAAATTGAGTAAATTATGCTACAGATTGGATATGTCCCTTAAAAGTGTATGTGTAGGAAACTTAATTCCCAAAGCAACAGTGTTGGGAAGCAAAGGCTGGTAAGAGGTAATTGGGCATGAAGGCAGAGCCCTCGTGAATGGTCTGGTGTCAATATCAGAGGAGAGGTTAGCTATCTAGAAAGTTGGTTGTTATAAAAGCAAGCCCAACCCCATAGCCTCTCTGCATCTCTCGAGCTTTCTTCTGCCTTCTTTCCTTCTGCCATGAAATAAACCTTGCCACATGCCAGTGGCAGGCTCTTGAACTTCCCAGACACCGGAACCATGAGCCAAATAATTTTTTCCTTTCAAGACTAGAGACTAGATCTTGCTCTGTCTCAAGGCTGGAAGGCAGTGGTATGATCATAGTGCTCTGTAGCCTCCAGCTCCTGGCTTCAAGTAATCCTCAGCCTCAGTCTCCCAAGTGGCTGGGACTATAGGTACATATAACTGTGCTCAGATAATTGAGCACAGTTTTATTTTATTTTATTCTATTGGCATAGATGAAGTCTCATTTTGTTTCCCAGTCTGGTCTCAAACTCTTGGCTTCAAGTGATCCTCCAGTCTCAGCCTTCCAAAGCCCTGGGATTATAAGCCTGAGTCACCATGTTTGGCCCCAAATTTATTTCCTTTATAATTTCTGTGGTATTCTGTTATAGAAGAGAACAGATTGAGACAGACAACTGGTAACAAGAAGTAGAGTTATTACTGTTACAAATACTTGAAAATGTGCAAGCAGCTTTGGAATTGGGTAATGAGTAGAGGCAGCAAGAATTTGGAGAAGCAGACAAGAAAAGGTACATACTGCCATGAACAGACCATTAAGGATAATTCTGATGAAGGCTTAGAAAAAGACCTCAGAATTAGGGAAAGCCTAAATCTTCCTAAAAATTACTTAGAGATTATCACCGGAATGTTGATAAAAATATGGTCAGTGGTAACAGCCATTCTGGCAAGTTCCAGACAAAAATTGGGAGCAAGGTATTGGAAACTAGAGTAAAGACCATTCTTGTTATAAGGTAGCAAAGACCTTGGCTGAATTATGCCCATATCCTAAGACTTTATGGAATGCAGAACTTAAGAGTGATGAACTAGGGTATATGGTGGGAGAAATATTAAGCAGTGAGCCATTTAGACTTCTGTGTGGCTACTTTTGACTATATACAGTAAGATATGAGAGCAAAGGTATTAACTAATTAAAAGGGAAGAAAAGTGAAAAGACTTGGAAAATTTGCATCTTGGCCAGATAAAGACTGGAAAATCTGTTCAGGAGAGAATACTAAGGGTGTGGCCAGTGACCATTTGTTGAAGGGATTAATATGAATAAAGAGAGCCAAGTGCTTCTCATCAAGGCAATGGGAAAAGACCGTGAAAGCATTTGACAGATCTTCCAGGCTAACCCTCCCAACACAGATCCAATGCTGTAGGGGGTCAGAATGGATTTGAACAATGGGCCGTGGGTGCTCTTCACGGGCTTGCCTCCCAGAGCCACCTCAGGTCTCTGCTCTACCCTTTTCATTACAGTGCTCCTCAGACACCCTAGGTGTGACATGACTTGTCACTCCAAAAGACTAAAGTGGCAAATTTTTATGGCATCACAGGATGTTAAGTCTGCAGATGTCCAAAACACAAGAGATGTCAGGGCAGGGTTTCCTCCAGGATGCTGCAGACAGCCTTTGGAGGCCAGACAGAGACTTGTCACAGGGCAGTACTGCCAAAGAGAGCCTCCACTAAGGCAATGCCTAATGAAGCTGTGGGAGTGGGGCTGCCACTGAGACCCCAGAACTGTAGAGCTAACAGTATACATCACCAGCCCAAGAGAGCTGAGTCAGTTACTGAGCCCAGCAGAGTTGGGCTGTGGCTACCCAAGGCCATGGTGGCCCATTACCTACATCAGTGTCCTCAGCATGTGGGACATGGAGTCAAAGGAGATTGTTCTCTGGCTTTATGACATAATATTCTGTTAGGTTTTGGGCTTACTTGGGACCTCTTATTTCTTCTTGCCTATTTATCCATTTTGGAATGAGAATTTCTGTCCAATGTCTGTCCCACCATAATATTTTGGAAATAGATTTTATGGCCCACATCTGGAAGGAAAATGTCTCAAGGTGAATCATGCTGTGAGTCTCATCTATATCTGATTTAGATGAGACTTTGGAATTTTTGAGTTGATGCTGGAATTAGTTAAGGCTTTGGGGGCTACTGGGATGATATGAATGTATTTTTCACTGTGAAAAGGATATAAATTTGGGGGGCAATGGGTGGAATGCTATGGTTTGAAGATTTCATGTGTTGGAAAGTTAATTTTCAATACAACATTGTTGGCAGGTGGGGCCTAATAAGAGGTTAATTGGGTCATGAGGTCAGACCCCTCATGACTGGATTAATGTCATTATCCTGGGAGTTGGTTAGTTTTTCTAAGGATAGATTATTGTAAAAGTGAGTTTGACCCATTTGCTGTTTGTCTCACATGCTTGCTTCCACATTCTACCCTTCTACCATGGGATGACCCTCACCAGATGCCAGTGCCATGCTTACACTTCTCAGCCTCCAGAATTGTGAGCCAAATGAAATTATTTTCAGTGTAAATTACCCAGTCTGTGGTATTCTGTTACAGCAGCAAAACATGAACTAAGACACATTATAAAAAGAAAAGCTGGGCCGGGCGCAGTGGCAAGCCTGTAATCCCAGCACTTTGGGAGGCCAAGGCGGGTGGATCACGAGGTCAAGAAATCGAGACCATCCTGGTCAACACGGTGAAACCCCGTCTCTACTAAAAATACAAAACATTAGCTGGGCATGGTGGCGTGTGCCTGTAATCCAGCTACTGAGGAGGTTGAGGCAGGAGAATTGCCTGAACCCAGGAGGCGGAGGTTGCGGTGAGCCAAGATCGCGCCATTGCACTCCAGCCTGGGTAACAAGAGTGAAACTCCGTGTAAAAAAAAAAAAGAAAGAAAAGCTGAAAGATACATGAGTAGTCATCTCACTCAACAGGCAATTCTATTCGTGGAGCAGAGTATGGAAAGTTAACGAAAGCCAAAGAAACATGAAAGAAACCAAGGTTAAGGTTTCAGGGACTGAGTGTCTAGTATATGCCAGAAAGCAGACTAGGTTCTTTGTATCTATTATCTTAAAGCCCTAGCAGCCTTACAGAAGTTCTGACAAGACGCAAGTGGACAGCCTTGGTGAAGCATATACTCAGCAGGGATTCTAGAAGAAGGTTGTAGTCAGCTGAGACGTTCCCATGACACAAGTGTTATCCAATAGAACAAAAAGGACTTATGTAGATATACATCTGACCCTTGAACAACACAGAGGTTGCAGATGCCAACGACCGTGCAGTCAAAAATCTGAGTATAACATTTGACTCTTCAAAACATAATTACTAATAGCCTACTGTTGACCAGAAGGCTTATTAATAATAATTAACACATATTTTGTATGTTATACTTGTTATATATTGCATTATTACAATAAAGTAAGATAGAGAAAAGAAAATGTTATTGGGAAAAATCATAAGGAAGAGAAAACATTTCCACTGGAAGTGGATCATCATAAAGCTCTTCATTTTCATTGCCTTCACATTGAGTAGGCTGAGGAGAAGGAAGAGAAGGGGTTGGTCTTGCTGTTTCAGGGGTGGTAGGAATGGAAGAAAGTCCATGTATATGGACGTATGCAGTTCAAACTCATGTTTTTCAAGGGTCATCTGTGTATCTGAGAGAGAGAGAGCGCACACACGCCTTTAATATCAGCTTCCAATGAAGCCAACATCTGACTAGAGCTCTAAAAAAATACATTATTTCAAATCTTATTATCTGGTTTCAGCTGGGACAAATAGCAAATATTTCTAGAAGTATTGAACTCCTTTTTTTCTCTCTCATTTTTTTAAATAAACCAAAGATATCTCTCTGGTGACTCAGAACTGAAACCAATAAGCTTTTTATGACTTAATCATGGATGCCAAAGGTGTCCTCAAAATAAGGTGCAAAAAGATATAACCCTCCCATGATCCAGAACCATTCTCAAAGATAGCCAAAAGAAACAGAGACACATATAACACCCCCGGAACCACATGCCAGCAATAGTCAGTCTATTAGCCAAAAAGGGATGCAACCCACATTTCTGCCTGGCCATGTTTGTGGGGCCTCCATCGTGAAGTTGGCTGACTGCAATGCAAAGCCAATAACTCGTGCACCTCTGACAGGCAGAAAGTCAAGCCAAGTTTGCAGGGGAAAAAATCAAGACAAACAGGAAAGCAATAGCTGTCTCTGAGAGAGAAAAGATCAGTAACTAATGGATGCCTCAAACCAAATTTAACCAGAATCACTATCTCATTATCCAAACAAATAATTCATCTGCTAATCTAAATTTAGAAAGAAAGGAATGAGGAGAAATGTCTACCTTCATCTTTCAGGCATTTCAGATAGAGATCTGAGAGAGGTGACCTTGGTAAGAATTCTTACCTCTCTCCAGCAGTTGTCAGTTTTCCCACGATCTCATCTTCAGGCTCCAGAACCAGTGAGGTGTCTCAGCCATCTCCTTCTGGCCACCAGAAACTGTGGATAATGAAAAATTATATGTTCTTTACTCATCCCTGAGGCCCCTATAACAAAAGACCAATTAATAGGAAAGACAGACAAGTTTATTTAATAATTTTTATGTGACACAGAAGCCTTCCTAAGGAAATGACTCAAAGAAACAAGTACACTTGTGTGTTTTTCATGCTAGGTTTGATGAAGAAGTAGACAGTAGTAAAGAAATGTAATTGGACAAAGAGGGGATGACCTAATGGTGATAAACTTGGGGACTTGGCAAGGCTTTTGTGTTCAGATTATTCTCTGTGTCCATGTGTCTTCAAAGATAATGATGTTCTTTTCCTCCAGATATGGGGAGGACATCTCTGAAATGAGGATCTTATAACCTTTTTCCAAAGAACTTTAGAGAACTCCTCCTAGGTTTCATGACCTGCTTCAAGAGAAAAGGGTGAGGGAAGGTCAAAGAGTGACCTTCTTGTTATGCAGTTTCCTCAATACCGAAGTGCCATATTTTGGTGTTGCATGTACTGGATTTCACTACCTGTAATTTTATTAACCTCATTTTACACACAAGGCAACTAAATCTTAGAGAGATTATTAATCTTGTTAGTCAATTTCATATATTCATGAAGTTTTGGAGGTGATTCAAGCCCAGGACTGGCTGATTTCAACATCCTGCATCCTTGATTCTATATCCTACCTACTCTGTCCTGACCTCTGTCCAGTTATACTTCCCATAGGGCTTAGCAGTGGCTCTAGGACAAGTAGAACTTTCTGTTTCTCTCTCTCTCCCCACTTCCCTCTGATGACTCCTCCCATATTTCCTCTAGAACCTGGCAAAAAATTTGATTGGCCAAGTTCTTTGTTTTTATCAGGACAAACAATAAATGTAAAAAAGCAATAAAATGGTTGCTCCGCAGTCAGTTCAACTTTGGTCTAATCAACTGTGTCTAAGAGAAGACAGTTTCTCCAGGGACATATCTTTCTCCAGGAGGGGGCTCTGGGCTCTAAGGAAGAAGGACCTTGCCTTCCCGGAAAGTTTCTCTTCTTCTAGCAGCCATTTTGAGGCTTGAGCAATTTATAAACACAGCCTAGCTCATCCACAAATTTTTCTTCACAGAAATGATAGCATTAAAAAGCATCAGTAATTAACCGAAAGCAATACCAAATATTTGTCAGAACCTCCCAATTTGTTCTACTTGTTTTCCTTTGCCATTATTAAAACAAAATGGCAACTTCAAAGCTAAAGTATTTTAAAAACAAAGGGCAGAGTAAGGAGGACTCTTAGTTTAAGTGATCGTTTTCTATAAACTCTTTGAAACTATGTAGATAAAGCAATAATAATGATATATTACTATTTACTTAGTATAACAGCAAAAACCAACTTTTTCCTTAGAAAATGATATTTCAAATAAACATTACAGTTGAGTGCTGATGGATTGGTGACCTCTCAATAAAAGGGGGCACTTCCACCACAAATGACCAATTATCCCTACTGAATTATGATTGCATAAGGCCTTCTCTCTATCAACTGTTTATTTCTTCTTTTGCTTGGCAGCTTGAAGTTTCATGTAGTATTTTATCATTAGAAAGTTGAGTTTCTAACTCCATCCTGTTATGCTGAGTGTGAAATCATAGTAAATTAACATTGTTTGAAGATCATTAATTTTAGAATTCCTCCCTCTTGTTTCCAGTTGTAACTGGACACCATGTTAACATATCTTTACATACGAATCAATAATTTTTTTAACTTCTTCAATGAGTTCAAGACAATATTTACTGACATTGGTTTTCTGTGTTTTTAAAAGTTTATTTTAATTGGGCAACAGTAGAGTAATGTCACTTATTTCTAACACAGCAGCAAAATTTTGTACTGCTGAAACAGGTCTACAGATTTTAAGTTCTTATATCCAACCCTAACTTATGAAGTAAAGTACTTAAATTATATGTGTGACTGAAATAAAAAGCAATATATAATTTTGAAAGTGACTAGTACTGTTTGCCCTGAAAGTAATTGAAATCCTTTGTTATAAGAAACTTGTCAACATATGGAAAACCAAATTGGAAGACTTCTGGCTGTGTGACAGGTGTGTTCCCTGGAGAAAAGAGACAAAATAATAATAATAATAAAATACATTACATTTAAAATAAGAGATTCTCTTACATGATTGAGTCAGATGTTTTCTCCATGACTTAGAATCTAGCCAGCCTTTGCACTGCTGTTCTATGTGGAAGGAGTTTAGTTATTGTAAGTCTGTCTTTACTAAAGACAACTGCAACTGCAGTGAAAAAAATTGGCATCGGGGTGATCACTCAAATCACGAGTTCTGAACTTCACTGAAAAATTTTTACTATAAGGAACCTTAGACCAGAAGGAAGCAAAAAGACTTTTAAAAAAATTGCATAGGCCATACCAGAGTGTGTGCTAAATTAAATAGGCTACCCACAAAAATGGTTTCTGGAAATTTCTTCCTCCAAATACAGCCGCTAAAATAGACTCTACTGCTCCTAAGGGGAACTCCTGTATGTTAAGAGTGCTTCCCTGTCTTAGTTGGAGTTATGAGGAGCCATGGAAACAGCGGGGATTTTGGAATCAGGGAGTATGAGGTTTAAATCACTGATCTGAGCTATATTAACATGAGACCACGGGAAAGGCTAATAGCCACTCTGAGATGCTGCTTCCCTACCTATGCAATGAGGATGATAATGCCTGATTTGCAGAGCCTCAGACACAAAATATGTTCAAAATAAATGGGTATTATTGTTATTATTACCATGGATTAGAACTATGTTTCATGGCTGTACTTCAGTGTTCTTCACCAAGCCATCTGAGTTTTGCTATAATTATACAGAAGTGAATCTATTACTTAGTATTGTGGCACATGACAACCTCCAATCATCCCTTCAGGGCAAGAATGATGTCTTTAATATCTACATGAAGCTGACCATGAGCCAATGATGCTTTCAGAGAGATAGCCAGGTTCCCAAAAATTTCCAGTGAGAGCTTATGGGAATTTTTTTCTTTTCTTTTCTGGGCTTATAGATCACTTGTATCTCCAAAGAATGTGAAAATAATTTTAATAGTAGTTAATTTGTATTAAAAATATTTTGTCATTTTGAATTTCTTGATTATGCTCCAAATTCATTTAAAACTGTGTAAGAAGTTCTTTGATTTTTAATTCAAATTATATGGTATCTGACCAGGCATTGTGGCCTATGCCTGTAAATCCCAGCTCTTTGGGAGGCCAAAGTGGAAGGATCAATTGAGGAAAGGAATTCGAGACAAGTCTGGGCAGTACAGTGAGATCCTGTCTCTACATTTTTTTTTTAAACAGCCAGGTATGATGGTGTACTGTAGTCCCAGCTACTTGTGAAGCTGGGGCAAGGAGCTCAGTTGAGCCCAGAAGTTCAAGGCTGTAGTGAGCCATGATCACACCACTGCACTCTAGCCTGGGCAATAGAGCAAGACCTTATCTCAAAATAAATAAGATAAAACGTGGTATCTGTATAAAAATAACCTTTAAGATAATAACGTATTCCTGAAGAATGCATATAGAATTCCCAATTGTGCACCAAGCACAAAAAATAAGCCACACTAGTTATCAGATTTTGCAAATACAAGGGTGCATGAAAATATTCTATAATTGAAACTACTTCAGGGTAGGGAAGAAAGACAGGGGTGCCTGTCTAATGTGTTACAAAGAATGTCTCATGCAGTCCATATTACTGCTCAATTGGAGGCAGGGTAAATTTGGGCATGGGGGTGGGGAGAAATTATTTCTAACAAAGAGGTTTAAGAGCATTTCTGTCACTATAGCATTTAACTTACTAATAGGAAGAGAACACAGATATTGAGCAGTCAGACTGGAAACAGAGCACTATAGTCCTGCATAGCAATACAAACATCTTGCATAGCTCACTGCAAAGAAGTAAGGCCTTCTAAGCTTCAATTGATAAAATTCAGCATTAACATATTGCATTTGAGCAAGTACATAAGTAAAGACAGATTGTTTAGCAAGGTTCCAGAACGTAGAAGCTGACATGACATCTTAACCTGAAATGATAATTTTAAGGACATGTTAAACATGGAGGCCAAGGTGGGCAGATTACTTGAGGTCAGGAGTTTGAGATCAGCCTGGCCAATATGGTGAAACCCCGTCTCTACAAAAAAAAAAAAAAAAAAAAAAAAAAAAAAAGCCAGATGTAGAGATAGACACCTGTAGTCCCAGCATCTTTGGAGGCTAAGGCAGGAGAATCACTTGAACTTGGGAGGCAGAAGTTACAGTGAGCCGAGATCATGCCACCACACTCCAGCCTGGGCAACAGAGTGAAACTCCATCTTGGGAAAAAAAGAAAAAGGGACTTAAACATGATAAACACAGAAAAGGATTCAAAGGGCCAGAATTGCTTATTTGTACTTAAGGTTAGGAAATGGGGAAACCTGGGACAAGACATATATGTTTGTGTAGTAAATTGTAGATGTAGCAGTGGTTTCATTGTGAAGAATAAAGTGCAGATTGCTGTCACTGAGAGCATGAGTAATGTCATCTCAAACAAATCATTCATTAGGTGTCTAAAAAGTTCCTCCAAAACTAATTAACTATCAATAGAACTGTGTTTTTCCACCAAAATTATGGTGCTCAGGGTTTGGCAATGCACAATAAACAGCATCCATTGTAGAATTCTGTATATGTGAGATTGAGTTTTGCCTGGGTATACTATGTTATATAATATTAACAAAATATCATTAAAAACACCTAAAAAATGAAATCTTTAAAGTTTTTATAATAATTTTTATACAATGAGAATGTAGAGAGGAAACAATGAGTTAGTCTTAAAATTATTTAGTTAATTTGTTTTGGATTGCTGGGTCCAATAGTTGACACACATTCCTCCCTTCTATTCTCTCTATTTCCTTTCCCTTTTCCTGCCAGTCTCTTGAAGCTCCACTGTTGTTATTATATGCTGCAAAAAATATTTTACTCATGCAATTGCAATGCTTCTCAACTTTCAAGCTCAGTAGGGGGAAATGTGGAGGTGTTTAATTCTCCAGTTTTACATTTTTTTCATGGGAAATGAAAGTTGAAATCTGAAAAGCAGCAACTTGCAGTAAAACATTATTTTTCTTCTTTTCCCAATATGTCTCAGTGGCATCAAGTTCAAATACTTTATTACAAATAATTCCAGTCAACTTCAATGTCTAATTTCTCAATAAAATATGAATCGGGGAAAGTCAGTATCTTTGCAAGTGTGATTTTAAATTTTGCCCTCAGATAGTCTGGCTAAATTTCCACTATCTTCAGTGGGATGTATAAAAAATAGATAGAAGAGAATTTGACCTATGAAATGTAAAATGATTGTAGAGCAGGAAGCGTAGGTAAAATATTTCTTATGCTCATGACTATATGGTAGCTGTGAACTTTCAAAAGGGAAGACATTACAAGACTTAGAGTATAGTAAAATTCAATTAAAAATAAGTTGTTAATTTATCTAGCTTTGGAGACTTTTAACTTATTTTAAAGAATATACCTAATAAAGAATGCTATATTTATTTATTCAAAAACGTTTATTTATACCAACATCATTTTTTTCCAAAGGATAAATATTTTCTAGGCCAACACTATTTCATATTACATTTAGTTTTAATGTAAAACCTGAAAATGCTCCAAGTGCAAGAAGCATTTTGATCCATGGAATATATTTAACTACAAACAAAAGATCCTAGCACTGTTTCTAAGAAACATAGAGACAAATAGATAATTAAAGAGAAAACACTAGCTTTAATTATTTATTAACTAAATGCATTAGTCAAAAGTTTTAGATCTTTAGTGACCCAACCTTAATATGTTTAATTATTCCGGTTTTCATACTCTCGAAACAATTCTGCCAGCATCTGTGCTTGAAATACAGACTCCCTATTTACCAATTGCTTTTGATTTACACTCATTCCATTCTTGTCTTGCCTCTGCCCATATGGCTAGCATTGCCATAGTTTAGACCCTAAAGCCCCACATCTATTACAGTTTTTATATTTCCCTGCTCTAGCATCTTTTGGCTTGAATGCGCTGTTGGCACACTGCTAGATTAATAGTTCTAAAATATCATCTTGACAATCCTCTTTTCTGGTAACTTGGGTAAGTCTGCATACCTACTAGATATTCCCAAATCCTTATTCTGAAGTCAAAAAGCTGTCCACAATCCAGTTCCATGCTAATCCTCCTACTCTAAGTCCTATCATTCTTTTAGAATCCCTCATTCAGTCAAACTCATTTGATCTGTCTTCCCTCATCATACCTGGCTTAATGTCATACTTATATTTTACCCATTGCCTGAAAAGTCCTCCCTGTTGTTTTTCTATTTAACAGATACCATCCTCCACGGTATTATCTATGCTTCGTCTTTTCCATGAACCTATTTCTGGCTACCATCACTGAAAGTGATCTCTCTTGCTTTTACATATCCATAGTTCCTGTTGTCTGTTAATTCATTTGGCACCTAGCCATCACTATCTTATTATACATTGTTACATATTGAAAGAGGAATAGAACACACAGCTTAAAAGAAAATAATAGTCAGATTTGTGTGAGTCATCTGATTAGCCATACTGAAACAGTAAAGCAATAAAGCAAAACCTTAAAACTGGTAGCCAATAAAAGAAAAGAAAACTCAACCTAGAATTTTATATCCAACCAAAGTATCATGTAGACCTAAAATCATATAATGACATTTTCAAATATACATGGATTCTCAACATTTATTACCCAAAAACTCTGTGAAAGAAACCAAAAGATGAAACTGAGGAAGAAGAAAAAACCAGGTTGAAGCAATGATATAATAAACAATGATAACCAAAAAATATGTAAATGTACATAATTATGGTTTGCAAAACTTCAAATATTTTCAAATATCTTTTAATCTGTCACTGTTGACCATGAATTCTAGACACTGACATGGAAAGTGAGAGGTATAAGTCTGTTTGGAAGATGTAAAGGGAAGCAGAAGTACATAAAAGCATGTTGATGTTTGGGAGCTTCATTCGATCCATTAGCTTTAGAACTTGCCAGAGAAAAAGTTTAGGTGCGTGTGTTAAAATTTAGGATACAATGACGAAATAGGATAAATTTTAGGATACAATGAAGAAATTTAGGATACAATGAAGAAATAGAAAAGGAAAAAAAAGTAGGTAGGGAAATATAATAAAAATAAGACTGGTGTGGTGGCTCACTCCTATAATCCCAACACTTTTGGAGGCCGAGGCAGGTGGATCACTTGAGGTTGGGAGTTCAGGACCCGCCTGATGAACATGGAAAAATCCTGTCTCTACAAAAAAAAAAAAAAAAAAAAAAAAAAAAAAAAAAAAAAAATAGCCAGGCATGGTGGTGCATACCTGTAACCCCAGCTACTTAGAAGTCTGAGGCAGGAGAATCACTTGAACCTGAGAGGCAGAGGTTGCAGTGAGCCGAAATTATGCCATTGCACTTCCAGCCTGGGCAACAAGAGTGAAACTCCATCTCAAAAAAAATAAAAATAAAAACAAAATAAAATAAAAGGTCAAAACATATAAATAATCACAATGCAGGTGGTTGTAAAATAATCTATAAGAAATAGAAGCAACCTAGATATTCATCAAAGGATAAGTGGTAAACCCAATGTGGTGTATATATACCTTAAAAAGAAAGGAAATCCTGTCACATGGTAAAACTTGGATGACCCTTGAAGACATTATGCTAAGCGAAATAAGCCAGTCACAAAAAGACAAATACTGTATGATTCTTCTTACATAAGGTATATAAAGTAGTCAAATTCCTAGAAAAAGAAGTAGAATTGTGGTTGCCAGCAGCTGGGGGGAGGGAAAAATGTGGAATTGTTTTTTAATGGGTATAGAGTTTAATTTTGCAAGATGAAAAACTCTGGAGTTCTGTTGCACAACAATATAAATATACTCAAAACTACTTAATTGCACACTTGAAAATGGCTGATGGCAAATTTTATGTTACATATTATTTACTACAATTATAAAATTTTGAATTATTTAAAACAATCTATAAAAGACAGAGTCACTGATCAAGCTTAAAAAATGAAGGCCAAAGTGTAGCCTTGTAAAGCACAAGCATTAAAACAGAGTTTGTGTTGCAAGGGCCTGAGAGCTAAACTGGCAAGATTACATATCAGTCTTAAAACAAAAAACAGTAACCTGAAATGATATCACACAAGCTAAACATATCGAACAGAGCAATAAAACTGAAAATCAATAGTAATAAAATATTTAGAGTTTATCAACAAAAAAGAAAACACTACAAAGCAAAACCTGTAGGGCAGATGTGAAATGATAATTAGTTGGAATGGTATACAGCCTTGATTATTTATCTAAAACGGGATTGAAATAAATCAACTATATCTTGCAATCAGGAGGCAAGAAGGGGAAAAAACAAAAATAAAGTATAAGGAAGAAAACAATAATAATAAAAGTATAAAGAAAACTGAAAACATGAATAAAATTGATTAAAAGATGGTATCTAAAAAAAACTAAGACAAATTTTGCGCAATTACATTTAATAAAAATGTGAACATACAACTATTAATAAGTAAAAGGGGGGCACTACTAATTCAAAAAGATATACAAAGTTATGAGATTTTTATTAGAACCATCTGTAATTTTCTACTGATGAATTTGGACATCTCACCTACATAATTGGATAACTTCTCCAGAATGATGTAAACTATTGAAACTGGTCCAGGAAGTAGTAGAAAACCACCCAATAGAAAAACAATAAATTAAATTCAATAGGTTGTTAAAAACTTATCTACATAAAAATTGTAAGACTCAAGACAGATTTAAAGTAAGGGAGCAAATAGTCCTCCTTTTATATAAACACATCAGAATTTAGAAAAATATTAAATCTAATCAACTAATCTCTCACAGCCTGCAATATCTTGATAACACAAATGGACAGCAACACTACAAGAAAAACAATTAGGATTCAATTTCACTTTTGAACATAAATACAATAATATCCTAAATAATATATTAATGTGTTAGCAAATGGAATCCAGCAAGATATTAAAAGAAAGTGTGTGGCTGGGTGTGGTGGTTCATGCCTCTAATCCCAGCATTTGGGAGGCTGAGGCAGGTGGACTGCCTGAGCGCAGAAGTTGTGGAGACCAGCATGGGCAACTTGGTGAGACCCCTTCTCTACAAAAATGAAAGAAATAGTCGGGCATGATCTCCTGTGCCTGCAGTCTCAGTGACTTGGAAAGCTGAGGTGGGAGAATTACTTGAGCCCAGGAGGCAGAGGTTGCAGTGAGCTGAGATCACATCACAGTGCTCCAGTCTGGGTGACAGAGCAAGACCCTGCCCCCACTTCCAAAAAAATGCATAATAATATGTCATATTTAAAATGCATTACAAGGGTAATTCACTATTAGAAAACCCATCATTTTAATTCCCTGCATTAACAAATTTACAGAAAGAAAACCTTTTATCTAAATAGATGCTCCCAATTTTTCAATAAGTCAATACCCATTAATCTTTATATGTATAGTAACCCCTCCTCATCTGTGGGTGCACTTTCTGCAATTTTTGCTGCGTGCAGTCAACCAAGGTCCAAAAATATTAAATATAAAATTCCAGAAATAAACTATGAGTTTCCAATTGCATACCTGTCTGGTAATGTGATGAAATTGCATGCCATCCTGCTCTGCCTAGCCCAGGATGTGAATTATTCCTTTGCCCAGCTGATCCACATTGTATATTTTACCCACCCATCAGTCACTTAGTAGTTGTCTTTGTTATCAGATCCAGTGGCAAGAGATAGTAGTGTTTGTGTTCAAACACCCTATTTTCCTTAGTAATGGCCCCAGAGTGCAAGAGGAGTGATACTAGCTTATTGTTATAACTGTCTTATTTTATCCTTAGTTATTGTTGTTACTGTCTTACTGTGCCTAATTTATAAATTAAACTTTATCACAGGTATGTATGTGTGTATACATGTGTGAGTGCACATATGAGTGTGTATACACAAATTAGAACTCAAAGGAAATGTCCTTAATCTGAAAATGAGTATAAGCAGGAAATCTGAACCAGAGATCATACCTGAGAATCACATGTTAGCTTAATAGTAATGAGTATTATTATTATTTGAGACAGAGTCTCTATCTCACCCAGCACGGAGTACAGTGGCATGATCTCAGCTCACTGCCAACATCTGCCTCCCGGATTGAAGGAGTTCTCCTGCCTTAGCCTCCCAAGTAGATGATACTGCAGTCACATGCCACCACACCAAGCTAATTTTTTTTCTATTTTTAGTAGAGATGGGGTTTCGCTGTGTTAGCCAGGATGGTCTCAATCTCCTGACCTTAGGATCCACCTGCCTCAGCCTCCCAAGGCTGGCCCACGTTAGCATAATTATTAAGAGCTCAGTTTCAAGGCCTAACTGCCTGAATTGGAATCTGGCAGCTCCACCTCCTAGCTGTTGGATTTGTGTCTCTGGCATCAGGGAGTGAGGAAGTGGATACGCTCTGCTTCCTTTGCCTCCCTTTTCTTTATTTGAACTGCTCTCTCTAACCCTAATACTAGCTCATGTTAGCCTCCTTCCAGGTAGCAAGTGCAGCAAAGAGGCATAAGAGATTCTCTTCTTGTAACTGTGCTCTGACTGGTCTGATTTGAGATTGATTTTCAGAAGGACTGATTCAGCTTTACCTGTCTGCCTCTGTTATGAATGAACCCCTCTCATCCCAAGAGGGGTAGCCTTACTCCATGTAGCACTCATATGGGGTTCACCTGTCAACAGGATTTCCAGGTTGTGTGTACCATCACTTGGCTGAGGGGCACTTGGGCAGTCTCATAGCCTTGGTCTCCCTCTACTCTTCTCCATGCTCTTCCAGGTGAAGCCATAGGGAACCACTAGAGTTCTCTTCCAGATATTCAAAGGCTAACAGGAAAATAGGGCATTGGTGTGGTCCTTCCAGATTGTACCATTGAACTAGTACACACTGCACTCTTCTCCCTTCATGACCAGGAAGGAAAAGGTTTTCTCTTCTTCAGTCTTCAGACAACAACAACAAAAAACACCCTTAAATATAAATTTCACTGGACATACCTCTTTCACTAACCCAATGTTTAAGACTGAGAACAAAATGCTGTACTTCTAAACATATAGAACACTTTCTAGCAGGTATCATCTATTTCCAGATTCTCTCTCACTTTTGGTAAAGGCTGTCAGAGCAGGTTAGTCCCAGAGGTCAGACCACGAATCTAATTGCAAGGGGCAGGCCTTCTTTAGATTCCACCTTTGAAAAATTAGTAACTTTGTTCTAATTTTAAACAGATCTCAACAGAGATCTGTTTCCACCTTTACCCTTGCACTATTTGGTAACCTCAAGGGAGAGGAAAAGATTTCAATGAGTACTTCACACTATAATAAAACTTCACTTTTCATAAAAACGAAAACTTTAAAATTACTAGGAGAAAATGAAAAAGACTATGTTCATAACCATGGAGTGGAGAAAATTTTCTTGAGGAATAAACATTTTTTTAAATGTAAAATCTTGATATAGGGCATTGTCCTATGATCCAGCACTTTGGGAGGCTGAGGCAGGTGGATCAGCGAAGGACAGGAGTTCAAGACCAGCCTGGCCAACATTGCAAAACTCCATCTTTAATTAAAATGCAAAAATTAGCTGGACGTGGTTGTGTGCTCCTGTAATCCCAGTTACTTGGGAGGCTGAGGCAGCAGAATGGCTTGAACCTAGGAGGGAGAGGTTGCAGTGACCTGAGATCGGGCCACTGCACTCCAGCCTGGGTGACAAGAGCGAAACTCAATCTCAAACAAATAAACAAAAAAACCTTGATATGGGAGAGCACAAAAAAATTTAAAATTCTGAATGGTTCAAGAGATCATTAAAATGTTGAAGGACAAGCTACAGAATAAGAACAATTTTTGCAATATATGTAACAAACAACATATCAATAAGAAAGACAAATACCTGAAAGAAAAATGGGCAAAAATGATAAAGTAATTAATAGAAGTAAAAATTTAAATGACCATTGAAAATATTATTAATTTCTAAAGTAATCAGGGAAAGACAAATGGAAGTAAGAGTGAGATAACTTTTTTTGATCCTATCAGGCAAAAAAAAAAAAAAAAATCTAATGGCTGAACAAAGCCCTAAACGTTGGTTAGATGTGGCAAAATGGGTACTATTACACACTGTTCGTTCAAGTAAAAACTGGGAGGACACTTTGGGGAGAAATTGAGCAGTATCTTTTAAAACCTAAAAATGTGGCCGGATGCGGTGGCTCACACCTGTAATCCCAGCACTTTGGGAGGCCGATACGAGCGGATCACGAGGTCAAGAGATCAAGATCATCCTGGCCACCATGGTGAAAACCCCGTCTCTACTAAAAATACAAAAAATAGCTGGGCGTGGTGGTGTTTCCCTGTAATCTCAGCTACTCAGGAGGCTGAAGGAGGAGAATCGCTTGAACCCGGAAGGCGGAGGTTGCAGTGAGCAGAGATCGCACCACTATACTCCAGCCTGGCGACAGAGAGAGACTCCATCTCAAAAAAAAAAAAAAAAAAGAAACCTAAAAATGCAAATACTCTTCGACCAGCACTTCTATGTGGAATCTTCTACTCTCACAGAAACACTAACACATACTCAAGGAGAATATTCATGAGTCACAATATTCATGTAATTGAAATCACAACTTCCTCCCATATAGGAATGGAAACACAAAATATCATAAAATCACAGATGGATAGAATAGTCAAAATGAAAACAAAATACTGTACTAGGTTATAGTACAGCATTAGGTGCTCCACAGAAAGCCAGTTTCCTTCTCTTTCCATTCAGTAAAAATAGAGCAAACTCAATAGTGTCTGAAGCCTTTTTATGAGGGTATGCCTAATTTATGGGTTCATAGTCTGCTTTCAGTCTATGTGAGAAACACTTGATAAAGAGGATGAAGGAGAACCCAGAACCTAAATTCAAGCATGATTCATTAACCTGTATGTATATATAGCCTTGATATCTCTTTAAAACTCATCTGACAGTTTTAAAATACTTTGTTTTCCAGTCAAAGGAACTGAAGCGCTATTATATTAATTACCTTAGGAAACTGGAGAAAAGAACCAAAGTTCTTTGAAAAGACATTTTTGCCTCTTTGACAAATATTTCAAGGTACAGTAAAATTAAATATCCCATTGTAAAAAGATAAAGTACCCCCAATTGGGATATTACTTTCTGAATAATCCTGTGGATATTCCAGTTTGAGCACCAAACGATAACTCACTCTTGGAGGTTTGTTAGAATCGTAAACTGCCAGAGTACAGTTTTATGAAGGACAGAAGGACCTCAGACTGAACTTGCCCTATTAAACAGATTAAATTCTAGCTGTGAATTCAGGCCAGGGCCATGCATTATTGTTTTACTATAGAATAAACATAAATTTACCATGCAGTGAAGTTTGCAGCTGGTGAAAGTCTATCATTTTCCCAGTGGAAACGTTTATTTATTTAACTCTGATTATAAAGTTAAAAAAGAATCTAATGCATCTAAGGCAGAAAAATGAGGAAAGAGAACATCTGTAACTTAGAGATAAACATTTGGGACTAAATTTATTGTCAGTTATTTGTGAACTATTTTAATTTGAGTTTAACGGTAGTACTTGAGGTGCATAATTCCACAGGTTAATAAAACAGACCCTAAAAACACAATGTACCTACCAGTGTACAAGTAGCAGTGAAGATATTATTCCTAGAAAAATATATGGCCTTATGAACTGTATCTAACGTATGTTTAAATGCAATTGTTGATACATGACAAAAAGTATTGCTTTAAATTTACCCACATCTTTTATTTCATATTTTATTTTATTTTATTTTATGTTGAGATAGAGTCTTGCTTTCTCACACTAGCTGGAGTGCAGTGGTGCAATCTTGGCTCACTGCAACCTCTGTCCACTAGGTTCAAGTGATTTTCATATCTCAGGTTCCCGAGTAACTGGGATTACAGGCACCCACCACCAAGCCTAGCTAATTTTTGTATTTTTGGTGGAGATGGGGTTTCTCCATGTTGCCCACACTGGTCTCAAACTCCTGACCTTAAGTCATCTGCCTGCCTCAGCCCTGCAAACGGCCGTGATTACAGGCATGAGCCATAGGGCCCAGCCACCAGCCACATATTTTCTTTAAAAAAAATTTGTCTTAGTCCATCTGAGCTGCTATAACAAAATATCATAAACAGGGAGGCTTATAAACAACAGACATTTATTTCTCACAGTTCTAGAGCCTGGGACCTATGAGAGCAAGACTTCAACAGATTTGATGTCTGATGAGGGCCTGTTTTCTGGATCACGAGAGTGCCTTCTAACTAACTTCTTAGTGCCTTCTAACTAACTAACTAACTTCTCATATAGTAGAAGGAGGAGTTAAGAGTTTCTCTCTGATCTCTTTCATAAGCACACAAATACCATTCATGAGGGCTCTGTCCTAATTACTTAATCACCTCTCAAACTCCCCCACCTCCTAAACCCATCACCTTGGGGATTAGGATTTCAACATATAAATGTTGGGGGACACAAACATTCAGACCATAGCCAAAATAATAGTCTGAAAAGAATTTGCTTAAATTAATATTTATAAAATTTTTAACAACTTGGGATGGGAAGGGAAGAGGCAGAAAAAGAAGTATTTATAAAGTGTCATTGTTTTACCTTGAGTTTGATTAGTCTTTGATTCAGAAAATAATTTTCCCTAGACAGCAATTGAAAGCATAAGAAAGTCATTAACACTTCACCTTAAGATAACGTGTGTGTGTGTGTGTGTGTGTGTGTGTGTGTGTGTGTGTGTGTATACATGGAAAAGTGGGTCACCATCATTTTGCAGTAGTTACCACATAATCTAAGTGGCTTGTAAGAAATTTTTGCAAGAACAGTACACTACAAATAACATTTGCATATTGACATTACAATAATTATTGATGCACATGTAATAAAAATGATAATTAATGAGTATTTGAACAAAGCAAAGCTTTTTTTAAACTAGTATTCTCCCTTTAGAGATGCACAAGAATAAGCAGATATAATCTCCTTCAAGAACCACTTCTACTTCTTGGGAATGGAATTTACAAATGTTCCCTGTCAAAAAGTACAGGGTTTTCAGAACTGTGGTTGTTTTCCCTCATGGTTTCCATAGTTTTCTAATATCCAGAAAGGCCTGAGATCACCTATAATAGACTGTAACTTTAAAAAAAAAATTATAACATTTTGGGGCTTCAGTTTGGGAGTCTGTCCCTTATGCACATATATGCATAAACACACATGCATTCACTCAAACTGCCAGTCTTGAAGAGTTAAAAGTGGGTAGAAAATTATAGTAGTTCCCAGATGCTGTTATAATCAAAGCTAAATTACTTATGGGCAGATACCTTCTGCCAGACAGTAAAGAAATGAATCCTGACACATAGGATACCTGGACTCAAAGAAAATTTCCTCACCCAGCCAAACCTAACATTGCTATTATACAGCATAGCCCTCCTTCCTCATGCTCTTAATTCTTGTCAGCATGGACTCTGCTATGTTTTGGATGTTGTCCCCTCCAAAACTCTTGTTGAAACTTAATGTGGCAGTACTGGGAGTTGGGGTTTTCAAGAGGTGATGGGGTCAGGAAGGCTCTGCCTTCATGAATGGCTTAATCTAATATATTCATAAATTCATAGATTAATGGGTTATTATAGGATGGACTTGTAGTTATATAGGAATAGAGAGATCTGAAGTAGCATGCTCAGTACCCTTGCTATGTAATACCCTGGAATGCCTCGGGATTCTGCAGGAAGTCTCCACCAACAAGAAAGCCTTCATGAGACATGGCCCTTCAACCTTGGATTCCTAAGCTTCTATAACTGTAAGGAATAAATCCTTTTCTTTATAAATTACCCTTGCATTAGTCCCTTTTCAAACTCCTGTAAAGAACGACCTAAGACTCACTAATTTATGAAGAAAAGAGGTTTAATTGACTTACAGTTCTGCAGGCTATACAGGAAACATGATTGAGAAGCCTCAGGGTGGAAGATGAAGGGGAAGCAAGGACCTTCTTCACGTGATGCCAGGAGAGAAAGAGAGCAAAAGAGGAAGTTGCCACACACTTTTTAAATCATCAGATCTCATAACAACTCACTCACTATTATGAGAACAGCAAGGGGGAGATTCACCTCCCACCAGGCCCCTCCCCAACACATGGGGATTACGATTAGACGTGAAATTTGGATGAGGACACAGAGCCAAACTGTATCAACCTATACGCAACAGAAAACAGACTAAGATGTCCTCTGCTCCCTTTCCAATTTTATGTACTGTTAAACTTCCACAGAAATCCTATTAATCAATAAAGCTGATCTTTTGTCTTTTAAAAATACACCCAAGTGTTCATGCTTCCATCCAGCATGCTCTTGCTGTTTTCCACAATGGAAATGTCCTTCTTCACTGCTCTCTGCCTACCAATTTTGCTTTTCCTTCAAATCCAAAAATTAAGACAAAGCACAAACAAAATCTCTCTTTCTCTCTCTCCCTCCCCCCTTCCCTTCCCTACTGTCTTTCTCTCCCACACACTCCCTACTTTCCCTGCTAAGCTCCCCCTGATCATCCCAGAAAAGTGGCCTTTCCCTAATCTGAATTTCAGATACACAAATGTATTTTGTCCATTTTATTTATAGTCATTCTTGAGTTTGGTTATTGGTACTTTCTCTTCAAGTAATAATAGGCAACTGAGAGAAGAGGACCAGTAATGGGAACCTGTCTTATTCAAATACTACTTTATGTATACTATAGAGATGTCTCAATTCCTCAGCTGCAGAAAAAAAAAAAAAAGAATTGGACCGGTAAGTCTCCAAGATATCTTTAAATTTTAAAAATTCATAACTTTAACATGTCACTGGAATCGGTAGGCTCTCATTTCTTAATTTGAAATTTTTTACTAATTGTATTAGCTCGCTAGTCATGCACTCATGAAGTACTACAAACTGGGGGGCTTAAACAGCAGAAATATATTGTCCTACAGCTTGAGAGGCTAAAAGTCTGAGATCAATGTGCCGACAGAGTTGATTTCTTCTGAGAGCTGTGAAAACAATCTGTTCTATGCTTCTTTCTTAGCTTCTGGTGGTTTGCCGGCAATCTTTGCCATTTATTAGCTTCTGCTGCATCACCCTGGTTTCTGTCTTCATCTTTACATGACTTACTTCTTGTGTGTCTCTGGCTTCACATGGCTGTCTTAATAGGATGCCGGTAATATTGGATTAGGGGCCCACCGTTCTCTACTATGCCCTTACCTTAACTAATTATATCTGCAATAGCCTTAATTACAAATAAGGTCATGTTCTGAGGTACTGGGGATAAGAACTTCAACATAAGTGGGCTGGACATGGTGGCTCATGCTTGTAATCCCAGTACTTTGTGAGGCCAATGCAGGTGAATCACCTGAGGTCAGGAGTTTGAGACCAGCCTGGCCAACATAGTGAAACCCCATCTCTACTAAAAATACAAAAATTATCCGGACATAGTGGTGCATGCCTGTAATCTCACCTACTCAGCAGGGAAAGACAGGAGAATCGCTTGATTCCAGGAGGCAGAGTTTGCAGGGAGCTGAGATCATGCCACTGTACTCCAGCCTGGGCAACAGAGCAAGACTCCATCTCAACAACTACAACAAAAAGAACTTCAGTGTAAGTGAAGCCACTTTTACAAATGTTATGACGGTGAGAGAAGTCTAGTATGGCTGACTCCATCTTGCCACTAGCCTCACAGACTGCCTGTCCTTCCTGATTCCTGGATGTAGGCCAAGCTAACCATGGGAGGAATTTATTTTACACTTTAACTTTACAGTAAGGATGAAACTAATCCCTACCTAAAGCTGATCCCATTTTTGGTTGGGGACTAAAACTGCCTTTGTAAGACTTATGATAGGCCACAAGATTAAGATTATAGAAGGGGCCTGAATTCTGCTACAATGTTGATGTAGATAAATGATAACCCGCCATTTCCTCTAGATTGTTTTTCTATAATCCCTTATTGTGCAGGAGTCATGTGGCCAGAGATCACAAGATTTGTCACTTCCTCAATTGCTCCTGTAGATAACATTACTATTATAGAACCTAAGATTGGTCTTTTGAAGTGCTTTTCAGACTTTTGCATTCCAGCAATCAACAGACCCCACTGGGACCATGACTCAGCCAGTCCTGTGGCCCCCACCCAGAGGCAAATTCAGCACATAAGGACCATTTTCCACACACTAAGATTTTATTACCAACCAGTCAGCAGTATCCATTCCCCAACCCCTTACCCAAATTATCCACAAAAACCCTGGCCTCTGAATTCTCAGGGAGGCCAATTTGAATAATAATAAACTCCTCTTCTTTCACTTGGCCAGCTTTGCATTAATTAAACCTTTTTTTTTTTTTTTTTGGCTGCAATAATACTGTCTGAGAGAATTGGGTTATCTGTGCAGCAAGCAAGAAAAATCCATTGAGCAAATATATATGTATTTTGGGGAGACGCAATTCCACCCATGGCTTTCATTCTGTCAAAAGTATAACCTAAACCCAAGGGCTAGAATAAGCCATTAAATTCACATTAGTTAGCTCAAACTTCTCATCCAAGTATGATACAGTCCTCTTGTGGAATGAGTTTTATGGAGCTGAGATGGTATTCCAAACATGTTTTAACCCCTTAGACTTTAATATTGTCAATAGCATTAAATTATTATGTGACTGTAATGATTCTCTAAAGCCATAGTTTATCTGACCTGCTCAAAAGAAAACCCAGTTTTGCATTATTGAATTTATGATCACTATAGCTTGTTCAAGACTCTTTGCTTCCAAGTACTAACCATCATTGTCAGTAGAAGAGAAAAAAATAGAATCACCCTGATAAACAGCTTAATGGAGAGCACCTTCGCACATACACTGACATATATGCCACCTATGTAATGATTTGATTGTTGGCTATAGTCCAGACACAGCTAAGTGCTTCTAAAATACATTTTTTCTAATCCTTACAATTATCTAGTAGGGAGGTAAAATTTATTATTATCCTCATTTTTTATAAGAACAAAATCGAATTCCAAAATCACATAGCTAGATGTGGGGAAGATAGTCTACCTTTAAATCTGTGTACTTAACCATGATTCTACATTATAAAATTAATAACTAAATTGAATTGTCTACTTTGTAGATTTCAATTTTGTACTAACTTAGCTTTTCATCCTAAGTTTAATTGACAGTTTCCCGTAATCACCTGCCTAAAAAGAATGTAATGAGAAAATAATAAGAAAGAGTTTAAAGAACATTGAAGACAATTTATCAGGCACTACCAAAAAGTAAGGCTATTCACATTTCAAAGACATATTAACTCTTTCAGTCTGTGATATGGGTCCTGATCTTAAGTTCAACTCTAATGATACTTAACCAAAAGATTCCTTTGAAAATCCGGTTCTCTATGAAAAACAAGTGTCAAGTTATATTATGTTTCTTTCTCCAGTCTGGATTGTCTTCTTTTAATCTCTTGGAATTTGTAAAATGCAATATCTTTGTGGAGTTAATCTGGTGATGAAGATGTGAGAATAGATTTAAACCAAATATGAAGTATATTTCTTGTGTAATAAGTGTAACATTGATAGATTTTATAATAAACTTATTGTTAGAACACTATGATTTCTGTCTTTCATATTTGTTCTAAATCACTCAAGCCCATCTCTAAGCTTGTGGATTTTATATATCCACATTGATATCTAAACCTAGGAAAAACCCAGCCAAAACTCACACTAGTGTCTGCCAGTGTTCCTACAGCCCTCAACATTTGTAAAGACACAGGCAAATTTTGATGTCAAATTAAGGAAGTGGTATAAAACTCTTATGAAAGTGTGGACAGATTGTCAGTGTTTTCTTAGGAAAAATAATCTGCATTCTGAATTAAATTCTGAAAATAAATTACCCCAAAATTCTAAGGGGCCAGAGAAAGTAGATAAAACTGGTAAGAGTAATTGATGGATTCTACCACACATCCCACCCTATCTTAACAATTGCTCCTTACTTTCACAGACAAAACTGAGGGGGTATTTCCTTTTCAAACTCCATGCAAGTAGGGTTCTGTCCTCTCTTAGGGGGTTGTTCAAGGTGCTGGTAGGTTGTCTTTTTAAAGTCATTCACCCTGGATTCAAAGAAGTTCATTAAAAAATGAAATATACATTCACATGCTCAATATATAACTGAGCATTTGAGTTTTACTAACCAAACAAGTACTTACTGAATTTTTAAATGGTTTGTCATCTATTATTTGAATGACTAAAAATGTAAAATTGCAAATATATGTATTCAAATAGTTTAATTCTAATAGATGTTTTCTTTCAATATTAAATTATGCAAATCAAAGTACCCATGAAAATTGTCAACTAGACTTTTAAGAATGATCATCAACATCTTTCTGTTTTTAAGTTCATAGTTAATGTTATACTTAACTTTGAGGGTGATTTTCATTGTTAATTAAAACTTCGAAATATGTATGTGTGATGATTTCAAAATTCACTTCTACATTGGTAAAGAGACAAGTATCTAGTGATTACTAATTATATTGATTTTTGTAAAGCTACTAATAATTTTTCTTGATTTGTTTTCTCATCCTCAAATATTTTTTATTACTAAAAGTTTTAAAACACAAAATTGTAACACCTCTTTCTGGAGAAACAAAAAACATCTTTTTCCAAAAAATCATCTTTCTAGAAAAATACTTTTGAAGAGTTGCCAATGTCAACTATTTCTTACTGTTTAGAGAAATTGCTCATATCCAGATGAAGTGGTATGCTGTAGAGAATAATTTTTTATAGATATGTGTTTTTCTACATTTACTTCAATGTAATAAGTATTGCTTGATAATGTTAAAAATGGCTTTTTTTTTTTTTAAGAGATGGATTCTCACTACATTGCCCAGGCTGGTCTTCACTACTGGGCTCAAATAATCCTCCAGCCTTGGCCTCCCAAAGTGCTGGGATTATAGGTATGAGGCACCACACCTGGCCTGGTCTTTTAGAAGTAAATTGTTCATAAGGTGAGTTAGGGAGGATTCCCTTTTTTTGTATTGTTTGGAATAGTTTCAGAAGGAATGGTAATAGCTCCTCTTTGTACCTCTGGTAGAATTCAGCTGTGAACCCATCTAGTCCTGAATATTTTTAAGTTGGTAGGCTATTAATTGCTGCCTCAACTTCAGACCTTGTTGTTGATCTATTTAGGAATTCAACTTCTTCCTAGCTTAGTCTTGGGAGGGTGTAAGTGTCCAGGAATTTATCCATTTCTTCTAGATTTACTGGTTTGTTTGCATAGAAGTGTGTCTAGTAATCTCTGATGGTAGTTTGTATTTCTGTGGGATTGGTGGTGCTATCCCCTTTATCATTTTTTATTGCATCTATTTGAATCTTCTCTCTTTTCTATTAGTCTGGCTAGCAGTCTGTCTATTCTGTTGATTTTTCAAAAAGCAAGCTCCTGGATTTATGGAGTTTTTGAAGGGTTTTTTGCTTCTCTATCTCCTTCAGTTCTGCTCTGATCTTAGTTATTTCTTGCCTTCTGCTGGCTTTTGAATTTGTTTGATCTTGCTCCTCTAGTTCTTTTAATAGTGACGTTATGGTGTCAATTTTAGATATTTCCTCACTTCTCTGGTGGGCGTTTAGTGCTATAAATTTCCCTCTAGACACTGCTTTAAATGTGTTCCAGAGATTCTGGTACATTGTGTCTTTATTCTCATTGGCTTTGAAGAACATCTTTATTTCTATCCTCATTTCATTATTTATCCAGTTGTTTAGTTTCCATGTAGTTGTGTGGTTTTGAGTGAGTTTCTTAACCCTGAGTTCCAATTTGATTGCACTGTGGTCTGAGAGACTGTTTGTTATGATTTCCATTTCCATTTTGCATTTGCTGAGGAGTGTTTTCCTTCCAATTGTGTGATCAATTTTAGAATAAGTGCAATATGGTGCTGAGAAGAATGTATATTCTGTGGTTTGAGGGCTCGAGAGTTCTGTAGATGTCTATGATGTCTGCTTGGTCCAGATCTGAGTTCAAATCCTGGATATCCTTGTTAATTTTTTGTCTCATTGATCTGTCTAATATTGACAGTGGGGTGTTAAAGTCTCCCACTATTATTGTGTGGGAGTCTCAATAAACTAGGTATCAATGGATAATATCTCAAATAATAAAAGCTATTTATGACAAACCCACAGCCAATATCATACTGAGTGGACAAAAACTGGAAGCATTCCCTTTGAAAACTGGCACTAGACAAGGATGCTGTCTCTCACCACTCCTTTTCAACATAGTATTGGAAGTTCTGGCTATGGCCATCAGGAAAGAGAAAGAAATGAAGGGTATTCGAATAGGAAGAGAGGACTTCAAATTGTCCCTGTTTTCAGATGACATGATTGTATATTTAGAAAACTCTATCGTCTCAGCCCAAAATCTCCTTAAGTTGATAGGCAACTTCAGCAAAGTCTCAGGATACAAAATCAATGTGCAAAAATTACAAGCATTCCTATACACCAATAAGAGACAGAGAGCCAAATGATGAGTAAACTCCCATTCACGATTGCTACAAAGAGAATAAAATACCTAGGAATACAACTAACAAGGGGCATGAAGGACCTCTTCAAGGAGAACTACAAAACACTTCTCAAGGAAATAAGAGAGGACAAAAACAGATGGGAAAACATTCCATGCTTATGGTTAGGAAGAATCAATATCATGAAAATGGCTATTCTGCCCAAAGAAATTTATAGATTCAATGCTGTCCCCATCAAGTTACCAATGACTTTCTTCACAGAATTGGAAAAAACTACCTTAAACTTCATAGGGAACCAAGAAAGAGCCTGCACAGCCAAGACAATACTAAGTGGAAAAAAAAAAAAAAAAAGCTGGAGGCATCATGCTACCTGACTTCAAACTATGTTACAAAGCTACTGTAATCAAAACAGCATGATACCAGTACCAAAACAGAGATATAGACCAGTGGAACAGGACAAAGGCCTCAGAAAGAATGCCACACATCTACAACCATCTGATCTTTGACAAACCTGACAAAAACAAGCAAAAGGGAAAGGATTCCCTATTTAATAAATGGTATTGGGAAAACTGGCTAACCATATGCAGAAAGCTGAAACTGAACCCCTTCCTTACACCTTATACAAAAATTAACTCTAGATGGATTAAAGATTTAAACATGAGGCCTAACACCATAAAAACTCTAGAAGAAAACCTAGGCAATACCATTCAGGATATAGGCATGGGCAAGGACTTCATGACTAAAACACCAAAAGCAATGGCAACAAAAGCCAAAATACACAAATGGGATCTAATTAAACTTAAGAGCTTCTGCGCAGCAAAAGAAACTATCAATAGAGTGAACTGGCAACCAATAGAATGGGAAAAAATTTCTGCAATCTTCCCATCTGACAAAGGGCTAATATCCAGAATCTATGGAAAACTTAAACAAGAAAAAAAAAACAAGCAAACCCATCAAAAAGTGGGCAAAGGATATGAACAGACACTTTTCAAAAGAATACATTTATTCAGCCAACAAATATATTTTTAAAAGCTCATCATCACTGGTCATTAGAGAACTGCAAATCAAAACCACATTGAGATACCGCCTCACACCAGTTAGAATGGTGATCATTAAAAATATAAGGAGACAACAGATGCTGGAGAAGATGTGGAGAAATAGGAACACTTTTACACTGTTGGTGGGAGTGTAAATTAGTTCAACCATTGTGGAAGACAATGTGGTGCTTCCTCAAGGACCTAGAAATAGAAATTCCATTTGACTCAGCAATCTCATTACTAGGGATATATCCAAAGGATTATAAATCATTCTGTTATAAAGACACTTGCACACTTATGTTTATTGTGCTACTGTTCACAATACCAAAGACTTGGAATCAACCCCAATGTCCATCAATGATAGACTGGATAAAGAAAGTGTGGCACATATACACCATGGAATACTATGCAGCCATAAAAAAAGGTTGAGTTCATGTCCTTTGCAGGGATGTGGATGAAACTGGAAACCATCATTCTCAGCAAACTGACATAAGAACAGAAAACCAAACACTGATGTTCTCACTCATAAGTGAATGTTGAGCAATGAGAACACATGGACACAGGGAGGGGAACATCACACACCAGGGCCTGTGGGGTGGGGGGACTAGGGGAGGAATAGCAGGGAGTGTGGGGATTGGGGAGGGATAACATTAGGAGAAATTCCTAATATAGATGAAGGGGCGATGCATGCAGCAAACCACTACCATGGCATGTGTATACCTATGTAACAAACCTGCACGATCTGCACATGTACCCCAGAATTTAAAGTGTAATAAATAAATTTAAAAAGAAAAAAATGTTTTGAATATAATATGAATGCAAGTAGGGTTGTTAAATGTGTTCTAGAGTTCTTATATTTAAAACAGTATGGAACTAATAGATATTTCAGAAATTCATATGTCAGTGGGACATAATGCAACATTCAGAAGCTGACTAAAATCCAAATGCAAGTTGGCAATGTAGTCAACATATTTCAAATACTTTTCTAAAGGATAAAATATTCAGGAAATCAGAAGGAGAAAATTGGCCAACAATAGATCAATAGATGGATAAATAGGTAGATGAGAGAGAGAGAGAGAGAGAGAGAGGTACCTGTAGGTTACTCCTAAATAAAAGAATTTCAGATTTGAATGTAAAAAATAAAAACATATTAATACTAAAATAAAACATAGGAGTTTAAATAATGTTTTGAAAATGGACTGCCTAAGTGTAACACCAAAGTGAGAAGTAACAAATGAAAAGAATCTTGGATTAACCACGTGAAAATGTAAAACTTTGACCTTTTAAACCTAATACCTTTACAAAGTTAAAAAATAAGATATGAATGGATGAAAAAATTGTAGTGTTTATCTACAATAGAATATCATTCGTACTTTAAAAAGAAAGGAAAACTTATTAACCACAACATGGTTGAGGCTGGAAGATGTTAAGTAAAACCAGCCAGACACAGAAACACAAATAGTGCATGATGTCACCTGTATGTAGAATCTGAAAAAAATTGGATTCATAGAAACAAAAGGTAGAATGATGGTTAGCAAGGGATTGGGGCCTGGTGGAGGGTGGGGAGAGTAGGAATTCAGGAGATAATGGTCAAAAGGTACAAAATTTCAGTTAGGAGAAATAACTGAAGATCTATTGTACATGCTGACTACAGTTAATAACAATATATTGTATGCTTAAAAATCACTAGAAAAGTAGATTTTAAATGTTCTCCCTACTAAAAATAAGTATATGAAATAATGAATTTGTCAATTTCATTTTGCCATTCCACGAGGTATACATATATCAAAACATGTTGGACACTATAAAGATATACAATTTTTTTGTCAAATAAAAATAAAAAGTCGAAAAGCAGAAACAACAACAACAACAACAAAAGCAACAACAACAACAAAAGAGAAGTAAATTATTGACTAGATCAGGTAACTTAAACCAGAGTTCTTACCTCTTTAAAACTAAGTTCTTCTGCATTTTCCCTTTAGGCATTAGGAAGCAATTTCAGTAAATACAGTAGTTAACTTAATGGGTTTGTGGAGAAACATCCACCCCAAAGGGTCTATTTGTAGCCGTCACCACATAGTATACTAACTTGGGTTTCTGTCCGCTGGAAAGCACAAGCCTTCTAAAACTGTCCATGGCTTCCGCATTTGATGACATTGAACAAACTTCCCAGAACCTGAGGAAAATATAGCTTCCATATATTCAAGTGTTAAGAATGTTGGAGAAAATTAATTGCAAAGGTGAACTCATCTGTTTTATCAGTCTTTACTGGATAAATAAGTACTCATTCAATCTATGATTCTTCCATTAAATGATTACAAACAGTAATTATAAATACCAAATATTAATAATATTTAAAGGATTCATGCATTAATATGATTAGAGACATAACCTCTCTATAATTGCTTCTTCTTTTTTTGTTTTTTTTTTTTTTTTGTTTTTTGTTTTTTGAGACATAGTCTCACTCTGTCACTCAGGCTGGAGTGCAGCGGTGCCATCTTGGCTCACTGCAGGCTCCAACTCATGGATTTAGGTGATTCTTCTGCCGCAGCCTCCCGAGTAGCTAGAACTACAGACAAACCTTACTAATTTTTTGTATTTTTATAGAGATTGGGTTTCGCCATGTTGGCCAGGCTAGTCTCAAACTCCTGACCTCAAGTGATTCACTCACCTACGCCTCCCAAAGTACTAGGATTACAAACATGAGTCATTGTGCCAGGCCTATAATTGCTTCTTAACAACTCATTTGAAATTTTTTTTTTTCCTAAAATGCATCTTTTCATAATTAAGTTTTCACTCTTTTCTCTTCTTTGCTTATCAAAATCCCCCAATCTGGTACACCCTCTCAATTTCTATTTTCCAGTGCAAACCCTGAAGTTTTCCTTGATTCACTAGCCCATGTTTCCTTTTTTACACACAAGTGGCTTTAATATTAAAACAGCTGCTAAGATAAGAAGCTTATTTCACTACTCTAATTCTACTGTAGGTAATTAATTTTCATGATAAAGAATGTTTTGAATACAAGTATTTTTATAGTTATATAAATGTTACACAATCTTTCATAAATAAAAAATTATAGAAGATCTCTGAGGAACAGCTCACTCTAACTTGGAATTTGGTTCTTTAGTAATTTCATCCTGTTGTCTACAAAACCACAGATGGATTTATTAGTACAATATGTTATGTATATTTATTAACATTTAAGAAAGCTATCAAAAAGAACACTTAATCACTTAAAATATTGCACTTCTGTTCACATTAACAGTCTCAAATATTTTTTATACTCCTTCCAAGAGAAAGTTTCCATGTTACCTTGCATAAGTTACTGGAGCATGTATACACTTCCTCAAATGTCTCCATGTATTGAAAACCCAATGTCATCTTTGTCAGAACTTTAAAACACAAGAAATTTTATTTTAAAATAAATTGATACTTTTTTTCTCTTACCTAGTCAACAGCTGCTCTCATGGCTGAATATTGTACTTTCTCTTCAAACCATTAAACTTTAAATTGAATTTTAATGTCATTATATAATGTTACATATACTTTCATCACCCTAAAAATTATAATCCAAAAGAAAAATATTTCTCATAGAAATAAATTAAGGGTTCATTTGTTTCCAAATCTTTCTTTCATTCTTTACCTATGTGAGACAATCTGTTTAGGTGCCAGATAGTATGCCCATCTACCACCAGCCATCAATTAATTGCCTTTACCCAGCAGATTTCACTCTGCCAACCCTTTCCACTCCTAGTCACCCTTTGTAAATTAGTCCTGTATCTAATGCACCGCTTTCCCCACCCCAGACCACTAACTCATTAATCAAGAGATTTAGGCTCAGAGTCTTTCCTGAGTTTGTAAGATATCTGTTCTGTCCTCTACCACTTTGAGAGAAAAAGCGATATTCCAAGGGGCATTACTCATGGTTCAAAACAAGGCAGCATCACAAACTCACCAGGAGCTCCTCTCTTGACTCCTACCAATTCTTGGATGATCAAATATCTAATGTACGACTGCTCTCCTACCCATGACAAGTGATGTGTGTAAAAAGCTGTCACCTTTTCTTTCTTTCTTTTTTTTTTTTTTTAAACAGAGTCTCACTCTGTCACCCACGCTGGAGTGCAGAGAGTGATCTTGGCTGTCCACAACCTCCACCTCCAGGACTCAAGCAATTCTCCTGCCTCAGCCTCCTGAGTAGCTGGAATTACAGGCGCCCACCACCATGCCTGGCTAATTTTTACATTTTTAGTAGAGATGGGGTTTTGCCATGTTGGCCAGGCTAGTCTCGAACTCCTGACCCGAGATGATCCACCTGCCTCAGCCTCCCAAAGTGCTGGGATTACAGGTGTAAGCTGCCACACTTGGCCAAAAAACTATCACCTTTTCTGACTTTGGTTGGTAACAATTGGTATTAACATCTTGGATATTTCCTCCTTGCTCTACCTGAATTATGTGTCTAAGAATAATCTTTCTGTATTTAAAAATTATTAATGCAAACTTTAATGCTGTTCAGTGCTAAATGCCTCTTAATCACTCTTTTAGAGGAATAGCTAAGTTATAGTAGGCACTCCATAAATACAGCTAAATATATAAAAAACAGTAAAAGTTTTAAAAGAACTGTCAAGCTGGCTAAAATTACAAACATCTAACAACACTTACAGCACCCAAGAGAAACATAGTAATAAGGAATAAAAATAAGAAGCATTATTTGGAAGTTGCTATTATTGTAAAAATTGGCTCTAGTCTAGTCTTATCTTGCAAAATCATCTCACATTATTCAACACTGTACAGGGATTTCTGTCTGCTTTGCTCACTTTTTAATCTCCCACTACTTGACTCATAGAAAGCACTCAATAAACACTACTGAGTGAATGAATGAATGAATGCATGACAAAATGATAGAAGCTATTATTGAGTGCTTAAAACACTGGTTAAATTCCCACATAGCCTGTCTCATTCATTTTTACAAACACAGGAAACTTTAGATCACTTAGAAAAATGATCCCTATACAAAAAAATTGAACCAGAGTAATTACTTGGAGTCTGCAAACACCCACAACAGTGTTCAAGTACACTTATACAGAACATGATTTATTTTAGCTAGAACTGTGTAATTCAGTTAAGTATAAAATAGGTGTTTTGTCTAAATTAGCTTGCTAATTGCTTGAGGTTTCTGTATTATGTTACTTCATAGCAAACCCTGGTTAACTAGTGGAAGGCTTAAATATTTAACCTAAATTTTACAATATTTATTGAGGCTGTTGTGGAGAGTAAATGAGATGATGAATAGAAAACATAGATAGATTAGCATATAGCAACTGTTCAATAAGTGTTAGTTATTCTTATTTACTAAAATATTATTATCTCACAAAGACATACCTATGAGGCAAATCAGTGGTAGATTATCGATGTACTGATGTCTATTGTAAGAACTTGGCTCTTGTTTTCTTTGTTTAAAAGAATTTAAACAAGAGACACACAGCAAAGGAGATGCAACATATGTAATTTATTGCAAAAGAAAAGGAATATTTTGAAAGTTAAGTGCAGAATAGACATACACGCTGAGAGAGAGAGAGTTCAGGGCAGACTGCTCATCAGTATGAGACAGCAAAGACTGGCACTAGGGAGCCTCTCTTTATGGGAGTCTTATATGATTATTCATAAGGAAGTGGGAAGAGGTGTTACTAGTAAGGATGTTCTGGGTGATCCTCTGGGTGCACATGTGCAGTAACTATACACACTTGTTCATATGTTGCATGTCTCATTCGCATCTTAAATCTCTGCCCAGGGGTGTGGTTTTTTACTATTATAATGAGCAAAGGATCAGTTTGAGGGCAGGTAAAATCAAAGTGCATATGCTCTCTAAACAGGAAAGTACCTAGTGAAGATAACTTTGTTTGAATGAGCTCAATTACAATGTGAAAGCTGATGCTTATTCTGTTGGCTCTACGGGCACCACGGTTGCTGAATCCCGAAGACAAGGTTACTTCCTTGACTACCTCTCCTGTCTCAGATGGTCAAGATTTGTACTTCAATGAACAATAAATGATTATGATCGTATTTTATTTTCTTCAAAAATGATTCATATTGTTCACTTGAGAAAAATCTTGAAGACTTTAATCATGGGCAGGGTAATAATATGGAAACCTCAAAAAGTTAGCAAGTTACTCATAGTTGGTCCATTACAACTTCCCCATGGAAGAGGAGGAGTGTGATTATGGAACTCAATGGAAATACAGACAAGTATAAATAATCCACATAGGTAAATTCAAATAAAGAAAAATATAAAATAATATGCAATTTTCCCATGGAAAGTTCAGCTTTCCTTAAGTGGATAAAATTATGATGAGCACATGCCAACCCTTCTTTTGCAGAGGACAAATATAAGATAAGAAGTATACCCCCTCCCACAATGTGGTCAATATTTTCACAAGTGTACTCAGGGTGGATAAGACACAATACTTAATGTTTGGCTTTAAAAGATGTTTCTTGAGACTTAATTAAATGAGAAACCATAAAATATCAACTGTCTTGCCCTTTCAGAATCTGTTGCCAATAGACAACATTTCTTAAAGCAAACTAAATATGGCCTGAAAAGGACTCCGTACGTCTATATTTGAGTCCTTGGGTATGAACTGTAACCTAGCTTAATCGTCAGACAAAACTGAAAACCTAACTTAGGAGTAAATAAGTCTTGGGTAATCCTAGTGGCCATACATCAACCACTCACAGACTGCTAAGTGTTCAAATAAGGCAAACACCAACCTGTAACCATTCCAGCTGTTTCCGTACTTTACTGACAATTTCTATACATCATTCCCCGCCACCTTTTTTTCTGTAAATCTTCCACCATGTGGCTTTGCTGGACTCTCTGAAACCACTGAGATTCTGGGGGCTGCCCAGTTCACAAATTGTTCATTACTCAATTAAACTCCTTTAAATTTAATTTGGCTGAAGTTTTTCTTTTACCACATTTATGAAGATATGATAATAACATAACGGAATCTAAAAAGTAAGAATGGTCTAATGACTGTGTCTTTAACCTTTTGAAAGCAAGCTTTCTTCTATTAAACAGAGAGCTATGTTAAGCTGAAAGCTTCTAATGCCGCCTGGGTTTTATTTAGGTAACAACCATTACATTCTTTAACTTTCCAACCAACTTTTCAGGTAGTGTATTTGCTTGGAGTAAATGATAAGGAAAAAAGGTGTGAAGAGTTTACAGAGTTGAATTCAGTTTTAACTTGCTATTCAAATTAATTTGCTTATGAAAAGCACATAAAAATACTCAGAGCAAGACAGTAATCTCAAAGGGTCAAGATCTTTAGTATAAAGGACAAACTATGTTACTTTATCTTTTTACTGTTATTAATATTCACTATAGAATTGACTTGCTGGCCAAGAAAACTATACTCCAAAGACAAGGGGTTCAATAACCAAACTATAAGAAGTCTTGAAATCAAACCTTTCTCCCTCACTTAAGCTTTCTATTTATTTTAGTGCCTGGGACAATGCTGACAAGAAAATCTGGGGCCCCCAGGTGCAGTGGCTCATACCTGTAATCCCAGCGTTTTAGGAGGCCAAGGCGAGCGACCTGAGGTCAGGAGCTCAAGACCAGCCTGTCCAACATGGTGGAAACCCCATCTCTACTAAAAATCCAAAACAAAACAAAACAATTTAGCCAGGCATGGTGGCAGGCAACTGTAATCCCAGCTACTAGGGAGTTTGAGGCAGGAGAATCACTTTAATCCGGGAGACAGAGGTTGCAGTGAGCTGAGATTTCACCAGTGAATTCCAGCTAAGTAACAGAGCAAGACTTTGTTAATAAAAAAAAAAAAAAAATCTGACAAGGAGTATTTGATTCATATTCTTGAAACAAAGGCAAAGATTCTCAGATATGTACATTTCTTTCACAACACAACAAAAGCAACAGGTCCATGATTTGTGGAAAAACTGTCGGTTCTTTTCTGACATAATCCAAAGGAGCTCTGTAAATAATATGTTCAGCAAATATGTGAATACTGTTTCTTAACACTGAGTTATGTTTTCACTCATTGTTTACTCGCCAAGCAAGTAAAGCAGGGTCAAGAAAATTGCAAACCTGGAAGGAACTCCTGAAAGGTTTAGGTTAACATTCAAAAGAACAAAATTGGAGCCAGAAGTTGCGAGGCAAACCTTTGCTAAGAAAGGACAAGTTTCCTTGGGTGCAGGTGAGAGTATGTGCAACTACTGGGCTAGTTTTTGGCTAAGTCTCAGGGTGTGGGTCTGGAAGGTGACACCCCACTTTATTAAAATTGCCTTTGATGGTTCTTGCACTTTCACAGCAATTGCCCAGCATTAGGGGAGTCCCTTTGTGACGTTAGGAAGGATAAGGATTAAAACGAGGACATAGTATCACTGCAGGGCCTGGGCAAGGTCATATAATGTCCTGTGCACTACATTCTGCCTCTGAAAGGTTGAGCTTCTCGACTCCCTTTTTTCCTTCACAGTCTGGTGTTGACAGGAACAGGACAGTTGGGTATATAAGGCCTGGAATGAATTGCACTGACATGAACTCAACGCAAACCACATGTTCACTACTGATTTTGAACTTGGTGTTTCTCAAAAGAAATCAAAGACATAATCTACTTTCTTCAACAATCAAATGAGCCTTTTGTCAGTATTTAAGAAGGCCTTACGACCCTTAGGGAAAATGCTACCCCCTCACCACCGGCCCATTCTATAATACTGTTTTCTTTGCCTACACTTTTGATGATTTTAAGACATATTTTTTTCCTCTAATATATTTTGGTTTGTTATAAACAAATGATTTATAAAGATAAAAGTTGGTAACATTTGCTTTAGAAGTTATTTCAAAACCATTTGACTTTAATTAGTATCAGTTTAGTCTATTATTTTCTTAAGTCTCAGAAATTATAAGAGTATCATCATACCCAACTAAGTTAAATTTAGGTTGGGTTAGATCTGGAAAATTTTTTTGATCACCAGAAAGATACTTATGAAAGTGACATTATGCTGTTAGTTTGCTACTTTACATGGAAGTAGCTTTGATTAAAATTATTTCTGAACTTTCTGGTGTGTTTTCTCCCATCCTATTCATATTTTAAATGACATTGCATGGAATATTATCTTCCCTCTCATCCTAGGCTCCTTGACCCTCAATCAACCTCAAAAATAAATAAATAAATATAATTTTTATAGGAACCAACTGCATGGGTAGTAGGGAAATGACACACGCTTTGCTGTTTTCCCCTGACTTTTACTTTCAAACTTGCCTGCTCTCCAAGCTATTTCACCTCCATTCCAAGCCTTTACCATATACATTATTAAAGTTCTGTTTTCCCTTACCCATGTGAAACATAGACACATGGGATAATAAATTACCTTTCTCATTGTTTCCTTAAGTAATACCCAAAATTGCAAAGATATTTAAGGCAGGGATTCATCTTTAAAGCACGTTACAAACCTAAGCTAATTTGCCATTGTAGTTCTGCCTAACGGCTATTATCCTCTCTTTACAAAGGGTAAGCTAAAAGGTTAAGTGAAGAGCTTAAGGCTACTGAATAAGTTAATACTATTTCTCGGAGTAGATCACAGGAATGCCAGGTTCCTGTCTTTAAGCTCCAATTAGAAGATCATATTCATAAGAATGGCCCATTGAAAAGTCTGAATAAGGGCACATTTTATTCAAGGCACTTTCTCTTATTTAAAACTAACTACACAAAATATGAACGTGAACTACTAAATTTTTCAATGTTGTTTTCTGAACACGTTTATTGTAGAATACTTGAAATATATGAAGAATTTTTTAAAAGCCACACACCATTCAGAGATAATCATGAACATTTATGTATATTTGCTGTACATAATTTTTCTATTTTACAAAGTTCAGAATATGCTTGAGTTGAGGTTTATAGAGTGCTTTTTTTCACTGAAATGTGTGTGTGTGTGTGTGTGTGTGTGTGTGTGTGTGTGTGTGTGTGTATGAATATATTTCCATGCCAATTGATTTTTTCCTAAATCATAGCAAAGGCAAAGTGTCAGAAATAAACAAAGAATAGGCAGACTATAATCAAGGATACACTTTGAGGACAAGAGCAAATGTTTGCATAAATGGGAGTTTGGAACCAGAAACATGAAAGCTTTGAATGTTGAACAAGGGAATTTGAATTTGATGTTTTCACTCTTAAACCTGAACATCTCTACCTTTGAGTGCAAAATTTCACCCAATGCTAAGAAATTAAAAACATGAAGGACAGCCATCACAGCAAATATTGATTGAGTTCTTCCTATGTGCCAGGCACCTTCCACAAACCACCACGAGTGGGACCAGGTTCTGTGGGGTCTAAAGGTTATCTAGTTGAGGTGGGGGAAGGGAGTACCTTCAGGAAAAAGAATAGAAACTTACAAATACAATGTTAAGTTTGAAAGTGAGAATTTATTTAGAATGACAAAAGAAATAAATATTTTAAATTGTAAATAGCTGAAAAAAAGATATGTGCATCATATATATATATATATATATATAGTATCTCAAAACAGATTTTAAAAAGCCAACAAAACTACAAACATCCCAAAATCCAGAAAAAATTTGCAATATTTTGGATACACTTATGTAATAATCTTATTGCCTTATTTTTTGGCTGTACTCTTTTTGATTGCTGTTTACAATGACAAAGATTTAGTGATACTGTTTTCCACAGAGACAAAAGAAAGATAATTTAGACTTTTCCCTAGCACAATTGCTAGAAACTTGTTTTCATTATGTCAAAAAACAAAAATTTAAACAAATTTTTAGTTTAATGATCTAATTGGCTTTGATTAGTGATTCATGATTCAGGCAGAATTCAATCTATGAATCAGAAAGGCACTCCTCTGAGCTGGCAGAACAGTAGAATTCGTAAAGTAGCTTGAGCAGGAACAAGTCAGTAGCACAGTACAAAAAAGTGGATTGGTTAACATTAGGTTACTTCAGGTTACTTTCCTAGTAAGGATTATAGCAGAGGGGACTCCCTAATCATGCCAGCTTAAGTAGACCAAGGGCCCTTTCTATTGGTTGTTGCGAATCTCCTATTTTTTTTTTTAAACTGGCTAGTTTTAAAGTTCGGTTTGATTCTGTAGCACCAAGCACATGTGAGTCCATTCTGGTTTGGTCTGGTCTGTTGGACCTATTGCAGGGTCTTAGTCCAAAACAATGACCAACTGTAAATTTTATTTAATACTGACAGTTTAGAAAAGTAATTTTAGTTTTACATATAATTATTGGCATGTCATGTAAATATTTGGAATTTTTTGTCAAGTTTGAAGAAAGCCCTACTTAAAAAAATTATCAACTTCACATCAAAGCATTTGAAATGTGTGTGTGTGTGTGTGTGTGTGTGTGTGTGCACGTGCATGCAGGGAGTGATCATATGTATTAAATTGACTGTTAGCCAGTTTGTTATAGGTATCCTGGGTTGTAGTGGTGTTTATTAGCATTTTATGTTGCCTTTGTCACTGTCACTATTTAACACTCAGTCACCAAGAAATATAAATCCTTTTCCCAAGTGAATATGATTTATTTTTCTTCATTAACATGATTACCAAATAATCCAAGAGCATATTTATCCTAATATTCAAACCTTATCTCTTCCTTTTAATTACTGGTTTTGAAAAGATATTATGTATTTTTTAATTACCACTTGTTTCTAAACTTCAGAAAAATTTATTTTGATCTCCTTACTCATCAATAATTTAGTTTCATTTTTCGTCAATTTGTGGGCAAAATTTTAATTACTTCGTATAAATAAATGTAAAGATAACAAAAGAAATATCCCCTTTACATAGGAACAGATTAGGAGTTCATAAATTTTTACTTTCTTTATTGAAACATTCCAAAATGTCTTCCCAACAACGTGCAGTTATAATGACATATTAGAGCTTGATCAAATATGATGTATGCATGAAAAAGAAAAAATATGATATATTACATAATATATTTAATTCTATATTGTCCATTATGGAGTAATGCATAATATCTATAGATTGGCTTCTGGTTGTGTGAATTTCAAACCTGGTTCCTCCATCATTATCCACATACTTCACTGCTGGGCACTATAGAACATTCTCACATTATGACTGCTGGCCCTGCAATGTTTTGTTATGGTAGAGGTGGAGGTAGCTGTATTCCCGAAATTATTTCTACACTGGGAACAGCTGGTGATGACTTAACCATATAGGAAGTAGTGTGAGCCAGTAAAAATTTCCCTATAATCATAGACTAAATGAATCCCCAACTTAGCTTCCTTTACTGCATCTCAAAAATGCCATGGATCATTCCAACTTCAGCCAACCAGAGGGAATAGTAATGGAGGGTATGTTGGATTAGAACAGTCAATCTTATCCACAGAAACAATGTAGATAAAACATTCTATTTTTTAAAATTTTATAAAAAAAAACCATATAACCATATAAGTAGATTTATGCCAGCCCCTCCAACCCACCTCCCAAGGTCTTGGAAGAAGCCTATAGAAGTGAGAGGTTCTGAAATTCAAACTTTATTAGTTTCATGGTAAATCCACCTCAGATTAGTTCATTTACCCTTCATGGTAGCCCTAGGAGAAAAGCACTTTCTTCATCTCCAGATGAGGACATTCAGAAACATCAAGTGACTTGACCAAGGTCACATAGCTACTAAGGGCTGGAACAAGGATTTAACCCCAAGTGGTTGAGTGTGGAACTGAAGACATATAATGAGACACCTACCATGGGCCAGAAGCTATGTTGAGCTCCTTACATTCATGGCTTAATCTCATAAGAATATTACATTATACAGTTGACTCTTGAACAACATGGATTCGAATGTCACTGGTACACTTATGGACAGATTTTTTTCAATAAAAGTTACGTGAAGTGTGCCTGCCTCTCCTGCCTTCCCTTCTACCTCCTTCACCTCGACTATCTCTGTTATTCCTGAGAAAGCAAAACCAACACCTCCTCTTACTTCACTTCTCCAGTCTACTCAATGGGAAAACAATGAGGATAACAAGTTTTATAATGATCCACTTCCATTTAATGAATAGTAAGTATATTTTCTTTTTCTGATAATTTTCTTAACATTTTCTTTCCCTAGCTTACTTTGTTGTAAGAATACAGTATATATGTGTGTATATATATATACACACACACACACATATATACTGTATTCTTACATATATATATATGTATTCTACCATATATATATATATATATATATATATACACACACACACATATATATACCAGTATATTTTATATATATATATATATATATATATATATATACCATACAAAATATGTATTAATTCAACTGTTTATGTTATTGATAAGGATTCAGATCAACAATAGGCTATTAGTAGTAAAGTGTGGGGGGAGTTATATGTGGATTTTTGACTGCATGGGAGAGTTAATGCCCCTAAGCTCCATGCTGTTAAAGTGTCAACTATGGGTATTATTATCCCCATTCAGTAGACAAGGAAAATCAAGGAACAAAGAAACTATTTTCTATTCAAGGTCACCCAGCTGATGATGAGTGGAGTGGGATTCAAATGCTGGTCTGTCTGCAGAGCCTGAACACTCAACCACTTCAGTACCCTGCCCCAAACACTGTCCTTACATTGCGGTGATTATATGGGTATATTGTGAAGTAAACTGGAAATTTCATTCTTAAACACTTTTTAAAATGAATTTTGTTTAAAAACAAAATAAGAGAAAAAAATGTTTGCATTTGCAGAGAGTTCCTTGGGCTAGGCTTTCATGCCTCTTATACGGGGTATACACGTACTTTTCCTGATTTCATGTACTTTGAGGAAAGTTAACATAGACAATACAAGCCTTGTGGATTTTTCCACAGAGAGTTGCCTGGAAATAAAAACATTGTTTTAAGAGAGTTATATGGAAAGTTCGGGCTTGGAGGAAAAAAAAAAAAAAAAAAAAAAACGAAATTAGAGTAGAATTGAAGTGGCAAAGGAGAGTCAAAAGGAAAGATAAACGTTGAAGAGAAAAAAATTGGTGAAAGACAATATAAAAGACAGGAGTTCAAACATAAAGTGGAACAGGAACTAGAGAGTGGGATAAGAATAAGTTATTTTGAGGGGGAGGGAGATAAATTCAGATTTGAAAATGAATTAGCATGGAGTCTTTGGACCTGCATCAAACTTTTGAGATCATCTAGAATGATCTTTAAATCTAATTTCCTTATTTGATTATAGAGAGATACTGAGACCTAGACAGTGAAATGACTTATTCAAAGTTAACAAGTGGTAAGAATTAGAGCCAGATCTTAAGCTATAGTGTATTCAGATAATATTAAAAACTCGCCTGGCACGGTGGCTCATGCCTGTAATCCCAGCACTTTGGGAGGCTGAGGAGGGCGGATCACGAGGTTAAGAGATCGAGACCATCCTGGCCAATATAGTAAAACCCCATCTCTCCTAAAACACAAAAATTAGCTGGATGTGGTAGTGAGCACCTGTCGTCCCAGCTACTTGGGAGGCTGAGGCAGGAGAATTGCTTGAACCCAGAGGTGGAGGTTACAGTGAGCCGAGATCACACCACTGCACTCCAGTCTGGTGCCTGGTGACAGAGGAAGACTCTGTCTCAAAAAAAAAAAAAAAAAAAAAAAAAAACTGTCAGGAGAAATATTCTGTTGAAACTTAGGAAATGAGGACCTGAAGTACAGGCAAAAGACAAGGAATTTGACGTTTATTTAGGAATTATCCTAAGAGATGATGGTCAAAATTCTGCAACTAGGTAAGGTCCTCAAAGTTGGGAGTTTATAAAAGGATGAACAGATGTACTCAGATGAACAGATGTGCTCAGTTATGTGCTCAGATACAACTGGGTACAAAATTGGGGTGGGGGATGAAACCAGAGCATAAGGCAAGAGGAGGCAGTGTCAGTAAGGGGATAGAAGAGTGAGACTCAACAAAACAGAGAAACTTAAGCAGAGGAGAGAACTAGGACTTATGCTGAGGAAAGAGAAATTTTACGATGTTCTGGGAAGTTCAGAGAACTAAATACCTAGGAAAACCCAAAGATGAGGACTGAGAAAGGACCATTTGAATTTTTCAAGAAATGGTGAGAGCCATTTTAATTGTGCTAGGTTTTTAAGAGTTGAAGAGAAAGGAATTTGAGAACCTATGTGCCAGAAATTATGATAGGGATGTTCATGCAAACTTTTATTTATTTATTTATCATTATTATTATTATTATTGAGACAGGATCTTTCTGTGTTGCCCAGGTTAAAGTGCATGACTATATTCACTGGCACTATTACAGCATACTGCAGCCTTGAGCTCCTGGCCTCAAGCAAGTCTTCTGCTTACCTCCCAAGCAGATGGGACTACAGGTACATGCTACTGCACCTGTCCATGCAAACCTTTAAATACCTTCTCAATCTTTACATTTCCCACTCCTTTAACATTTTTGTTTCAATTTCAAGAGATAGGCAGGAAACATTTTCAATAGATATGATTAATGTGAGGCTAGCAATGAGGAGAATACAACCTTGGGTTTTTCTGAGGTCAGGCACTGTTTTGTCTGTGTCCAACACAAAACTTGGTATATACTAGGTCCCCAGTGAACAGAAAATAAATAAAATGTGCCTGGTTAGTAATGGAGTGGTTAGTAACAGAATATTAATTTCTTGGTTTGCTGACGCTTGCACTACATTTAGCACCTTCTTTAGGACAGCTACTGAAGTTGAAATTGTATTTAAATATCCTATATACAGAGTACCAGAAAATACTATGAGGTTCTGGGATGAAAATAGTCTGTTAAGCTATTTAATGAAATGCATTAAGTCTCTCTCCTCAACTTCTTATTCCCTATAGTAGCTATTTTGTTTGGATGAACTTAACTCCAGACTCCGAGAGTGAATCCTGATTGATCAATCAGTGAGTTCCCTTTGCCACAGGGAAACCAACTCATGCTTAGGCCAGCGGAGTGTAAGACATTTGCCTGGTCATAGAGATTATTTAAGAAATAGTCTTATCAGCAAAAAGTCAGAGCATTTTCTGGGAATTCTGGCATCTCTTTATCTTCCTTTTGGGATTATGATTCATGTTATAAGTCAAAAATCACAACTTGCCTGCTTGATGCTTCCTTTTGTAGCTCCATTTTCCTAAAGCTTAAGCCAGTAAACAGTATCCTGGAAAAATGGACAGGAAAGAAAGTGATCCTTTTAGACTAGGAAGGGAAAGGTGGTCGATGAGGCTCAGGGGAACTACACTTTGCTCTCTAAGGAGCCCCTGGAAGGAATGGCTGTGTAGTACACTGAGAGAGGCCAGTCTGAGCCAGTAGAATTTGTAAAAAATGTCCATGCCAAGGGTGGCACAGCAGGATCAGAATGACCCATCCTGATCCTGCTGACTACAACCCTTTGTGTCTCATCAGTAAGTAGTGTACAAAAATGAACCAGCAGTGACCCATAGGACCTCTCTGATATGTTTGAACTGATATGAAACTCTAGGGCCTTTGCATAGCTTTGCTCAAGGGAGCCTAGTGAAGACTGACACTGAATTATCTCCCAACTTGACCTTAAAGAAAATAGAGAAATATGATTTTTTATCTTGCTTACCTGAATTTGGGAACTAAGAATCATACTGCCTTAGTGATCTTCTACATTATGATAAAATCCATAACAACTAACGTGCAATGGCTTAAACGTAGAAGCGCCCAACAAATGTATGATGAATGGATGGATGAAAGGATAGCATTTTAAAAACTAGATTTGAAAGCTAGTGCTGTAACAAAGGCTATAATAGTCCCCCACTGAACAACTTTGAGGATAATGAGCAATAATCAGAGATCATCCAGACTCTAAACAGGTCTATAAGAATCAAGCCAAGGTGGGTTATTTTTCAGTTGTACTAAGTATTATTAAAGTATATAAGTTTGGCATTAGCCTACATGTGGGTCACTGATGCCAAAAAAAACTGAGTAGAAAAGAAAACAAGAGAACTCCAAGTTGCACAGAGCTCTCCATGACTTGAGTTAGAGCTGTCTGCTTCATCATCCAAGCACAACAGAAGTGCAGGTGCAGGCAAGGGGATAGCATTCAGTAAAAGAGCCCATGTGACCTTGAAAGTGACAGAATTTATTCACTGTGTAGAACAGTTTAACAAGTGATTGAGTGGCTCCAGTGTGTTTTAGAAGTCATGGTTTATTTTCCCCAATGTTGGAATTGTCCTTTTGGAAAACCCTATAAATTAAGTTCTGATCTAAAAACTATGGTCTATCAGTTAATTCCCCAAATTTGGCAGTAAAACAATACAGTAAATTCATTATGAACTCCTGAAAGAGTTTTAGCAGTCTTAAATGTTTTTATAATGCTATTGAACAGGACACAAAGTTTATGTTTTGTGTTGAATTTTTCCATAATCACAGAAGTGCATCTGTTTTACAACAGACATAGGATGGTTATAATTAGTAAGAGGCCATGTTCAATTTAACTGCCAGGGAATAATATTGATGCAAAGATGGACAAGTGTTTTCTAAGTGTTTTCATAACTGACAGTACATGATAAAATAGGTCAAGCATGTACTTTATGTAAAAAAAGTTACTTCATACTTTCTCAGTTCTCTTGTTCATGTGATAAAAAAATGTCATACAAAATTGACCCCAAAACACGTTTCTTTTGATGACAGATGAAGTACAGAGTCACTGCATACTGACAGAAAGAAATACTTTGAAACTATATCCCGCCACAACAACTTTGGGATGGTTAATAAACCTAAAAAGAACTGAACTTGAAAAGCAAGCTTATAGGCTGCATAGTGTTAATGACTACTTTTCATTACCCTGAGTCCGTGGGGAATAACTCAAGAAATTGTATGTGTCTTCCATTGGAATGGTGTGTTTTTTAATCAAATAGGCACATGTCTATTCAGCTATTTGCCTCTAAACCATCTTTGTGCCATTCTTATCTATTACTTATAAAGTTAAAAATATAAAGATGACAGAATAAAATAATAAGAACAGGAAAAATTGCATTATGACAGCAAAGCGAGTTCTAATGGATCATTTGGCAGGGGTGCCCAAAGTGTTTTGAGTGTGGACTTCAAAATTGTCAGTTAACGGGGGGAAGAACAAGGAGAAAGAAGAGACGAATAGATATATTTTCCTACTCCAACCTTGCTTACAAAATTGATCAAGGGCCAAGGGAAACTTAAGGTCACTTTGCCTCTATTTTCCTTGATGTCACTCCTCCCCACCTCTTTTTCCGTGGTAATGGAGGAAAGCTTGAACTCAGCCAGAATGCTGTGAATGTCTCAGAACAGGGTAACGTTATCCTGGCATTAGAGCAACAGTTCTCACTTTTTAATGTTCTTTTTACTGTTATGACCTGACTGAGAGGTCCTGAACCTCTTGCAAGTCACGCCAGGCAATTATTCTTCTACTTTCCTTTACGAGAGTCATCCTTTACAAAAGTATCCTATGGGTTGAGACATCACCCAAATTATTGTCCAAGTTATCCCTGAAAGGAGTAAATTGATATATATCAATAATGTGACATAGCAGAATATCTTCCTATAGTCACTAACAGTGTCCTAGAAGCAAGAAGATAAAAGGACTTCAAGTCATCTCTAAGATCTTCATTTTGTTATGTGTCTGAGTGCTATAGTTCAACATGTAAGTCCTGTTATTCCACTGAATTCTCCTTAACTGTCTCCATTTTTCATCATGCATTCCTTTACCTATGATGGGCTTTAGGCTACCCGCACCTTGGTATTTGAGGAAACAGCAGAAATAGGCCATCGACACTGGAAAGAATTATCTTCACCCTTTCTCCCATGAAGTGAGCCATAAAAGCTAGGTGGCCTTCCCCCCAGAATGGGTCATAAGATGCCATTCCAGAGAGGTCTTCCCTGTACTCAGAGGAAAGGAATGTTCTTATCTCTGAAGATACAGAGACACAGAGAAGAATCTAAACAAATAGATCTTGTTCAGTTCCCTAGCTTATCAAATGTCAGCTAAAGAATATTGATTACGCTAAAGGAAATGTAAATTTCTTGTTAAGTAATTTAAAATATTACTTTAAAAGTAAAATAAAGGTATACGTACTATGATATAGAAAGTACAACTAACCTATATGTTAGTGATGAAACAAGAGATTTTAGATTCTTTATTATAATGAACCCCATTTTGAGTATGTCTATAGATTCTCCCCAATGTGGACTTATTTGATAGGATGTGCTTATGAAAGTATTCCCTCTGTGAGGACAGAATGCATAGACAGGTGAGGCTATAGGTAAATGAGGTAATGTTAAGTGCTTCACACTGTGCCTGGTGCATACCAAAAACTTGGTTAAACCTAATCATTGCTGCTACTACAACTACTGTTACCATCATCATCATCATCATCATCTCTATCATTACTATGACTAAAATAGAAGAAATTATTTTTGGGGTTTTAGCACCTTAAGTTTGGTAATTCACTCTCCATTGAGGAAAAAATTTCCATTGTCTTTTAGATCACCCATCACTTCCTGTAATAGTTTATTTATGTTGCAGATGAAGACAATGGGAGTAAGTAGAATGTAGGTGACATTGTTTCACCCTAAACTTGGAAAGGTACAAATAGATATTATATTAAACTTTCAGGAAAGAAAAAGAATTCCCCTTAACAAACACATCCAGAAAATTAAAATCAAGTGCGACTGTTGCCTGAAAATATGTCCACCTTAACGTTGAAAAATATAAGTGTGTACACAAGATTCTTTATAGATATAGCTGACAAAGCTTGCTTCTAATATTTATAGAAGATATAAAATCGAATTCCAGAACTGTCTCTGCTAAAAATGCATGACATTAAATAAAAGTGTTTTGAATAACTCATTTATTTAATTAACACTTTTTATGTTTTAATGAAGTTAAATCTATAATGGCAAATGTTTTTTTATTGAAAACTCTACCTTTTACTTTTGAGACAGGTATAAAGCAACATGAATGTTTCCTCACCACTACAGACTTGCTTCAAGTTCCTTGGTCTTCTAAGCTCTTGTGAGGAGGTAACATTTTATTTTTACAAATGACCAGTGGAAAATGACTTTTGACTATCATCCAATAAATTAACTTGTGAGGATGACTTATGTGTCCTCCACAAGCCAAATAAATAATTTGCGATTTTGGATTACTTGGTAGAGTTGTGTGAATTTAGCAAGAAATAGTTAATTTTCTTCTGTGTTTTGCATGTGTTTTACCAAGAAGAGAAAGAGTTGGGCCTTTGAGCTTACTTAGCAGTAAATGACAGACAAATCCTAGCACTGGGAATAATTCCATTTCCATTTCCCAAGTCTGATACTACAGAGCGATATGGCCTTCTTCCCACCTTATTTTATGAAAGTGCCTATGGGAGTTACCGTATCCAAGTTCTCAATAGAACACCCCATTAGTCATGAACAACACCTATTAAAAAGCCAAAGAGTCTTAGAATTCCTCTGTAAAATTATTCATCTCAGCATTTTTATTTTTGACATTCAAAATACATTTTCAGGAATCCACATTCCCAGCCAATACTAAATCCCCATGATTTGACCCCTTCAACTCCCCAAGAAAATACTTTCCTAGCTTCTCCTAATTGTTGAGTGGAACATCACAGGCATGATGCTCACTTCTCATGGCTCGAACTTCTCACTGGCAGGTTGGATGGATAATGATGCCAGTTCCTGCCCACAAAGGTATGCTTTGAGAAAATGCAAAAGTTTAAAACAAATACGGAATGCTAAAGCAGTTCATTATATATGCTTTGTAATTAGTCATGTGAGAGAAAATCTGTCGATTAGTCTATTAGATTAGAAGTAAGTTTACACACACAGTATAGTTGGTGCTAGAAACTGCAATCTTGATAAACTGCTCTTCAGAAAACTCTGGTCAGCATTTCATTTCACAGCAGGACATGTTCAAATTATGAAGCTGCCACCCAGGCAAGCCAAGTTCCTATGAAATGACTAAGGAAAATGTCCTTAATTCTTGCCATTGGGTGCAGCAGTGCATCATTAATTTTGCTCTCCATTTTAAGAATAAGAGTATTTTCATTCTCATATAGAGTTTATGTACTTAAACTTTTGGATTTAAAATAAATTTTTAGTGAATAGCTCAGAATGGAAAACTTACACTTAAAATCTGAAAGAAGTATTCTAGCCATTATTGTACGTAAAACTCACTTTCCACCTGATACTGTTCTTATGCCCAAGACTTCCGTTTATCTCTCGCTTGGATCCAAATATGACAGACATCAGAAGAGAAATAAAATGATTGTAAATCTAGATTATGCTGAAATGAGCAATCCCCTTTATTATACTTATGGGGCAGCATAATGTACCAAACAGAAAAAGTATATGAAACTTGAAATAGGCAAAAGAGATTATTGGGTGTTCTTTCAGTGTAGCAGTGAGCTTGATATTTGCTTATCTGGAGTACATTACAACTCTGTATGAGTGAAGGTTAACTTACAGATTTTTGTGTATTAGAGATGTGGATAGTTTTTGTCTAGTAGAGTGGATAGTCACAAAGCTAATCACCCTGTAAGACACTAATCAGTTTAATATCTAATCTAACAATTTTATCCTAACATTAAAAATATTACAAATAGATGAATACATAGATAGATGACAGACAGAGAGATGATAGATAGACAGATTATATACAGATACATATTATAAGTATTCTTTGAGCCAATGGTAACATTTTATGGTTCTTCATTTATTAATGAATTAAATAGTATGTTCATGTATGATCATTATATATATTTGCCCAATAGTCACAATTTTAAACTTTCTCAGTTATAATTGACATAAATTATAAGTTTAAAATAATAGTAAATACAAATAGTAAAGCTATCAATGCATAAGTTTAACATTACAACATTATGGAACAGTAGAGACCTCAAGGAGCTCCTATTCCATTTTTTCTAATTTTAGTATCCTAAACACTATCTCCTTAACACTTCCTAAACTATATTTCACTGAAGTCACTAAAGCCCAAGCTACCATCATCTCTTTGCAATACCATAATAGCCTCCTAACGGGTCTCCTCACTTCCATTTATGTCTCTGTCTTGTTTGTTTGGTACACAGAAGCCAGAATGCTTTTCTCAAAGATACTTACCTTGTTATGGCACTCCCAGTTTAAAACACTCCAGTGGTTATCTATGGCCCATAACATAAAATCAAAATAGTTTAACTCCCACTTTCAAGGCCCTGCATGATTCAGGTTCTATTTCACAAACCATTTCCCTCTCCATTCTCTAGATGAGGGGGTCAGCAAACTTAATGGGCCTGATAATAAATATTTTAGGCTCTTTAAGCCATTTAGTCTCTTTTGTGATTACTTACTTTGCAGTTGTACCACAAAAGACAATCTTTAGCTAACCTCTGCCCTAGGACACATGGGCCTTCTTTCAGCACCTTCAATATGTTCAACTTTTTCCCTGCCCCAGGATCTTTGCTCACACTGCTCCTCACCTCCACCTGAAGTGCTTTCCTTTCTCCCAACTTATTTTGCGATACGAGAAGCTTTCTTATACTCTTAAGATGAGGGCCTGCTTCACACATGTATGTACTTTACTCCCCCTACAGGCATCCGAGTGTGTGGCCTTTGTGGGAAGCTTATTTCTGGAAGGTTCTAGGTGAAGTTCTGCTCTTCTTCCTCCTCAGAGACAACAGTACTTCCCCAAAGTTCTGGGGCAGATCTAATATGAAGAATGCTCTGGTGCTAGGTTGAGTGGAACTGAGCTTTGCAATGACTGAATACCTCAGGATTTCCAAAGAAAGACAGCTTTGGGCTTTGGGCTAGGAAACTTGAGCTAATTTGCTTAGGTTCTGAAAACCTTTCACAGCTAGACCGATCAAACTAGTGCAACTTAAGATCTTTTTGTTTTTTTCTTTAATAAAACTATCCTTAAATTAATTAATGGTATTTGCAGTGACCTGGATAAAGTTGGAGACTATTATTCTAAGTGAAGTAACTTAGGAATGTAAAACCAACAGCGTATGTTTTCATTGATAAAGTGGGAGCTAAGCTATGAGGACACAAAGGCATAAGAATGATACAATGGACTCGGGACTTGGGGCAAGGGATAAAAAACTACAAATAGGGTGCAGTGTATACTGCTTGGGTGATGGGTACACCAAAATCTCACAGATCACCACTACTCATGTAACCAAATACCACCTGTACCCCAATAGCTTATGAAAAAAAGCTGTCAGTGTTTAAAAAAAATGCACCACATCTCCTTTTCTGCAGATACAGCTAGCAGTAGATTCTCTTTTGTGGAAACCCTTCTGAAAAAATCAAAGTTAAAACAAACAACACCCTTTCTAGAATTGAATTCTTTTTTTTTCCCCCAAGATGGAGCTTTGCTCTGTTTCCCAAGATGGAGAGCAGTGGCCTGATCTCAGCTAACTGCAACCTCTGCCTCCCAGGTTCAAGCAGTTCTACCTCAGTCTCCCAAGTAGCTGGGATTATAGGCATGCACCATGCTGGCTAATTTTTTTGTTTTTGTATTTTTAGTAAAGATGGGGTTTCACATATATATTTATTTATTTAATAACATTTATGCACATATATTCTTATATATATGTTGGCCAGGCTGATCTTGAACTCCTGACCTTGTGATCTGCCCACTTCAGGCTCCCAAAGTGCTAAGATTACAGGAGTAAGCCACCACACCTGGCCCCAGAATTGAATTCTTAAATAATTTCAAAATTTATCTATTTTGATGTGAATTTTCTAGTTCTCTGCTCTTATTTTACATAAGGTGGTATCCAAAAGGCAACCATAAAAGTAATTGCTTGTTACTTGATGCTAAAATCTGGTTCCTCTAGGGAAATTATAGCTTCTGGCATCCATACTTGAAGCACAATGCTAGTTTTTACATGTGCATTGTTAGCATCCAAATTCTAGCCATTTCTTAGAAATACACAAGAATGAAATGCTGTTTTGACTTTTATGCAGAACATAAAACTGTCCTGAAAAGCACTGCCGCAAAGACTTTAGCCAATTTCTTAGAGTAGTAACAATGGACTTGCCCTGGAAGGTCAAGTTTCCTTCTATGGTAGTCCATGAGAGGTTAAAGATTTACCTCAGAGGGCTCGGTGCTGAAGGTTTGATAAATTGGGGTAAAACCCTAGGGTCATGTATTCTTTGCTAGAAAAGGAAAGTGATGCTTCTATAGAAACCAGGAGGACATTAAGGAGGAGGAAAGTAAGTGAGGAGAGCAGTTGGCGTTAACAAAAGACCTAAGGAACTGATGTCCATGTGATTGACATGTTAAAGCCCCTCAAATAACAAAGCTTTCTCCATTTCTCCCACCATTCTTAGATGGAGTGCAGTGCTTCTGAGACACTTCTTTTGGAGGTCTCTGTTTCTTCTAAGTTTGATATTATTGCGTTTTCTTTTTAATCAAATTTAACTTATGAGTATTTCAAAGGTAAAGGAGTAAAGATATATTGTAAATTGTCCTAGTTGTCATTTGAAGTAGGTCTCCCAGTTCAACACTGTCCGTGATTCACTCACTCCTACGTGTAATCCGTTAGGAAACAGACTCATGAATGTCTTTAACCTGACTTGTCCCAGATTAGACAAGTGTCCTATTTTTAGCCTATTGTTTTTATTCCTATTTCAAACATGTGATACTGCCAATCTTTTTCTACCTTTATTTGTGAGGTGAGATTTGATAGGTATGCTTTGGGATTAACGAGTGTATTGAACCCCCACACCCCAACAGCATATTTCTAGTTCTGTTACAGCAGAATACAACATATGGCAGGTCCTCAGGGTATCATTATTTATTCAATTTCATTGTTTTATCTTGAAATATTAGTTGTTTTGCATATTCACTTTCTCAATAATCCTTCCTACATTCTGAGCTCTGGATTTTCATTTATAGGATGACCATGAGTTCCTTCTCCCCCCTGTTTTGTGAGTTGAGACCTAGATTAAATTCAGAAAATATGTGTAAGTTGGTGATTTCTGGATGACAGTAGTGGGTTATCTTTCCATTATTTTAACCACTTTTACCTATTTTGTAAACAGGTATTCATAAGTTTCACAGTCCAAATGCTATAAAAATATTTATATAGAAAAATCTCTCTCTCATCCTGTTAGTTCACATTATTCCTTGGTGCTCATCACTTCTCATTAGTTTATTATATATACTTCTAATATTTATGCACATATATATTCTTATGTGCCCCATTCCTAAAGAATAGCACACTGATAACTGTTCTCTACCTTGTACTTTTTACTTAACAATATACCTTAGAAATCTTTCCGTATCAGTAAAAAGAAAGAATCTACTTTTCTCTTCTCTTTTTCTCTCTCTCTTCCTCTCTCTCTCCTGCCTTATTTCCATTTCTCTCTCTCTCCCCCACCCCTCTCTTTTTGGTGTGACTACATAGTGTTTCACTTTGTGGCTGAACCATGGTTTATTTTACCAATACCCTGTTGGTGTACTCTAGGGAGGTTTCTAAACTTTTGCTTTTATAATTTACTATGAATGATCTTATACACTGTGCCATTTTCTAGGAGTGTAGGTAAATTTGTATTATACACTTCCAGAAGTAGGATGACTGGTTTAAAGGATATAATTTTGGTAAATTCTGATAAGTGCTCTCCATAGAAGTAGTAACATTTTATACTTTCAGCAGCAATTTATGAGTTTATCTGTTTCCCAATAGCGTCACCAAAAGAGACTGTTATCAAACTGTCCAGTTTGGGCCAATCAGATTGCATGATATCCATCATCATTTAAATTTTTTATTTCATTATGAATGAAGCTGGACATATTTGTATATGTGTATTCATTCATTTATTTTTAATAAGTGAATGGGGCATATTTTTTCTTTTGTAAACTGTCTATTCATATACTTTGCCCATTTACAAAAATTGGTTTATCTCAGTTTTTAGAAGCTCTTTTATAATATGGCTTTGGGTTTTGAATTACTGTAATGCTTTGGCAAGATTAGGAATTCATCTAGTAACATATAGGAAATTCTAAAGTTTCATTAAAATCTGTTTGGGATTATTTATTTCCATAGACTCCTATGAGGAAAAGATCCTTTTTTTTTTTTTTTTGCCAGATGGCTATACAGTTGTTCCAATATCATGTCTATCTTGACATATCCTAAACACCTATTTCTGAGCTTTTCTATTTTGCATTATTAGCCTACCCATATGTACCTGCCTGCCCTAGTACCATGTTCTTTTACTTTTGAAATATTACACTTAATTTTAATAACTGACAGGGCTATTCAATTCTCACTGCGGTTTTTTTTTTTTTTTTTTAGTTTTCCTACTTCATTTATTTTTATATAACCTCAAGATAAAAATTAAGTTTTCCAATTCTAAAAACAGGGATATTTATAATTTACTTGGGAATTTATAAATTAATCAGGGAAATCACATATTAATATTTCCTACCAAAGAGCATAATATGTTTTTCTATTTATTCAGATCTACTTGGTATCTTTCAAGAGTCTCATAAAGTTTTCCTCATATGAGATTTTAACACATTTTTTGCTCAGTTTATTTCTAGGTAGTACATTATTGAAGCTATTACAAATATTAGCTATGTATTTAGAGATATAATTTGTATATCCTACTGTGGCAGTGGGAGAAGAATCTTTTCCTTCTACCCTCCTAGGTTCTCTGGCTAGAGCCCTGTAAAATGGATGAACAAAATATGGATTAATAAGAGAAACACATACATTTATATAAGTCTTAAATGACACTGGAGCCTTCATAAGCAGATGAAGACCCAAGAAGCATTTAAGCCTGAGTGTTTTTATGTTAGATTTGACAAACAATGGAAAGTTCTTGAAAAAATGTGATGGGACAAAGGCTCTGAGTGAAGGATAGGAAACTGTGAGACACTGCAAGGTCTGTTTACTCAGACTCCTCTCAGGGCCCCTTCGTCTATGGAGATGAGGATGCTCCCTCCTTTCTTCTGGATAGAGGAAGGGCACCTCTCACATGAGGGTCTTATGACCTGCTTCAGGGGAAGGTCAGAGAGTCCTTCCTGCATCTGGCATTTCTCAAATTCCTTCAGCTTAAAAGAATCAATATGCAAAAGTGTCATATCTGGGGGTAGTGTGTTCAACACATTGTCACCCTTGTTGATGGAATTATTCTTTGCTGTAGTTTTCCAGTGGAAAGTGCTTAGGCTTTCCAGTTTTATAATTGTATCATCTACAAGTAGAAGTAGATTAGCTACTGCTTTCTAATTTTAAACATCTAATTTCTTTCTTTAGTTGCATTGGCTAATATCATCAGTAAATATTAAATGGCAGCAATGTTATTAAGCATCCTTTTCAGTGAATCTAGCAAAAAATGCATTTAGTCTTATATACACACATCTTACTATGATATATGCAGCTATTGGGAAGGAAGTATCCATTAACTCCTGTTAATCTTTTTCTTACCAATTCCCATATAATACAATGTTTGTTTCTTTGTTTGTTTTTAAATCAAGAGTGAATGTTGAATAATTGCTTTGTCAGCATATGTGGAGATAATTTTTCCTCAAATTTATTTATGTAATTCATTTTATTAATATATTTTCTAATATTGAGCCATCCTTATATTTCTGGGGGTGTTTTAGTTTTGCTGATTTTTAAAAACTCAGTATTTTGATGGGAATTGCATTGAATTCTGATTCAGTTTTGTGAATAAATTTTAAAATCAATAAAAACATAAATGAGAATAATCAATTTCTACTTATTTGTAAGTTTGGTCTTTGTATTATTTGTTTACCTATAAATGTTTTTCAGTATGTTTGCTTTTCAAAAAATATATAGCTCTAAATCTTTAAAAGTTTTATTTCTTTCTAGCGGGTTTTGGGCTCTTGCATGTTCAAGATTGTCTATAATGTCCAGGTCCACTATAATCTCCAGGTCTGGTGATTTTTTGAGCTCTTGCATGTTCAAAATTGTCTATTATCTCCAGGTCCACTAAGAGGATGAATTATATAATCATCCTCTCCCTTTGTCTGTCTGAATTTCTTCTTCCTGAGTTATTATACTTGTATTTGTGGTGTTCCATTAACTTTCAAAATTTCTGTAGAATATGTAGTTTAGTTTTTTTTTATTCTTTATGACAATATTTTTAAGTTATTTTTTGTCATCTATGGGAAAATTGAGCCACCTTCTCCCCACCCCCACATTTTCCTTTATAGTATCTTTGTTTTTTATTTTTAAATTTTATTTATTTATGTATTATTTCAACAGTTTTTGATTACATGGATAAGTTCTTGGTGTGAATTCTGAGGTTTTGGTGCATGCATCACCCAAGCAATGTACACTGCATCCAGTGTGTAGTCTTTTATCCCCCACCCACCTCTCATACTTTCCCCCAAGTCCTCAAAGTCCATTATATTATTCTTACTCCTTTGCCTCCTCATAGCTTAGCTTCCACTTATAAGTGAGAAGATACGATGTTTGGTTTTCCATTCTTGAGTTACTTTACTTAGAATAGTGGTCGCTAACTCCATCCAGTTTGCTGAGAATGCTATTATTGCATTCCTTTTTATGGCTGAGTGGTATTCCATCGTGTATATATACCACATGTTCTTTATCCACTCGTTGGTTGATGTGCACTTAGATTGGTTCTATGTCTTTGTGACTGCAAATTGTGCTGCTATAAATATGCATGTGAATGTGTCTTTTTCATAAAATGACTTCTTTTCCTCTGGGTAGATACCCAGTAGTGGAACTGCTGAATCAAATGGTATTTCTGCTTTTAGTTGTTTAAGGAAACTCCACAATGTTTTTTATACTGGTTGTACTAGTTTACATTCCCACCAGTGGTGTAAAATTGTTCACTTTCACCATATCCATGCCAATATCTACAATTTTTTGATTTTTTAATTATGGCCATTTTTGCTGCAGTAAGGTGGTATCACATTGTGGTTTTGGTTTGCATTTGCCTGATAATTGTTGAGCATTGTTTCATAGATTTGTTGGCCATTTGTATATCTTCTTTTGAGAATTGTCTATTCATGTCTTTAGCTCATGTTTTGATGAGATTATTTGTTTTTTTCTTGCTTATTTGTTTAAGTTCCTTGTAGATTCTGGATATTAGTCCTTTGTTGGAAGCATAGTTTGCAAAGATTTTTTTCAACTCTGAGAGTTGTCTGTTTATGCTACTGATTATTTCTTTTGCCATGCAGAAGCTTTTTTGTTTAAGTAAGTTCTATCTATCTATCTTGGTTTTTGTTGCATTTGCTTTTGGGTTCTTTGTCATAAAGTCTTTGCCTAAGCCAGTGTCTAGAAGGGTTTTTCCAATGTTGTCTTCTAGAATTTTTATGGTTTCAGGTCTTAGATTTAAGTCTTTGATCCATCTTGAGTTGATTTTTATATAAGATGAGAGATGAGGATCCAGTTTCATTCTTCTACATGTGGCTTGCTAATTATGCCAGCACTATTTGTTGAATAGGGTGTAGTTTTCCCGCTTTTGTTTTTGTTTGCTTTGTTGAAAGTCAGTTAGCTGTAAGTATTTGGCTTTATTTCTGGGTTCTCTATTCTATTCCATTGGTCTACATGCCTGTTTCTATGCCACTACCATGCTGTTTTGGTAACTAGAGCCTTGTAAGATAGTTTGAGGTTAGGTAATGCAATGCCTCCAGATTTGTTTCTTTTGCTTAGGCTTGCTTTAGCTATGTGGGCTCTTTTGTTGTTCCATGTGAACTTTAGAATTGTTGTTTTCTAGTTCTGTGAAGAATGATGATGGTATTTTGATGGGAATTGCATTGAATTTATGGATTGCTTTTAGCAGTATGGTCCTTTTCACAATATTGATCCCACCCTTCTATGAGCATGGGATGTGTTTCCATTTGTTTGTGTTGTCTATGACTTCTTCAGCAGTGTTTTGTAGATTTCCTTGTAGAAATCTTTCACCTCTTCAGTTAAATATATTACTAAACATTTTGTTTTTTGCAGCCGTTTAAAAGGGGTTGAGTTCTTGATTTAATTGTCAGCTTGTTCATTGTTGATATATAGCAGTGCTAGTGATTTGTGTACATTGGCTTTGTATCCTGAAACTTTACTGATTTATCAGATCTAGGAGCTTTTTGGATGAAACTTTAGGGTTTTCTAATCATATCATTAGCCAACAGTGACAGTTTCACTTTAATTGATTTGGATGCCCTTTATTTCTTTTTTCTGTCTGATTGCTCTGGTTAGGACTTCCAGTACTATGTTGAATAGAAGTGGTGAAAGTGGGCATCCATGTTTTGTTTCAATTCTCAGAGGAAATGCTTTCAACATTTCCCAGTTCAGCGTAATGTTGGCTGTGGGTATGTCATAGATGGCTTTTATTACCTTAAGGTATGTCCCTTCTATGCCAATTTTGCTGAGGATTTTAATTATAAAGGGATGCTAAATCTTGTCCAGTGCTTTTTCTGCAATTATTGAGATTATCATGTTTTTGTTTTTACCTCTGTTTATATGGTATATCACATTTATTGATTTGTGTATGTCAAACCAACCCTGTATCTTTAGTATGAAACCCACTTGATCATGGTGTATTATCTTTTTGATATGCTATTGAATTCTGTTAGCTAGTATTTTGTTGAGGATTTTTGCGCTATGTTTATAGGGGATATTGGTCTTTTTTTATTGAGTCCTTTCTTGGTTTCGGTATTAGGTTAATACTGGCTTTATAGAATACTTTATGGAGGAGTCACTTTTTCTTTTTTTTGGGGGGGGGGGATGGTTTTAGTAGGATTTGTGCCAATTATTTTAATGTCTGATGGAATTCAGCTGCGAATCCCTCTGGTCCAGAACTTCATTTTGTTGGCAATTTTTAAAAATTGCCAACTTTTTAAATTTTATTACTTATTATTGGCATGTTCAGAGTTTCTGTTTCATCCTGGTTTAATCTAGGAGGTTGTATGTTTCCAGGAATTTATCCATATCCTCTAGGTTTTCTAATGTGTGCACATAAAGGTATTCACAGTGGTGTTGAGTGATCTTTTGTATTTCTGTGTTATTGGTTGTAATATCTCCCATTTCATTTCTAAATGAGCTTACTTGGATCTTCTCCTTTTCATGGTTAATCTCACTAACGTTTTATCAATTTTGTTTATCCTTTCAAAGAATCAGCTTTTTGTTTCATTTAACTTTTGCACTTTTTTTGTTGTTGTTTAGTTTCATTTAGTTCTTCTCTGATCTTGGTTATTTCTTTTCTTCTGATGAGTTTGGGTTTGGTTTGTTATTGTTTCTCTAGTTCCTTGAGGTGTGAACTTAGATTGTCTATTTGTGCTCTTTTAGACTTTTTGATAGAGGTATTTAATGCTATGAACTTTCCTCTTAAAGGTTGTGGTGTGTGCCAGAGTTTTTGATCAGCTGTGTCACTATTATTGTTCAGTTCAAAGAATTTTTATCTTGATTTCATTGTTGACCCAAAGATCATTCAGGAGCAGATTATTTAATTTCCACATATTTTTATAGTTTTGAGAATTCCTTTTGGAGTTAATTTCCACTATTATTCCACTCTGGTCTGAGTGCACTTGATACAATTTTGATTTTCTTAAATTTATTGAGACTTTTTTGTGGCCTATCATATGGTCTATCTTGGAAAATGTTCCAGGTGTTGATGAAAAGAATGGATATTCTGCAGCTGTCAGGTAGAATGCTCTGTAAATATCTGTTAAGTCAATTTATTCTAGGATATAGTTTAAGTCCATTGTTTCTTTGTTGATTTTCTGCCTTGATGACCTGCCTAGTGCTGTCAGTGGTGTATTGATGTCCCCCACTATTATTGTGATGCCATCTGTCTCATTTCTTAGGTCTAGCAGTAATTGTTTTATAAAGTTGAGAGTGCCAGTGTTAGCTGCAGACATACTTAGGATTGTGATATTATCCTGTTTAGCCTAATCCTTTTATCATTATACAATGTACCTTTTTGTCTTTTTTAATCTATTGTTACTTTAAAGTCTTTTTTTCTGATATATGAATAGCTACTTCTGTTTGCTTTTGGTTTCCATTTATATGTAATATCTTTTTCCCCCCTTTACCTTAAGTTCCTATGAGTCCTTATATGTTAGGTGAGTCTCTTGAAGACAGAAGATACATTTTATCCATTCTGCCATTCTGTATCTTTTAAGTGTAGCATTTACATTCAACATTAATATTGAGATGTGAGGTATTATTCTATTCATCATGCTTTTTGCCTGAATACCTTTTCTTTTTCCTTTTTTCACTGTATTACTGTTTTATAGCACCTGTGGGATTTATGGTTTAACGAGGTTCTGTTTGGGTACATTAAAAGGTTTTGTTTCGGGGTTTAGAACTCCTTTTAGCATTTCTTGTACTGATAGCTTGGTAATGGCAAATTATTCAGCATTTGTTTGTCTGAAAAATACTTTATCTCTCCTCCGTTTATGAAGCTTAGTTTCACTAGATACAATATTATTGGCTGATAATTATTTTGTTTAAGGAGGCTGAAGACAGGATTCCAATCCCTTCTGGCTTGCAGGGTTTCTGCTGAGTAATCTGCTATTAATCTGATAGGTTTTCCTTTATAGGTTGCCTGATGCTTCTGTCCACAGCTCTTACAATTCTTCTCTTTGTCTTGACTTTAGATAGCTTGATGACTTTATGTCCTAGTTGATGATCTTTTTGCAGTGAATTTCCCAGCTGTTCATTCCTATAAAGAAATGTTTTCTAGAGATCTCTGAAATCTGCCCCTACCAGCATTGTAACACTGTTCTGAGGCACAATTTTCCTGTCTTTGGAGCAACACCACTTACATATCATCTGCAGTTTTGAAGTTTTATACATTTTCTAGTGTTACATAAAATGTTGTTTGTGGGAATTTTGTTTTGTTTTCATTTTTTCCACCTTATTTCTTTCTTTAGGATTCAAAAGAAGTGGGAGATTTAGAGCCAAATTTTCTGCATGCTTATTGGAACAGAAGTCCTGCAAATGTATTTTATATATTTATTTCTTTATAGAAAAATTATTCTGTGTATATATGATAGATTGACAGCATCCATTCCAAACTTCTTCTGATGCATCTTCCTATACTCCTGGATCCCTGTGAAAGGGTTCTTTCTGGTTGCTAGTTTGAAGTTCTGGCTATTAGAAATAGTCATGCAGGATTTTGAAGGTCAATGAGGCAGGGGCCATCTGCCTGCTGTTCAGCTTTTCTGCTGGAAAGTACAATCCTTGAAACCTTTGGGTTTGTCTTCACTAGAGATTTAGCAACCAGTCACTTGCTTTATTGATGGTGAGATGCAATCATGGCAGCAGCAGCATTACACCCTCTTCTCTGGATCTAGCTTAAGGCAGTGTGCTTTTGGGTTTTTTGTTTGTTTGTTTCGAGACAGGGTATTTTTCTGTCATCCAGGCTGGAGTGTAGTGGTGTGATCAAGTTCACTGCAGCCTCAACCTCTTGTGTTCAATTATCTTCCGGCCTCATCCTCTTGAGTAGCTGGGACTACAAGCATGAACCACCACACCCAAATAATTTTTGTATATTTTGTAGAGACGACAGTTTGCCACTATGCCCAGGCTAGTCCTGAACTCCTGAGCTCAAAAGAGTCACCCGCCTTGGCCTCCCAAAGTGTTCAGATACCAGGTGTGAGCCACCACACTCAGCCCAGCAGTGTGCTTTTGAAATCAACAATTTCACTAGAAGCCTCCTGATTCTAATCTTCCTGATTATAATGGAGGCAGAAACTCTTTTGGCAGGCCAGTTCTGCAGTGTCATTCTGAAGTGTGTTTCTCTGGCCTTTCCCAAGATTTTTAAGCAACTGAATACCTTCCTTTTTGTAACTGCTAAATTAGTTTTGGCTTTCTGCAATCAGATCTTGTTTCTTGCAGTTGCTACTTTCAAAATTATTTCAGACACAGAGCCTTAAGTATTAGACACTGAGTTTAGTTTTCTTACCTATTTGTGGACAATTCATTTATCAATAGAAAATAACACAGGGCACACAATGGCAAAGTAGTCATTTAAATTATCTCCTGTGACCACCTGGAATAAAGACCTATTGAAGGCAAGATTGCAGCCAGCTGAGCAACAGCTCTGGCGGACCCTTATGGCAAGAACGTGAAATACCAGAACTTGAGAAGAGGTGGCTTTTTTTTTTCTCTTGATTTCCATAAAGCATTAAAGAAAAAAAGAAAACATAAATCTTAGGATTTTAAGTTCTTACTTCAATAAGCACAGAGAACCAGCTGATCTTCTGAGTGCCTTCAAGAGATTATGTATTATCTCTTGAAACCTCAGGGCCAGTATGACCAAAAATCAAATATGGAGTCCAATCTTACAATGTAAGTTGAATTCATTGTCTTTTTAGTCTCTTACATGAAATGTAGAGTATTAATTGGGAAAGACAGAGACTGAGAATTAGAAAGAAGACATTTGGGAGGGGGAATTTAGATTAATCTTAGCACCCTGCTCCCAAGCTCCATAGAATTTTGCTTATTAAAAGAAGAGGAAGTTTCCCCTTCCTTTTTCTAGAGATGAAGGCAAGAAATGTCTCTATTGAAATGAAATTTCTAGTTTCAATGCAGATGATGATGGCAGAGGCTGAAAAGCAACTCTCAATCATCAAGCTAAGGTAGGCGTGGTTACCATAGTAGGCAGAAGGGTTAGGAGTGGTAATCACAGTCATTTGATCTGCAGGGAACTTTGGCAATAGATGCTGGAGATAAATGGGGATCCTCAAACTGAAATAGAAGGGCAGCTGATCAAGATTCTAAAATACTCTAGATCTAGCAAACACAGCAGCTTGATTTGACTTGTCACAGGAGAAGCATGGTTTCTCATTCAAATTCCAGAGGCCCGTTAATGAATAATGCATTTGAGTAAAAGCATTGTCTCTGTTTAGTGCTGCTACAAAGTAATACCTGAGGCTGCGTACTTTATAAAGAAAAGAGGCATATTTAGCTTATGGTTCTGCAGGCTATACAAGAAGCATGGCACCAGCACCTGCTTCCAGTGAGGGATTCAGGCTGCTGCTTCTCATGGCAGAAGGCAAAGGGAAATGGGCATGTGGAGAGATCACATGACAAGAAAGGAAGGATGAGAGGGAGGGAAAAGGTTCCAGGCTCTTTTTAACAACCAGCTCTCATGAGAACTAATTGAGTGAGAACTCACTCATTACTGCAAAGATGACACCAGGTCATTCATGAGGGATCCACCCCCAGAAACTAAATACCTTCCACTTGTTCCCACCTCTGGCACTGGGGATCAGATTTCAACATGAAGTTTGGGGGAACAATCAAACCATAGCAAGTATCAGCAAGATGAGTCTCTTTATTAAAGTCACTGTGTACCTAGACTTTCAGGGATTACTGGGCTCTGCTCTCATGCTAAGCCTTGCTGCTTAGATATCACTGTGTGCTACCAATTACAGTTGGCACTTATGAAGCTCATGAGGTAAATGCAGTTTTGGCTTGAGGCATAGTGACTTCACAAACCCTTGTGTTTCTTGTGTTTGCCATTTATTAATGTAGGTTTTAAATGGGAATATTTAACAATTTGCAGAATATATACACTGGCTTATTAACTTAAGGAGTAATTGCTATTTTGATCAAAGTGCCAAGAGAAAGCATCTGAAAATACACTTGAATATTAAAAGAGTTAATCAAAAGCAATATAGCTTTCTGGAGAAATTACAGACATTTGCATTATCCCCAAATATGTGAAAGAGGCAGAGGTGGTATTTTCTCTCATATTCCCTTTAAATTTGGTTTTTGGTCTTTCAGAAGAAAAAGGATTTTCCTGAAATTAATAAGGTGGTGACTCAAATTGTAATGGCTGTTCCAGATGTGTTATGTTACAAGAGCAAATCAACACCACCCTTAGCATATGGTATGCAGCCATTGATTTGCAAAATGCTTACACTGAACCAGCTGGAAAGACTTCTCATGCACAGGGTCAAACAAAACTGGCAGCTTTATGGTTTATCTGGTGGAGAAACACACACACACACAGACACACAGACACACACACACACACACACACACACACACACGCATGCACACTCCAAATCCAATCCTTTCTAAGGGAACTTCAAGCCATATGCCTCTTCTTCTTAGCAGTAGTAGGGAATGGGACGAAGTGCAGCAATTTTTGCTTCATTTGGAAGTCATGTTCTGATATGCCTCAGATTCCACAAAACATTATTGAGTTAAAAGAACTCTGAACTTTCCTAGGTTATATGTCTTTCTGGCATGTAACTGTTTTACTAAGGCATTTAGAATGTCTGCTACTTCCTGCTCACAAAGGCCTATCATCAGGAGATCATTAATAGATTTTAAGTTTGCCAGCAGTATGTACTATAAGGTTGGTGATTCCAGTAAAATGTGGTCACAATTTTAATGTCAAGAAAGAAATTTTACCTGCTTTATTTTTGATGAATGTCTCAAGTGCTTGGAATTTTGCTGGCATGTAATAGACCCTCAATAAATGTGTGGAAGAAGCCCAGACTTTAGCCACTATACGATTCATCCATGTAACCAAAAACCACTTGTACTCTTAAAGCTATTGAAATAAAAATTTTTTTTTTAATGTGTGGAAAGAAAGAGAAAGAAAGAGAGGGGAGAGAAAGAGGGGAGAGAGAGAGAGAGAGAGAGAGAAAAGGTATGTGAGAGAGAGAGGAGAAAGACTGGCGAAATGGCCAAAGTCTCTATATACAAATTATCACAAATATCTGGGTAGACCTAGCCCCTGATGTAAGATAGGGGAGAAACGTAAAGGTACAGGGCTCTTTACTCATTTGGACAGAGAAAAAGCATTTCCCAGATCAACACCCAGAAGCTGATAGCAATAACCTTACCCCACACTAAGTCTTGGCTCAAGAAGGAGTGTGGTGAATAGAGAGGCTCACACTAATAAGAGAGAAGGGTGGAGTGTGATCCAGTCTCCAAAGGTGCACACCATCACTTCCACTTTTCTTCACCAAGTACAGTCCAACCTCCAGAGAAGGGGATCAGGCTCCATCTTTTGAAGGAACAAATATGAAAGAATTTGTGGAGATATTTTAAAGCCACCCCAGACAAATTATGAATACAGAAATACAAGGCATACATCGAGAGAAAATATTCACAATACCTGTATCTGACAAAGGATATATATGTTATATAAGAATAAGATAATATTCTTAATATAAGATAGTACTATTTTTATATTATATGAAGACAGTGAACTCAATAAAATATAGGCCAGAGGTTTATACAGATACTTTGCAAATAAAGACATATGAATGGCCAACTAGCACAAAAAGAAAGATACTTAAATGTGGTACAACCACACACCCATCAAATGGCTAACGTAATATTCTTAATATTAAGTGCTGGTACTTAGGTCACCTGGCACTCTATAGATTCCCTGTGTAAGCATAGCATTATACAACCACTTTGGGAAACTCTTTAGCGGCTCCTTATGAAGTAAACATATACTTACATCATGATCTAGCAGTTCTACTTCTAGGTCTTTACCAAGGAAAATCAAGACCATGTCCGTCCACAAGCCAGATGTGGTGGCTCGCACCTGTAATCCCAACACTTAGGGAGGCTGAGATGGTAGAATCACTTAAATCCAGGAGTTCAAAACCAGGCTGGTCAACATAGCAAGACATAGTCTTTACAAAAAAATAAAAAATTAGGCAGGTGTGGTGGTGCACGCCTGTAGTCCCAGCTACTTGGGAGGCTGATTTGGGAGGATCACTTGAACCCTGGAGGTAGAGGTTGCAGTGAGCTGAGGTCACACCACTGCACTCTGGCCAGGGTGACAGAGTGAGACCCTGTTTTTTTAAAAAAAACACTATGTCAACAGAACATTTTAAACATGAATGTTTATAGCAGTCTTGTTCATAATAGTAATAAATTGAAACCACTGAAATTTCCATCAACAGGTAAATAGATTTGTGGCATATTCATACAATGAGTCACTATTTGGCAATCAAAAAGTATCAATATACTGAACTATGCAATAACATGGGTGGGTCTACTAAACATGATCCCTAGCAAAAGAAGTCTGATACAAAAGAGCACATACTGTGTGACTTAATGTATATGAAATTCTAGAAATGAGAATTCTAATCTATAGTGAAAGAAAGCCAGCGGTTATTGCTTTGATGCTGAAAAAAATGAAAGGGGGAACTTTCTCGGGTGATGAAAATGTTTTATTCTTTGATTGTAGTGGTGGTTATATGGGTGAATAACTTTGTCAAAATTCATAGAATAAATACATTAAATGGAAGTATTTTATTGTCTGTCTTCAGTAATGTTGATTGAAAAAGGAAAAAATTAATATTTTACATGCAAAATTTAAAAGATTTTCAAAGTGAGAATATCTTCATGGTGTCAGGATAGGAAAGGATTTCTCAAAACTACAAACCATTTTGAAAAATACATGACTAATGCACTCCTGTCAACCTTGCTCAAACTTTGCCATGTATGTTCTCATCCATTATGTTCTTCACAACTTTTGGAGTTATGGTTAGTGTGTCTTCATATCTAATGACAATTTTCTGAGTTTTTTATCTTGACTATCACATTAAATATACTGTATTTCCAATGATACTTTATCTTCCTCCCAATGATTATAGATGGGCTTTACATTTTTTAATTTCTTGATATCAAAGAGCCTTACCTGTATAAGGGATCTCAAAATCATGATGGTGTAGTAAAAAGTTAATGCAATGCAGGGTCATTATTCACTGTGTGACCTTTGGTCACACTTAACATCTTTAAACTTCGATATTTTTTCCCTGCAAATTAATATTTACTGGTGAGGATAACATGAGCTAATTTGTCTCTATTCTTTATATTTACAAACTTATTTAATCATTGGAAAAAATATCCTACTTCATGGAAAGAGCTAATTCTTCTAAATGGAATTCATAATTCCATTTTTTTTCTGAGTTCTCTGAGTCATTTATTTGTAAATTAACTCCTCTTTGGGTTGTAACTTTAGTGACACTAATGGCAGCTGCAGGGTGTCCAGAGTCACTGCTGCCATCACACTGGCTGCAGCAGGAAGGCCTGAGCGGAGGCAGCAAGAGTGGCTGCAGGAACAGCAATGGTAATGGTGGAACCCCTGTGCCCCATGACCCAGGCAGCCAACTACACTGGCCCCACCATCATGCAGCCAGGAGGGACCTGCTCCTAGGCTTGGAGGCTCCGTGGCCGGACCTTGGCCCTGCATTGCTGCTCTGGCCCACCCCTCTGCCTTTGCAGGGAGGACACAGGGAGGAGGCAGAGCTGAGCCTGAGATAGTGTCATGCTCCATGGAGCTGGTGGGATCCAGGAACAAGTGAAAGCTCCCCTGAGCTGGCCACCCTGGAAACCGCTGTGATGGAGCTGGGCCAAGTTGTCCACTGTGGAGGTTGCAGTGTGGTGGATCATGGGCATCCGGCAGAGAGGGCCCAGCGAAGATTTGGAGCCCCAACCCCAGCCTTTGAGGAGGAGCCCCCAGGTCTGTCTGCATGCTCCATCACATGGGCAGAACTTCTGCCCTTCCAGGCTCAGAGCCTGGGGATATTGGCCCTCTATACCTTTGGGGGCCCTGGAAGGCCCTTCCTTGTCCCTGCAGGCTCAGGGGTGTCTACTCCCACTTCCTGGCCTCTCCTTGCTCCTGGTGCCTACTCTGATATCCAAGTGGGGCTGGGGCCAGATTGGGGGTGATCTCAGGCATGGTCACAGCATAAGCAAGTGTGCCCATGCTGGGGTCAGTACTGTCATACCACCACCCTGCTGCCTGGGCTCCCTCTGGACTTTGGGCCCCAACAAACATTGTGGGGAAGCTGAGTTGGGGAGGAGAGCTCAGCACTGGCTTGCAGGTACAGCTTGGAGCAAGCAACCTGGTTGCTGTGAACAGTGGCGGGAGGCAAACAGACTCCTGGGTGGAAGAAGGCAGGTCCCCAGTGGAGACCCACCTTCAGGCCAGGAAGGGCCTGAAGCCTGGGGAGTGGGCTACCAGTCCTGCTGACCAAAGTAGGACCTTTTCTGGTGCACTCATGGCCCCTCATGGACCAATTGGTGTACACTTCCTCCCCTTTGAGGCCCATAAAAGATATGGGCTCAGCCAGCGTAGAGCAGACAAATGACCAGCTGCAGAGAGGCCCTACCCTCTCTTCTAGGAGCTGAACATTAATGGGGATGACCTGCCTATCAGAGAGGAGCTACCATTTCTGCTAGGAGCGGAACACTAATGGCATGACCTGCCTATCAGAGAGGAGCTACCATCGCTGCTAGGAACTGAACACTCTTAGGAACACTGTAGCTGCAGAAGGGAGCTACTCCCTGTGGGTCTCCTCTGAGCTGTTCTACCATTCAGTAAAACTCCTCATCTTGCTCACCCTCCACTTGTCTGCATACCTCAATCTTCCTGTCACAGGTCAAGAACTTGGGACCTGCCAAATGGTGATGCTAAAGGAGCTGTAACACAAACAGGGCTGAGACGTGTCCCTTGTTAGCCAACATGTGGGTGAAGAGAAGGAGAGAAGAGCTGTGGCCATTCGGGGAGCCCAGAGCTGGAGCTCCCTGAGCCAGGGCTGTGACTACCTGTTTGGGGCTCTGTGGTTCCTGGTATCTCCAAGCTTCTGGATGCCACCAGAAGCTTGGTGGCATCTAGGGATGCTAGCTAGGGAAGCTGCTTGTGGTGCCTGCCCCATGGCAGCCAACATGTCTGACTGCACAGTGGCTGGATCCTATGTTCACTCACATACCCCTTACTGCTCCACACCTGACTTCTAGTCTCCCATGGAGGTATGGGGTCCAGGCTGGTAGCATAAGCTGAGCACAGCCTACCAGGCTGATTGGAGAGAACAAGCCCAGTGGGCCCTAGCAAAACTTGAGCAAATATGCCACTGGCCACAGAGGTTTCCAGCCCAAACAGTGACCCCTCAAAGATCCCATAAGACCTTCTCTGCTGGTTCCATTTCATTTGACAACATGCTTTTATTTACCATGCACTACAAAGCCCAAATTAACAAAATCTTTTTCTTTACTAATCCTTAGACTCCCTCATACTATCTCCTAATATCTCTGTACTATCCTTTAACATTACTGTATTAATATACTTACCCCTCCCTCGATATCCTGCGATAATCTACTTTTCATGCCTACTCATCATCTAAAGTTGTATTTTTTTCTTCTTTTGAATTTTATTTTATTTATTAAAAAAGTAAATTGTATTGTGTATATTTGAGGTTTACAACATGATATGGGGTACATATAGAAGCATAGATACATATAGATAGTAAGAAATTGTATTTTTAAAAATATTTAAATTTCTTACTTTTATTTTATGAGCTAGGTCTGCCTCTGTTGCCCAGGCTGGAGTGCACTGGCACGATCATAGCTCACTGCCGTCTCGAACTCCTGGGCTCAAGTGATCCTGCTATTTCAGCCTTCTGAGTAGTTGGGACTGCAGGTGTGTGCCACCACACCTTTTTTTTTTTTTTTTTTTTTTTTGCAGATAAGTTCTCACTATGTTGCCCAGGCTGGAGAAATTGTATTTTTAAAGGTCCATATGGCTCCGTTAAACAAAAATATTTCCTACTATGCTCATCTTCTTTCAACTTTTGACACTCTGGACCACTCCTATTGTTGATTCCCTCTGGGCTGTTTCTCTGTTCCCATCTTATCAATGTACTCGCTGACTTACATGAATGATAAATCGTACCAATCCACGTTGCTTACTTCCTTGTTATTCTAATCAATATTCCCTTCTGAGTCATCCTATGCTAGTCTCCCCACCACAAATAACTCTCTTCTCGTCTATCAAAGCCCACCCCTTTCATGAAAACCTTGATACCAATCAGAAAATATGAGTCCTCATCCCTCCTTTAAAAGACGCACTCTACCACTTGTACATTTTTATGGCTTTCTCTTTGTTTTTGTTTTTACATAAGCTACTAATGTGCTTATCTTCCCTTTAGTTTTTAACTGATATCATTCTCTTTATATGTAATTCTCACAGAAAACCTCATGTATCTGGGCATATGATAGATCTACAATCTCTAACCTATCCAAATATAAATATTCCTTAAAATAGAATGCTGTAAGGAGGCATGACATATCTGATCTTCCCCATTTCTGAGTATGAAGGGATGCTCAGTTATACTGTACATGATAGTATAATTAAGGGATATATTTATACTTGAGGTTTGGTATACTTAATGTGTAATGAAATGAAAAGAATCCATTGAGAATGATTCATATCATATAGTGAGATTAAAAATATTTATTTTACTATATGTAGTTCTGAAATGGTGAGCCTACATTATAAAATTAACCATCATATTATATGTTTTAGGTAATACATTCTCTGTCATAGGATGTAAGACTGAGAAAGCTATTGCTTCAGAAAAATTAGTCATGGCAGGACAGAAAACCGGCAAACAAAAGACAACTCTTGACTCTTAAATTCTAAATAGATGTTTAACTCTGGGCTGAGATAAGAGCTTGAAAGGAAAGGTTTCTAAGTGCAAAAGGCCTGCTGTTTTTGAGAATGAAAAGCTCAAAATGTGTGCCCTAAAGTGTATTTTTCAAAGATTATATGGTGATATGAGGCAATTTTGTAACTAAAAATGAAACAAAAATATCTAAAGAAGACATGAGAAGTAAAGTAAGAGTTAGTCTTTGATGAGTGTTTCAGCACAAGCTACACCCATCCTCGGGCTAAAGTCTGGGGAGTTGGGGCAATAAACCAGTAAAATATTGAGTATCTGAGAACAGAAGAAAACTTGTATTCTATCTGGAAGTTGGGTGTGAACAGCTGCCTTGGAGTTTTCCCTATGCCAACACAGAGCAGGACAGTAGAACTGACTCTTCCACTGGAAGAGGCTGCACCCCTAGTGTAGTTTCCACATCCCCCAAAGAAAAAAGGTGGGGACATGTGAATCTCTGTTCCATGAGGAACAGAGGAGAGGTGATGACCCTGGAGCTACAGACACAATATGGTTCACGTAAGATGAGTTCATTCTAGGATATAAATACCCCCTATGATGCTATGATGTTCTGTATGTAAAACTCAGAACACTTGTAACATAGGCATTTTCTTAGGGAGAAAGAAGTGACTCAGTTTAAACCTTAAATGACTGAGAAGAACTGGGATTACTTGGTTATATAAAATTTGCCATCAGGATGAGTGGCAGTATGAAGTAGAGAGGATGCTGTCTAAAAATTTTTGAAAAGTAAAATTTTTATACTACTAGCATATATACTAGTCATACTAGTATATATATGACTAAAATGTCACATGGGGTATCACAGTGTGACAAACATTGGTTGCAATTCATTAGTAGGCCATCAATTAACTGGGTTGCCCAGCTGGAATGTAGTGGCACAGTTTTGGCTTACTGCAACCCCTGCCTTCTGGGCTCAAATGGTTCTCTTGTCTTAGCCTCCCAAGTAGCTAGGATTACAGGCACATGCCACCACACCTGGCTAATTTTTGCATTCCTAGTAGAGACTGAGTTTCACCATGTTGGGCAGGCTGGTCTTGAACTCCTGACCTCAAGTGATCCACCTGCCTTGGTCTCCCAAAGTGCTGGGATAACAGGCATGAGCCACTGCTGCCAGCCTGCATCCAGCATTTTTAAAACAATGAAATATAATTTAAAAATGAAATAAAATTCTATTTTATAGAAAATATAATGCATCATATGTAATAAAGATAAATATTGGCCAGGTGCAGTAGCTCATGCCTATAATCGCAGTACCTTGGGAGACCAAGACAGGAGGATCACTTGAGGCCAGGAGTCTGAGGCATGCCTGAGCAACATAGCAAGACCCCATCTCTACTTTCACAAAAATAAAAACTAGCTCAGTTTGGTGGCATGTACTTGTAGTACTAGTTCCTCAAGAGGCTAAAGTGGGAGGATCAAGTGAGCCCAGGAGTTAGAGGCTGCAGTGACCATGATGGTGCCACTGCACTCCAGCCTGGGTGACAGAGCAAAGTCCTATCTCTAAAAACTAAAACTAAAAATAAATGTAAATATAGAATTTCTTTTCAGTTTTATAAGTATGTATCTACATGCTGGGTTACAATATGAACAGATTTTCAATGTGTCAGTTCAGAATTTTTAAAGTATGAAAACTTTCATTTTAAGGATAGACAAATTCAAAGCACAATGTTAGTTACTCGTTATTAAGGAACTGAAGATAACCATTAATCAAAATTAGTAAGGGAAAGTTCTTTGCGTGTGTTTCTTTCACAGATTAAGGTTATTCTTTACATTTCTTTCGTTGTAGGATGAGCTGTTGAATTAGCTGATGCCTCAGTGGTTATCCAGTAGTAGCATTTAAGATTCCCAAATGCTACGACTGGAGCATTTGGGAATCTTAAACACTTTTTTGTCTTTGGTTCTGTTTATGTGATAAATTATGTTTATAGATTTGCCTATGTTGAACCAGCCGTGAAGAGAAGGCCTTCTACAATATTCAACATCCCTTTATGCTAACAATTCTCAATAAACTAGGTATCATTGGAACATATCTCAAAATAATAAAAGCTATTTATGATCAACCCACAGCCAATGTCATACTAAACGGGCAAAAACTGGAAGCATTCCCTTTGAAAACTGGCACTAGACAAGAGTATCCTGTCTCACCATTGCTATTCAACATAGTATTGGAAGTTGTGGCAAGGGCAATCAGGCAAGAAAAAGAAATAAAGAGTATTCAATTAGGAAAAGAGAAATTCAAATTGTCTCTATTTGCAGATAACATCATTGTATATTTAGAAGACCCCATCGTCTCAGCCCAAAATCTCCTTAAGATGATAAGCAACTTCTGCAAGGTCTCAGGATACAAAATCAACGTGCAAAAATCACAAGCATTCCTATACACCAGTAACAGACAAACAGAGAGCCAAATCATGAGCAAACTCCCATTCACAATTGCTACAAAGAGACTGAATACCTAGGAATACAACTAACAAGGGACATGAAGGACCTATTCAAGGAGAACTATAAACCACTGCTCAAGGAAATAAGAGAGGACACAAACAGATGGAAATACATTCGATGCTCATGGTTAGGAAGAATGAATATTGTGAAAATGGCCATACTGCCCAAAGTAATTTATAGATTCAATGCTATCCCCATCAAGCTAACATTGACCTTCACAGAAAAAGGGAAAAAAACACCTTAAACTTTATATGGAACCATAAAAGGGCCCACATAGCCAAGACAATCCTAAGCAAAAAGAACAAAGCTGGAGCCATGACGCTATCTGACTTCAAACTATACTACAAGGCTACAGTAATCAAAACAGCATGGTACTGATATCAAAACAGATATATAGACCAATGGAATACAGCAGAGGCCTTGGAAGTAATGCCACATATCTACAACCATATGATCTTTGACAAACCTGACACAAACAAGCAATGGGGAAAAGATTCCCTATTTAATAAATGGTGTTGGGAAAACTGGCTAGCCATGTGCAGAAAGCTGAAACTGGACCCCTTCCTTACACTTTATACAATAATGCCATAGGCAAGAACTTCATTAGTAAAACACCAAAAGCAATGGCAACAAAAGCCAAAATAGACAAATGGGATCTAATTAAACTTAAGAGCTTCTGCACAGCAAAAGAAACAATCATTAGCGTGAACTGGCAATCAACAGAATGGGGACAAAATTTTTGCAATCTACCCATCTGACAGAGGGCTAATATCCAGAATCTACAGAGAACTAAAACAAATTTACAAGAAAAAAAACAACCCATCAAAAAGTGGGCAAAGGATATAAGCAGATACTTCTCAAAAGAATACATATATGAGGACAAGAAATATATTAAAAAATTATCATCATCACCATTCATTAGATAAATGCAAATCAAAACCACATTGAGATACCATCTCATGTCAGTTAGAATGGCAATCATTAAAAAATCTGGAGAGAGCAGCTGCTGGAGAGAATATGGAGAAATAGGAACGCTTTTACACTGTTGGTGGGAATGTAAATTAGTTCAACCATTGTGGAAGACAGTGCAGCGATTCCTCAAGGATCTAGAACTAGAAATATCATTTGATCCAGCAATCTCATTACTAGGTATATACCCAAAGGATTATAAATCATTCTATTATAAAGACACATGCACACATATGTTCATTGCAGCACTGTTTACAATAGCAAGACTTGGAACCAACCAAAATGCCCATCAATGATAGACTGGATAAAGAAAATATGGCACATATACACCATGGAAGATCATTTAGCCATAAAAAAGGATGAGCTCATTTCCGTTGCAGGGACATGGATGAAGTCGGAAACCATCATTCTCAGCAAACTAACACAAGAACAGAAAGCCAAACACTGCATGTTCTCATTCATAAATGGGTGTTGAACAATGAGAACACATAGATACAGGGAAGGGAATATCATACACTGGGGCCTGTTTGGGACTGGGGTCTAGGGGAGAGGTAGGAGGCGGGATTGGGGAGGGATAACACTAGGAGAAATACCTAATGTAGGTGACAGGGATGGATGCAGCAAACCACCATGGGATATGTATACCTGTGTAACAATACTGCACAATCTGCACATGTATCCCAGAACTTAAAGCATACAAAAAGAAGAAAGAAAAAAAAAGATTCCCAACAGGTTGCATCAGCTAACTGCAATGTAGCCAATTACCAGACATAAAATAATTATTATTCGTTATAAATGACAGAGAAATCAGGAAACTATAGATTATTGGTTCCAGACCATGAAAATGGGACCTTAAATACAGCTGGGTTTGTTGTAGAAAGACAGGTGAAATTTTCCTTAATTCTAGCCACAGATTTTTCTACCTGGCCAGTGTTATTTATACAGGTGCAATGGAAAATGCCAGCTATGTTACATACTGCCCCTTGCCTAGCCAAGATAAATCAAGTGTTATATGTTTATTCATGATAATCCTTGCTAATGAATTTAAATTAGTTTTTGTGGGATCTCAAGAGCACTTTCAATGTTACCAACAACTTCCTGGGTTAGAGACAAATTTCATTTTTTTTTCCTAATTGAATTCTGCCTGCTGTTGGAATAGCAACCCTACACATGAATTGAAAGTTGGATGTTCTTTCCAAGTTGGATGAGTTCTCCCAAGAGGCCCTTATTTTATTCATTTTGGAGGTTTTTAGGTATCCTTCTCTAAAAATCTCTAGCTATTACATTGAATATGAAACATGTTAAACAATTAAAAATGTGGTATCCACATAAGAAGTAGTATCTTAGTTACCACCTTACTCCTGCCAGAAGGTCCATAATTAAAAAGTCAAGAAACAGTAGATGTTGCGATGTGGTGAAAAGAGAACACTTTTACACTGCTGGCAGGAATGTAAAGAAGCATAATGACTATGGAAAACAGTATGAAGATTCCTTAAAGAACTGAAAGTAGAATTACCATTCAATCCAGTAGTCCCACTACTAGATATCTGCCCAAAGGCAAATAAGTTATTATATGAAAAAGACACATGCACATGCATGTTTATAGTAGCACAATTTGCAGTTGCAAAGCTAAAGAACTAATCTAAGCTTCCATAAACCAACAAGTGGATAAAGAACATGTGGTATGTGTATACCATAGAATACTACTCCACCATAAGATGGAATAAAATAATGTCTTTTTGTTGGAGCTGGAGGCCATTATTTTAAGTGAATTAACACAGTGGGCAGGCATGGTGGCTCACGCCTGTAATCCCAGCACTTTGGGATGCTGAGGTGGATGGATCACTTGAGGCCAGGAGTTCAAGACCAGCCTGGCCAACATGGTGAAACCACGTCTCTGCTAAAAAATGCAAAAAAAAAAAAAAAAAAAATAGCTAGGCATGGTGGTGCACTCCTGTAGTCCCAGGTAATTGGGAGGCTGAAGTACGAGAATTGCTTGAACCAGGGAGGTGGAGATTGTAGTAAGCCAAGATCATACCACTGCATTCTAGCTTGGGTGACAGTGCAAGACTGTTAAAACAAAATAAAATACAAGTGAAGTAACACAGGACTAGAAAACCGAATATCGTGTGTTTTCACTTACAAGTGGGAGCTAAGCTATGAGGATGCAAAGGTGTAAGAGTGATAGAATGTACTTTGGGGACCTGGGAGGAAATGTTGGGAAGGGGATGAAGGATAAAAGACTACACATTGGGGGGCATAGTGTACACTGCTTGGGTGACAGGCACACTAAGATCTCAGAAATCATCACAAAAGAACTTATCCATGTAAGCACACACCATCTGTACCCCAAAAACTACTGAAATAAAAAAAAAGGTAGTATTATAGTAAAGCACAGATGATCATAATAGGAGTGAGTTGATTAACAGTCCCCTGCACTGGCTGGCAGATTTCTTGAGTGGAAGAAATAGTTTCTACAAAGCAGGCAGGAGAATCCTTAAAAAAAAAAAAAAAAAAAAATCTGCTAAAAAATGAAAAAAAAAAAAAAGTAATGGACTAACTACTGCTACAGCCAGAAAGGATAGCACAATATTTGCTTTAAACCCTGGTGAGGTCAATGCCACTGACGGAGCTATATATTATAGATTTCAGTAGAAGTGTTGATTTGTAGTCAAGGTCCCATTTCCCTAAAGTTGAAGACTGGCTTGATAATGTGAGGAAAATTCATGTACCTGAAGGGACCTCTGAAAGGAAATATGCCTTCTGATGTTTCAACTGAACAGCTATTAAATTTTTGTTAGCAGGATCAGGTAGCGCAGTGACAAATTCAGAATTTCATTAGATTTTCTTCCCTTTAGTGATAAAGAAAGGCTATGGAAGGTCAGCTTTCAAAAAATTATTAGCATGTGTAAAAAACATGGATAAACCTTTTTGGGAAATTTCTAGGGTTCACTAAAGTACAATAACAAGATGAACAATAAAGAAGGATAATAGGTTAGAAGGTATATTAGCGAAATAATTGTTGCATCATTTTAGTTGGAAGCTGTCTACTTTGTGCTTTCATCAGCTTGAGCTAAAGATCCTTGGTTAGAAAACTTGCTCTATCTTCTGTCTTTGGAGGATTCTTAAGAATTCTTGGCTTAAGTCCAAGTAAGATAGTTTGAATTTTTTTTTTTTAATTAAAGGACATAGATCCAAAGATAATGGCTAGGAGTTTACCATGGTACTGTTGTTGATAGTACCTGGTAAGTTCTTTTTTATCAAGGTTTGTGGGCAGTCTTGTTTCAGAGGAACAAATCTTATTTAGGTTCTGTTTAGTATGATGTTATAGGCAGGCTGGTTGTACTTGCTATAGATAAGACCAGGCATATGCATTAATCCATTGCAATAGTTGGTCATATTAGATTGCAACAGAGATTGAAGGTGCAATTCCTAGATGCATGGGGTGGCCTCTTATTAATTTATAAGGTGAAAGCTGATGAATCCCAGAAAGAGTTGATTTCATTGTTCTTAAAGGTCATGAAATATCTTAGGCCAGAAAAAGTTAAGGACATCTGGAAGCATTATTTATTTTGGTTTTAGAATTTCGTTATTTGCTCTACTTTTTCTGAAGACTGAGGATGAAATTTCTTTTAGGAAAAGCTTACGCTTTGCAAAGTTCATTAAGAAGAGTCCCAGAGAAATGTGTGCCCTGTCACTGAAGTGATGGGCTAGATTTCCCCATGTCAGGAGCAAACAAACAAAAAAATCAAATAACTTTTGTACTACCATCAGAGCTTTTTTTTCCAGCAACAAGAAGCCTCAATCCATCTTGAGAATAAGCAAACAATAACTAAAAGATACTTATTGTCCAATCATGGGAGTGATTGGGGTTGAAGGTATTCAAAGGGACTTGGAACCTTCTTTTCAGTTTTGGCAGAATTACGCTGTTGGCAAGTAAGACATACACTGGAAACATCTTTGGCAAGACTCTTAAAATTACCCAGGTAATGATATTTCAATATCATGTCCAATTTCAGTATGTTAATTTAGATAAACGTATTTGGTAACAATTTAGATAAAATAATAAAACATTTTGCTAAACTCCAGAAGATAATTTGTTATGATCAGACAACAGCTTTTTAACACCATATTTTCCTTAAGTAATGTGCATTCTGACCTTCCCTAATGCTTTTTATCTGAATCAGGGGCTTATCTTTGGCAACTAATGATGGCATCTTTGAATCTCTCTAGAGTTTTTACTATTTGGGAGGTGATGAGTACAATCATTTTAGTAAATGCTGCTTGTTTAGCATAGGCCAGTTAGATAAATAATTATCCTGTGGTCATTATCATGGGATTCTGGATCCTTATGCTTTGAATGAGTCTCCACTTTTATTATGTGTAAAAGCTTAATTTGTTTTCATTTTTATGCAAGTATCTGCAGAGATGAGGAAACATCTTTTATTCTAAAGTATTACCACATCATAGATCACCTTACAAGCAAACTTACTGTCTGTGTAAATATTTGCTGTATAACTCTTGTTACTTGGCTGTCTCAGAGGCGTGATAAATTCAGCTATTTGGCTGATTTAACTTTTTGGTAGAAGCTTAGATTCTAATTGTGAATTTTGATCTGTGATAGCATGCTTAATATTTTCCATTTCTTATTTTTAGGTACAAACAAAATTAAATCAGGATTGTCCAGGGGCGTTTCCAGAAAATTCTCCCGCAGAGGCCAAACAATAAATAATGAAATTTTCCTTCCTTAGGTTAAAAAAAATGAGAGTTGCTGGGTACCTGATGTTATAGCAACCGATAGAGATCTTTAAAAGGGAAAGTAACAATGTTTCATAGGAAGTAAGGTATCTAGCTGAGGAGTGCTGAGTCTACACATTATGGGGAATGATCACATTGGTAGGGACAAAAGAATCATATCAGCTGAAGCTGTCACAAGCTCTGCTACTGCATCTTTTACACAAGGTAGATATGCATTGGCCAATGGACTGAAATAAGCAATGGGTTTCTCAATTTTTCCTTGTAGTTGAGACAGTATTCCAGTGCCTGCCCAGAACATTAATGGTAAAAAAAGACAAAAGAAGGGGGCCTTCTTTAGTTTAGTTTCCCAGAAAAAAACATTGAGTGATCTCAGCAGAATTCGGTATCCTGTGCTCCAATATTCAGATATCTTTAAAAGGCCTGAGCATTCTTTTGGTAACTTCTCTAGGAATTTCCTAGACTGTAGAGATGACTCATTACTTAAAATGGTCATGTTGATCCATTGTACAACTAGTTTATACTTTTTCTTTTAACTAATCCTCTATTGGTAGACAATTCGGTTGTTTCTGGTCTTTTGCTGTTAAGATAATGAAGCTATAAGTAGCCAGAATATATGTCACACATATGTGACTCTACATGTGGAAATGTCTTCAGGGATAGCTGGATGTGGGGTAAAAGAATGCTGGCAGAACCTGCTTCTCTGTCCATCCCCAGCTCCTCATTTTCGGTTGCCCTCACTCGCAGATTCTCTTCCCACATTGCCTGGCAAGCACTGTGTAGGCAGACTGACCGCATTTAAACCCTGGCTCTATCACTTACTGTTGATGTGATTTGTGAAAGTCTACCTGTGGATACATACATACATGTGGCTAATATATCCCATCGTAACTAGGAAATACAACATAAAACTGAAATCTAAAGACAAAAGAGGCATAGTGAAGAAAATTCAAAGCAAATTTATAAAAAATATAATACTGATTATATTTTTGAATTGTTGGATATATGTGTTTGAATGGTTGGATACTGGCACATCATTTCAATGCATACATTTTCAAACAATATCTATGCAAGTATATATTGCCTTTATAATAATAAAGCAATCAATAATTCATTCAACAAATTCTTATTGAGTGCCTACTTTGCTAGATACTCATCTGGGCAGCAAGGATAGAAGAGTGAGCAAGAGACAAAACTTCCTGCCCTGTGGAGCTCACATTCTCATGACAACAGCACTCCATGAAGAATGCAACAGAAGCAGACTGGATTAGACAAGAGAATTGTGAGCACTTTCCTAACCGCTACCTGCAGCTGTGTGACCTTCAGGGCCTCAGTGTCACTGCACCTCAGTATTCTCACCTAAAAGATACGGATACAATATCTATTAACAGGGTTACTGCGGAATTAACTGAAGTAATGAGTGTGTGTGAGTACTCTAAAATGTAAATCATTGTCCAAATATGAGGTATAATAATAAGGTATAATTATTGTGGGCTTTTCTAAGTAAAGAACAATATTGTCTATTTTTTTTTTTTGATGAGCTGTTTCTATAACAAGTACTAAAACATGCCATATTTAAATCATTTCTACTAGAATTGCTGAAAAGTAAGAAGAGCTATCTGAATGTAAAACTGTGCCTTTACTTTTACATGAGGAAGAAAATGTGCAAAATCTCCTTTATTGTTTAAAATTGGAAACATAAAATAATTTTAGGATCAAGTTCATGGACAAAGTTTTTATTATCCAGGGAAGGCATTAAATTTTTACCACTGCTGAAAATGCATTTGCTAAATTCTGTCTAATTCATGAAAAATTCAATTAAATTTAAGCCACAATGAAATCCTCTTTATTTAAATATTGTTGAATGCATGAAATGTTACTTTTTTGTGCTATTATTTTGTTTTCACCAAATATTATTCTATAGCAATCTCATCTAAGTAAAGAGTACATGGAGTTACTTACATTGTGAATCAGAGTTTTATTAATAGAAAGAACATTAATGATTTTCCAATCCAATCCCTCATTTTACATTTGAAAAAGTGAGCTCCTAGAAAGCTAAATGGCTTTCACTCATAGCGAGTGAAGTCAACAGCTGGGCAGGGCCTCCTGGTTTTTGACTCCCAGTTCAGCATGACCAGGTTAGTGAGCGTTCCAATATAGTCAGACCTCTCAATACTGTATGTCTCCTTTATAATGTCCCATGGATCCCTGGGGCAGAGCATCCAGTGATACAGGAAATGAAAACTTAACAGTTTATTGTTAGATAATATGATTGTCATTTTCCTGTTGTATACTGAATATTCCTGTGGTTGAATTGTTTTAAAGGTTGCTTGGTCGAACTTGTCCTTTCTCTTTCTTTTGGTCCAAGTTGCATTGTCACTCTTGTGTTTCTCTTCTAACAATTAAGCTCCAGAATTCAAGAGGAGAGCAATATAATGTCTCACTCTCAACTTTTCCTTTTAAGTTAGATTAATATCTTCATTTAGAAGGAAACAAAAGGATATCTTTCATACTTTAAACCTTTATAGTTACTTTTAGGGCAGTCCATGCCTTTAGTTTTTTGCTATGATTCTGATTTGACCAACTATTCTCATTTTATTTTATTTTTAGAGAAGGAGTTTTGCTCTGTCACCCAGGCTGGAGTGCAGTGGCACGGTCATGACTCACTGCAGCCCCAAACTCCTGCACTCAAGTAATCCTCCCACTTCAGCTACAGGTTTGCACCACCACTTCAGGCTAATTATCTTATTTTTTGTAGAGATGGGGTCTTGCTATGTTGACTAGGCTGGTCTCTTGGACTAGAACCTTGGCATCCTAAAGTGCTGGGTTTATAGGCATGAGCCATTGTGACTGGCCTGATCCACTATTCTTTGAAATCTCAAACACTATCTTAGAGGCAGAAAAACAAACAAAGCAAACAACAAAACCTTGCAGTTGTGTTCCTGACTGTGTACAATGGTGTAAGAAACTAGCACTGTCCCATTTCATGGCTTCCACCAACAGTACTTGTAATGTAGAAGACTCGCACCCATCCCCAAAGAGCCCTGTGTTGACGTCATCCTGCTTTTTCTCTGCAAGGACTGGCTACTCTGGAAGGCCTTTGCATTATTTCACAAGTGATAAAATCCATCAGCAACATCCTCTCTGATGAGGCCACCCTTCTCCCTTGCTGTTGTTTGTGATTTGTTCTTAATTTAGAGGATGCAGGGAGGCAGAATTTCTGTTTCTGCATCAGCTCTGGCATTTATTGGTCTTTATTGCCTTTAGCTCTGGCAAGCAGTGTTTTTAGTTCTATCCAGAGGCCTGCAAATAACAGGTACCTCATAAGCTTCACAAGGTTGTTACTAACAGTTACTGCTCCTCAGCACCTTTGTTAGAGTTGGTGAGGACTTGTTTTCCAAAAGAAAATGACCTTTTTATTAGGCATGGGCTGTGTTAAGTGAGGCTAAAACAATAGGCTAATCTTTAATTTTAATGTTTTTATTGACAGTGAGTAAATGTTATTTTTAAAGTAAGACTCTATGAAAGTATTTTGAATTATCAATGTTCATGCAAGTTGGAAAAATGTAGCAGAGTAAACATATTTACTCCTGTCATCACTTTTTCCATTTGAATCTGAAACTTATATTTGCCTAGACTTTTGATCATTAAAAATAAACATTTGAAAAATAATTATGACTATCAAGTCAAAGTTTCTAACACATTTTGACATTGTGTCAGCAAATAAAGAAGCCAAACAAAGAAAATATGGTAGAAAAAAAGGCTTTGAGTGGGAATCTAGGAAGAGCCTCTGTAACTTGCTGTGTGACCCTGAGCAACCAGCTTCATCACTCTGAGTCTGTCTCTTTAACTTTAAAGTGAGGCTGTCAGATGGCATTAGCTGAGAGAGCTCTTCTGGTATTAATTATCTATAATATTCTACATCTCTGTGGTTTTTTTTACTTACTAGGAATTACTAGGTATGGAGGGGTGAGATGGTTTTCATTTTGTTTCTGAATCAACAAATTATATTGTTCATTTCTCATCATTTGAGACCATCTGTTTCATGACATTGCAGATTTACAGCCCACGTTTCAAGGCACCTACATTATCTATATTGAAAATGTGGAGGGTCACAGAATGTTTTTAATAAGTTAGAACCAAAACAGCAAGACCGTTACATGAGCTCCTCAGAACAGGCATGTGTTAAAGAATCTAATCACAGAAGCTCAAGTCATAACATTAAGCAGACCCTAAAGAGGGGCATTTACCCACTATTGCAAACAGTCATTTTAGTTGGCCCATGGTAGAGTGTAATGTTTTAATAACACATTTAAAGGGCAGACTTTGTGAGCTCCTGATGCATAGGCTATTATTAACATACATTTTTTCTTCTTTTATCAAAGTGATAAATTCTCCGTGCTTATTTTGTGATGTAGCTAAAGGGAAGTCATTGAATTTTTACAGTTTCAAAATACATGTGCTTTCCAAGACCCTGTAGAGCTGTGGGACTTCATTCTGGTTTATATGTAGGCAGAGTAAGAGGAAACTTGAGTACAACTTATGTCAACAAAAAGAAAAAAAATTGAAGGCTAAGGTTTTCTTTTATCTGAAATCAGGTTTAGTTTCAATGCAATTTCCTCTTTTGATCCTGCTGTCTGCAATAGTGTCAGCAACCTTGAGTTTATTTATTGCTTTTTGGTATAATCTCACTGTGTGTGGAAGCCTGGTACCAGGCTTCCCTAAATACTTCGGTGATAAAGGTCAGTCCAGAGCAGAATTATGAGGGGAAGCAGCTATCTTTACTCTCTTCCGTCTGATTTAACGGTTACATATCAACACAGAGTTAGAAGTGGGTCTCTACAAAAGAGAAAAACTTAGAGGTGGATATATAGATTTGTATTTTACAGACATACACCTAAATATATGTATATATAAAGTAGGCATTTAAATATGGCTTAGTAGGTTGAATTTAAGATGAGATAGCTGAGGTCAAAAATAGCAAAAATCTAAAGGATTATAATGACCATCAAATAGCAGCTTCCCCTTGTATCTCCAGGTCTGCAATCAAGTATAACACTCATAATGGATCAAAGAAAGTCAGCACACAAAGGGGGTCTTCACATTCTTGAGTTTCTGTCACTTTGATTCTACACCTAGTGGGAAACTCAATTGTGTCTCTTAAAATTTTGACTTAACAGTTGTGAAAATGTCTTAAATGATAGAGGTTTTACCTCAACTTGAAGATCAAATGTTAATCACAACTGAAATAACACCCTTTACAGACTGTTTTGTTTAGCAGCATCTTTCTTTTCTCCATCAAAAATAATGAAGAGATATTTGTTTGAGTTTTCAAATTCCATTTGCTCTGTTAAAACAGCATTGCAGCCAAAAGACTCTAATGAAAGTTTCCCTGTGACAAGCCTAAACAATGATCCAATAGGAGTGAAAAACCAAACTAATGAGAAAATGATGTAAAAGGCCAGCTTTCTGCTCTCCCTACAAGGATTTTAATTACAGAGAAATCAACAGCTGTGCCAGGGGTAACACAGGAGCGCTGGCCATGCAAAACAACACCTTGGAGGGAATGAATTTGAAGTAAATGGGCTGGAAATATTGGTTTTCCAAGCAATCAACAACAACACACGAGGGGTAACAGAGCCTTTAGTTTGGTTAAGTGTGCCGATCCCAAATTTAAGTATAGCAAATGAATTCCCATGAGTGTGTGGATATGTGTGATCCCTAATTAAATGGAAAAATTATCTTTCACTTACACTGCCAGTCACAAGATCTGGGAAAGCAAGATGATGTCCAGCCCAGGACCTCAAAACCTACTGTATATTTTCCCAAGACATGAACGTAAATGTTCTCCTGACCCTATCACTCATTGTAGGAATATAATGTTATTCCATATTGTTTCTTTTCTGTTCAGTTCACCTTATACAGAATATTTTGAACAAAAGTTTTTTCTCTCACTTCAGGATGGCTTATATCTTTTTCTTCTCCTGCTCCTTTCTATGTGAAGGTTGTGCTTAAACTGAAATTACTTAAAACATGCTTTTATTAATCAGCTCACTAATGAGAAGCTTAAATATACCCCTGGATACTAGAAATACTATGTCAACCAATAGAGTCAACCAAAAACCAATGTTAAATAGGTTCAAAATAGCATAATAATGCAAAATCCAAAGCAAAAGAGACAACATTTTCAGCCTTTCTGATTAGACGATAACCTTGAGCTTTTATTATTCCTTTTTTTTTTTTTTTTTTAACGTGAGTGTTGTGATACATTTGAGTCATGACTTCAGTGTTTTATGATAGTGGTCCCCAAGCTTTTTGGCAGCAGGGACCGGTTTCCAGAGACAGAGGTGGGGAGATGATTTTGGGATGAAGCTGTTCTCAGGCATTGGGTTTGCATAAGGAGCACACAGATCACTTGCAAGAGCAGTTCACAATAGGGTTCCTGCTCTGAGAATCTAATGGCGCTACTGACCTGACGGGAAGCAGAGCTCCCGCAGTATTGCTCACTTGCGTGCAACTCACCACCTGCTCTGTGGCCTGGTTCCTAACACGGTCCAGTACTGGTCTGTGGCCCATGGGTTGGGGACCCGTGTTCTATGACACATCACAAAATGAAAGGCAATCATTTTTATTGAGGAAAGGAAATAAGCACTTCCGTTCACCAGTTAGGGGTGTGGCAAGGTGCAGCTCTGTTTGCTCACTCTGGACATTCTTTTCCTGGGGACAGGCAGCTGGACACCCTGACCATGTGGGACGACACAGCTCGGTCTCTCAGGGCGTTCTGCACAGGACAGCAGCTTTGGGAAGTGGATAAAGCCAGTGGTTGGAATTTCACTTGAGTTCAAATTTCACTCAGCTCAGCTGTGTGATTCAAGTAGCTTGCTTAACCTTTCTAAGCCTTGGTTTGCTTAATTAAGCAACTAACCTGAGGTAATTTTGTTAGAAGGTAGAAGAGACAGCATTCGAATTCAAGGTGACTTTAAGCCTGTGCTAACTTAATTCCTGTTTTCATGGTAAAGATGGGTGTCTCACATGTTTAATACAGAGGATTAAACATATACTGATTTCCTTAGAAGGCTCTACCTCCTTCCTGAACGCCTTGCAAAATTCTGGTTGCTGCTCACTTTATAACAAGATAATTCTGTGATGCCATGGCTCTCACCCCTGACCAAGCGTTCTGTGGCTGTGCTCCACCTGCAGCTCTGCTCTGCTCCCATGCCCCAGGTTCTTTTCTGTGCTGTGCCAGTGCTAGAAACTGCTGAAGGAAAGAAAGTCTACATTTTAATGTAGAAGCCCGAGCATCAGAGTCAGTGGTAATGGTCTCCTGATTTGCGAGAAACAGAAAAACAGGGCTACATTCTGACAGTTTTGTTTTGCTTTGTTTTGTTTTAATTTTTGAGACAGAATCTTGGTCTTGCTCTGTCACCCAGGCTGGAGTGCAACTAACACCATGATCTTGGCTCCCTGCAGCCTTGACTTCCAGGGTTCAATGAATTCCCCACCTCAGTTTGCTTAGTAGCTGGGACTACAGGCGTGTGCCACCAAGCCTGGCTAATGTTTCTGATTTTTAGTAGAGACAAGATCTTGCTGTGTTTCCCAGGCTGGTCTTGAACTCCTGGGCTCAAGTGATTCTCCTGTCTTGCTTGGCCCTACAAAGTGCTAAGATTATAGGTAGGAGTTATTGCGCCTGACCTCTAGCAGGTTTTTTTGTTTTTTGTTTGTTTGTTTGTTTTTGGCTTCCTTTACTTATTTTATTTTAAATTTGTATTGAAACTGTTTCTAAAGTCCTGGGTACCTTCTTATTCCTTTGATCCCCATGCTAAAGACTCAGAAAATATCCAGGATTCTATCTGTTGCCTATACATTGCTACTGCTGTAGCTGGAAGTCATGTCGGTAGGCATTGCCTTCACTCAGCTGTCAGAAAAAATAGTTTAGTATTCAGTAGACTAGACTTTCTAGGGAAGGCAGTGACCATGTCTGGTTTTTCCCTATTTTCTGCCCGTTACCTAGAATGGTGCCTGGGTCATGGGGAGCACTCCATAAATATTTACCAAATGAATAAGTGAATAAACTATTATAAAACTTATCACTGGTTTTTTCCCACAAGTCTTCACTATTTGTTTCATATCCAGTAACTTCATACAGTGGATATATTTGTCTAGATGCTAAGTGGTATATTTACACTAGACCATTCTTGTGGATTCATAGGAAACTATATTTTTCAATATCAGTCATGTGCTGCTAGTGTTTTCCATATTTTCCTAAGGTCATAAGGCAACATGTATTGTAAAATAATAAATCTTTTTTTTAGAAGAATATTAGATTTATAGAAAAATTGTAAAGAGAGGACAGAGGGTCCTCATCTACCCCACAGCCAGTCTCCCCCCTATTATTAGCATCATATGTTGGGATGGCACATTTGTTACAATTAATGAACCAATACTGATACATTATTGTTAAACAAAGTTCACACTTTACGGAGAATTCCTTAGTTTTTACCTAATATTCTTTTTCCTTTCCAGGATCCCACTGAAGTTAGCATGCTACGTTTAATGGTCATGTCTCTTGGGGCTTCTCTTGGTTGAGATAATTTCTCAGGCTTTCCTTGTTTTTGATGACCTTGACAGTTTTGAGGAGAACTGGTCAGGCATTTTGCAGCAGGTCCCTCAACTGGAATTTGATGATCTTTCTCATGATTAGATTAAGGTAGTAGGGTTTTGGAACCCAGAAAGACCGTAAAGATAAAGTACCATTTTTCACTGCTTCATGTGTCAGAGTACTTACTGTCAAGATGACTTGTCGTTGCTGATGTTGCCCTTAATCACCTGACGGCGGTAGGGTTTTGTCAGGTTTTTCCACTGTGAAGTAACTTCCTCCACTTGGCTTTCCCTACTGTACTCTTTGGAAGACAGCTTACACTTAAGGAATGGGGAGTTTGGAGAGTTTTGCTTTCTACTCCCTCCAGGGAGAGTATGTACGTAATTATTGGGAATTCTGCCTGGAAGATTTGTCTCTTCTTACCCTCTTATTAATTTATTTAATTATTTATATTAGTATAAACACATAAATATTTACTTATGCTTTAAGTTATAATTCAACACTACTTTATTAACTTTATTGCTCAAATTGTTCCTGGTTTGGCACTGGGAACACTTTCAGCTGGTTCCTGTGTTCTACTGACATGCACTTACCATTGTGGGGTTTAAAACTTTTTATTTTTTTTGAATCACTTCCCTACTTTCTGGTAGTATAAAATGTTCCAGGCTCATCTTGTGTATTTTGGCCCCAGTCATAGAATCAACCATTTCTCCAAGGAACCCAGAATCTTTTTTTGGAGAATGGTGTTAGAAACAAAGATTTGGGTACTAGATGTGCCCATTGTGATAAGGGTATTATTGCTTCTAGGCCTTCTCGGATGGCAGAGTGTGGGAAAATGTATATGTATAGTAACCCTAGCATATACAAAAGTGATAAATATTTCTATATATAAATATTTATATTAATCAAAACATGAATATATACTGGCATCTTTGACTCTAATTCATTATCACTTGAATCATTCTTGTCTCCTCTCCTTGCTTACCTGTAAACTCCCACTCCAACAGTGAGAAACCTGCCTTCAACTATCTGTAATCCATTTACCTAATTGCACAATTTTATTATGCATGCATGGCATTCTCAGAATTGTTCACTTTTGCCCCCATTGGAAAGAACTTTATCAAGTAGGCTACAGTGCTTATATACAACTTATTTTGGCCTTAACCTTACAAAATGTATTTACAAAGTTACTGAGGTCAGCAACTTTTCCCCACACTTTCTCCACTGAGGTTGTTTCATACATTTGTAATACAGTAAGAGTCTCTGATCAAAGTCTGCATTCTATTCTTGGATCCCTGAGCTCCCAAATGATTTTTTAAAAATTTGCATACATTTACCAAGACCAGCTCTGCCGTAGAGACTCCCACCCAGTCGGCACTGAAGGAATTGAGAAGCAAACACCCAGATGGAACAACAAAGTGGGGCTATCGGGGGCCAACAGACTTCTGAGCTGAGAGCCTCAGGGTGCTGACAGCATTCTGGGCTGAGGGCCTCGAGCAGCCTCTGACCCACTCATTTAGTCTCTCTGAACAGGTGATGATCATTAACAAATAGATGTTTGGTATTTTCTCATAACACAAAAATAAACTAGGTAGGCAGCTGGTGCCTGCTTACCACTGATCACAGACAAACTAAAAAGTATTCTCCATGAGGGAGCCATGAGGGCAGGGTCACCTATCCCATACTTAAAGAAATGTTTTAACCTGTGTATGATATTTATATATTGTCCTGCCACTTTAGAATGCCCCAAAAAGTTTTCCACTGTAGGGGGCAGCTAGGTTTTCCTTGCCCTTGTTCTTCCTAGCAAACAATATATTCTATCATACACTCAGCATTTCTCAGCAATTATACACTTAGCATTTCTTAACATACCTTAAGGTATACGTAGTTGTGCTGTAAAGTTTAATGGATTTTAAAAAATGCAAAGTGTGCAACATCTACTTTTTTTAACATGGCCAAAATCATGGCCATGTTATACACTGTAGAAATGTGTTTTTTTAAGCAATCACTTCCCATGTATAAAATGGACACCTTCTTTTTAAAAATCATTTGTTGTTTGTGGTTGAACACTCTGTGTATAGTTGAGATGGACCTACATTCATCATGTATTCTTGCTTAGATTGTTCAATTCCATGAAAAGATGGCCACATCATTTTCATGTTTTGCTTTTAATGTACATGGAGTAAATTTCAATCCATAACTCAACAGTTCAAGTCCTCACCAGAGAATTCAATCTGAAGTGACAATGCTAGTCTATCTTTATCAGAATCCCACATTAGAAAAATATATGTGGTGAGACTAAATCAAGACTATGTTTTATGGAACACTGACTCACTTGATCAGATATTCTACAGTTCTAGCAAATCAGATTATCAAGTACATGCTGGTGCCATATTGTCTTGGCCCCAGGCAGATTGTCTACATGGACCTTGTGTTTTAAGGTTAAGCAGGTTAAGCCTTAGGCTTTTTGTTGAGGGATTAGAAGAAACAGCCACATTAACAGCCCTAACTGCACTTGCTATGGGAAGGCTGTTGAAGATATTTTTTATTACATAACCTCATTTCTCTACCTTCCATAAGAAGTTCCAAATGAGAAATGCAGGCATTTTTTTTTTAAAGAAGAGCTTTTTAGAGCTTCACTCAGGGGAATGTAATTATTCATATAATCCTTCTAAAGAAAATCCTCCTCAGCTAGGAAGATAGATCCTCATAATATGATTGTCCAATTTTGCACAAATAGGAATGGTATGAATACAACACACATTTTGCTGATCAGATCATATAAGCCCTGATAAATAAAAGCATACTGAGTTAATGACAGATCACTCTCACATCCAATTCTATTTAAAATTTAGTGATAGGAAACACTTTATTTCTTTAAGGAATTGGCATGATACCATTCCTCTATGACAGTACAATCTATGTAACTGGCCATGTCTTCTTTTTAACCTGGCCATCAAGGAGAGTTTAGAATTTAAAATTCAACTTGAATGACTAGCCTTTGTAATTAATGCATCATTGTTACTAATTTTGTAGTCTCATGTTGTGTTCTCATATAGTCTGGTTTCACACTGCTGATAAAGACATACTCAAGACTGGGCAATTTACAAAAGAAAGAGGTTGTAAATTGGACTTACAGTTCCACATGGCTGGGGAAGCCTCACAATCATGGAGGAAGGCAATGAGGAGAAAGTTGCTCTTACATGAGTGGCAGCAGAAAATAGAGAATGAGAGCCAAGTGAAATGGGTTTCCCTTTATCAAACCATCAGATCTCATGAAACTCATTCACTATCATAAGAACAGTGCAGGAAAGACTACCTCCTACTTCCTCCCCCCACACCCCTGCCCCCAGTCTCTTTGACAACACACGGGATTCAAGATGAGATTTGGGTGGGTAGGGACACCGCCAAACAATATCATTCCACCCTTGGCTCCTCCCAAATCTCTTGTCTTCACATTTGAAAACAAATCATGCTTTCTCAACAGTCCCCCAAAGGCTTAAATCATTTCAGTATAACTCCATAGTCCAAAGTCTCATCTGAGACAAGGGAAGTCCCTTCTGTCTATGAGCCTGTAAAATCAAAAGCAAGTTAGTTACCTCCTAGATACAATGGGGGCATAGGCATTGTGGAAATACAGCCATTCCAAATGGGAGAAATTGGCCAAACCAAAGGGGCTACAGGCCTCATGCAAGTTTGAAATCCAGAGGGGCAGTCAAATCTTAAAGTTCCAAAATTATCTCCTTTGACTCCATGTCTCATATCCAGGTCATGTGGATGCAAAAGGTGGGCTCCCATAGCCTTGGGCAGCTCACCCCTGTGGCTTTGCAGGATATAGCCCCCTTTCTGCTGGTGTTGAGTGTCTGTGGCTTTTCCAGGTACATGGCACAAGCTATAGTTGGATTCATCATTCTGAGGTCTGGAGGACAATGAATGGTCCTCTTCTCACTCACAGTTCCACTAGATGGTGCCCCGGTAGGGACTCAGTGTGAGGGCTCTGTCCTCATATTTCCCTTCTGTACTGCTCTAGCAGAAGTTCTCCATGAGAATCCCTCCTCCCCCAACAGCAAACTTCTGCCTGGACATCCAGGCATTTCCATACATCTTCTGAAATTTAGTTAGAACTTCCCAAACCCCAGTTCTTGACTTCTGTGCACTTGTAGGCTCAACACCACATGTAAGCTGTCAAGGCTTGGGGCTTGCATGCTCTGAAGCCATGGCCTAAGCTCTATGTTGGCCCCTTTTATCCATGGCTGGAGTGGCTGGGATGCAGGGGACCAAGTGACCAGGCTGCACAAAGCATGAGAACCCTGGCCCTGGCCCACAAAACCATTTTTTCCTCCCGGATCTCTGGACCTGTAATGGAAGGCGCTGCTATGAAGACCTCTGACATACCCTAGAGGCATTTTCTTCATTTTCCTGGGGATTAACTTTTACCTTCTTGTTACTTATGCAAATTTCTGGAGCCTGCTTGAATTTCTTCTCAGAAAATTGGATTTTCTTCCCTATCACACTGTCAGGTTGTAATTTTTTAGAACTTTATGTTCTACTTGCCTTATAAAACTGAATGCCTTTAACAGGACTCAAGTCACCTCTTGAATACTTTGCTGCTTAGAAATTTCTTCCAAATGACACCCTAAATCATCTCTCTCAAGTTCAAAGTTATACAGATCTCTAGAGCAGTGGCAAAATGCTGCCACTCTTTTTGCTGAAACATAACAAAAGTCACCTTAGTTCCAGTTCCCAGCAAGTTCCTCATCTCCATCTGAGACCACCTCAATCTGGATTTAATTGTCTGTATAGCTATTAGCATTTTTGGCAAAGTCATTCAACAAGCCTCTAGGGAGTTCCAAATTTGCCCACATTTTCCTGTTTTTTCTGAGCCCTCCAAACTGTGCCAACCTCTGCCTGTTACCCAGTTCCAAAGTTGCTTCCACATCTTCATGTATCTTTTCAGCACTGGCCTACTCTACTGGTACCAATTTACTGTATTAGTCCTTTTTCACACTGCTGATAAAAACATACCTGAGACTGGGGGATTTGCAAAAGAAAAAGATTTAATTGGACTTACAGTTCCATGTGGCTGGGGAAACCTCATAATCATGGTGGAAGGCAAGGAGGAGTAAGTCATGTTTTAAATGAATGGCAGCATGCAAAGAGAATGAGAGCCAAGTGAAATGGTTTTCCCTTATCAAACCATCAGATTTTGTGAGACTCATTCACCATCATGAGAACAGCACAGGAAAGACCTGCCCCATAATTTAATTACCTACCACCAAGTCCCTCCCACAACACATGGGAATTCAAGATGAGATTTGGGTGGGGACATAGTCAAACCACATTACATGTGTATTTTACCATTATGCTGTTCAAAAGAAATGTAATTTAAACATATTTGTAAAGGGACAAAAAAGAAAAAAAAAAAAGGGCTGTACCAAACAACTGCTAACCTAAAGAAAGTTGAGATAGAAATAAAAATATTAGACAAAAAAATTCATTAAGGAAATGACTAGTATAAATATTATTTTTTAATAACAAGGGAAAATCATTGAAAAGTTATAAATATTGAGCTTGCATGCACATAGCAAGACAACTTCATAATATATGAAGCAAAATAACAATATTACATGGAATATTTGATAATTCTACAATTGTTGGAAATTTTAATAAACTTTTCTCAAAAGTGATGTATCAAATAAACCACAAAAGAAAAGATATAGAATGTTTGAATCACACAATTTACAAGCTGTGTGAATGGGCATGTTTTCTGTAGAAACTTAATAGTTTGAGAATATATGTTCTTTACAGACTCACGAAACATTTTATAAAGTGATCATAAATATGACATAAAGAAAATCTTAATAACTATGACTCCTATAGAATTAATTGCACACAGACCACACTCTCTGACCATAATGAAATTATCTATATAAATAACCAAAAGAAAATAATACTCCAATTGTTGAATAATAGAAGAAATCATGGTGAGAATCATGAATGTCTTCTCACTTAACAAAACACATTATATAAAAACAAATAGAACACTGCTTGAGTTCTACTCAAAAGGAATGTAATTGTGGCACTTAGAAGGAAATGTAGGGTCGGAAAACCATATATTAGAAAGTAAAAACATAAAAACAAGCAAGCCAAATGATTAACTCAGGGAATTAGAAAAGCAGTATAGGGCCAGGCATGGTGGCTAATGCCTATAATCTCAGCACTTTGGGAGGCCAAGGCAGGCAGATCACCTGAGGTCAGGAGTTCAAAACCAGCCTGGCCAACATGATGAAACCCCATCTCTACAAAAATACAAAAATTAGCCAGGCCTGATGGTGGGTGCCTGCAATACCAGCTACCCAGAAGTCTGAGGTGGGAGAATTGCTTGAACCCAGGAGGTGGAGGTTGTAGTAAGTCAAGGTCATGCCACTAAACTCCAGTCTGGACAACAGAGCAAGACTCCATCTTAAAAAAAAAGAAAAAACAACAACAAACAAACAACAACAAGTACAAATGCAAGAAAGCCAAAAAAAGAAAATAATAAGATTAGAAATCAACAAAACATAAGACAAAAAAACAAATTGTAAGATTAACAAAACTAGAAACTGCTGCTCCTGAAAAAAAATACAGCAATAGGTAAGCTCTTGGGAAGATTTTTAAGAAAATGATAAGACACAATTTAAAACATAATAAAGGAAACAATGCTATAAATAGGTAAAATATGTAAGGACCATAACATAATATTATGAACAGCTTGAGGGTAATACATTTAAAATTTTAAGTCAAATGGCAAATTTTAAAGAAAAATGTGAATTGAACTTTTGACTCAAAAAGAAATGGAAAACTTGGATAGAATATAATCAGTAATGAAGTAGGATAATAAAGTAGTCATAACACCCCAAATGATAATAGAATGAGATAAAACACAGCTGTGTTTTATCAAATATTCAAGAAAACAATAATACCTAATATACAAAATTTGTCTTAGATAGAGAAGGAATACCTCCCAATTCATTTTGTGAGGCAAGGATAATATTTATAAGAAAACCAGACAAAGGCAGTATGAGAAGGAGAAATTAAAAATTAAAAGGTATTCTCATTCTGGAACATGAAAACATAAATCATAGTCAAGTATGTCATGGTTAATATATGCCATATATAGTTTTTATACATAACTCTATATCTTCTATTTATTCAGGTAAAACATACATTTCTGTAAGTATGCGTAAAATCAGGACATATACAACAAACCAGATGTTAGCATTAACTGTATATTTTATCATACCCCAAATACAGATGCAATAATAATTTTTACTGTATATTCCTTAAATATACTTTTCAAGTCTTAGTCTTCTATGGATCCCTTGAGAGTCTTTTCAGTTTACTTTTTTATGGTCACTTCATTTAACCAGAATTTGGAATGAGCATGAAATGGAAATTTTAAATGTATTTTTGCTCAAGTTCTTTACAGAGACAGCTGTCTTGACATTTAATCCCCAGACAACAGAGACACCGAACCCACATCTCTGTCTTCTTTTGGGCCAGCCACACGTCAGTCTTCTGCCTGAACATTCCAAAGAGCAGCATGCAAAGAAGAAAGCTGCCATATAGATTGAAGATGTTGATTCTTCTCTCCTATGACTGGATTGTTTGGCCGTAATAGATGAAAAGGTAAGAGTCTTTCTCTTCCCACTACCCATTACCCAACCAAGACACTACTAAACTCTTCAGAATATTGAATTGTTGTTCAAACATACATGTAGAGTGAAGATTTACTTTGAAAGGGCACGGATATGACACCAAAAGCACAGCCAACAAATTAAAAAATAAACAACTGGGATTATATTGAACTAAAAATCTTCTCCACAGCAAAGGAAATATCAACAGAGTGAGAGACATTCTATGAAACCTATGGGAGAAAATATTTGTAAATCATATATCTGATAAAGAGTTAATCTTCAAAATATATTTTAAAACTCCTATAACTCAGTAGGAAATAACTAGTTACTGGGTAGTGGGAAGTGAGAGATAGAAAAAGATTGGTACAAACTTACAGCTAGATAATACGGAAAAGTTCTGGTGTTCTGTTGCACAGTGGGATGATGGCATGATTAACAATGTTATATTATATATTACAAAACAGCTCAAAGAGAAAATTTTGAATTTTTTCGCCAAAATGATAAATGTTTGAGGGTATGAATATGCTAAGTATCCTAATTTTATCATTACACAATGTATACATGTATCAAAAATCACGTAACACCTCATAAATGCATGCAATTATGTGTTTATTAAAAACACATTTTAAAAATTGGCTGAGGACATAAATAGACATTGCTCCAAAGAAGACATGCAAATGGCCAACAAGTTTATGAAGAAAATGCTCAACATAGCTAATTATCAGGAAAATGCAAATTAAAACCCCAATGAGATTTTTTTTATCACTTCACACCTGTTAGGAGGCTGTTATTAAAACAACAACAACAAGAACAAGAACAACAAAAAAGACAAGTGTTTCTGAGGATGTAGAGAAATTGAAACACTTGAATGCAAAATGGTGAAGCCACTATGGAGAACAGTATTGAAGTGTCCCCCACATTAAAAATAGAGCTACCAAATGATGCAGGAATCCCACTTTTGGATATTTATTCAAAGAATTGAGATCAGCATATTGAAAAGATATTAACATTCCCATGTTCATGGTAGCACTATTCACAGTGGCTGAGATATGGAAACAATCTAAATGTCCATTGATAGATGAATGGATAAACAAAATGTGGCAAATTCATACATTGGAATAATATTCAGCCTTAAAAAACAGTAAATTCTGCAATGTGCAACAATGGGTATGAAGCTTGAGGATACTATGCTGACTGAAATAAGCTAGTTGCAGAAATGCAAATACTGCATTATTCCACTTATATGATGTATCTAACATAGTCGAATTCATACAGTAAAAGGGTGGAAGGCTGAGTGTGGTGGCTCACATCTGTAAATCACAGCATTTTGGGAGACCAAGGCGGGTGAATTGTTTGAAGCCAGGAGTTTGGGACTAGCCTGGGCAACATGGGGAAACCACCTCTTTAAAAAAAAAAAAAAATGGAGGTTGCTGGAAAGATGGCCAAATAGGAACAGCTCCTGTCTGCAGCTCCCAGCAAGATGGATGCAGAAGATGGGTGATTTCTGCATTTCCAACTGAGGAACCCAGTTCATCTTATTAGGACTGGTTGGATGGTGGGTGCAGCCTACAGAAGGTGAGCCGAAGCAAGGTGGGTTGTCACCTCAACCAGGAAGTGCAAGGGGTTGGGGGATTTCCCTCTTCAAGCTAAGGGAAGCCATGAGAGACTGTACCAGGAGAAATGGTGCATTCTGGCCCAGATACTGTGCTTTTCCCATAGTCATCACAACCGGCAAACCAGGAGATTCCCTCTGGTGCCTATGCCACCAAGGCCCTGGGTTTCAAGCACAAAACTGGGCAGCAGTTTGGGCAGACATCAAGCCAGCTGTAGGATTTTTTTTTTTTTTTTTTTTTTTTTTGCATTCCAGTGGCACCTGGAACACCAGCAAGACAGAACTGTTCACTCCCCTGGAAAGGGGCCTAAAGCCAGGAAGCCAAGTGGTCTGGCTTGAGGGTCACACTCCCATAGCAGCCAGTAAGCTATGATCCACTGGCTTGAAATTCTCACTGCCAGAACAGCAGTCTGACATCAACCTGGGATGCTCAACGGTGGTGGGGGGATGAGCATCCACCATTGCTAAGGCTTGAATAGATAGTTTTACCATCACAGTATAAACAAAGAAAACTGGGAAATTCAAACTGAGTGGAGCCCAATGCAGTTCAGCAAGGCCACTGTGGCCAGACTGCCTCTCTAGATTCCTCCTCTCTGGGCAGGGCTTCTCTAAAAGAAAGGCAGCAGCCCCAGGCAGGGAATTATAGATAAAACTCCCCTCTCCCTGGGACAGAACGCATGCGGGAAGGGGTGGTTGTGGGCACAGCTTCAGCAGACTTAAATGTTCCTGGCTGACAGCCCCGAAGAGAGCAGCAGATCTCCCAGCACAGCATTTGACCTCTGATAAGGGACAGACAGCCTCCTCAAGGAGTTCCTGATCCCCATGCATCCTGACTGGGAGTCACCTCCCAGTAGGGGCTGACAGACACCTCATACAGGAGAGCTCTGGATGGCATTTGGTGGGTGCCCCTCTGGGACAAAGCTTCAAGAGGAGGAAACAGGCAGCAATCTTTGCTGTTCTGCAGCCTCCACTGGTGATACCCAGGCAAACAGGGTCTGGAGTGGACCTCCAGCAAACTCCAGCAGACCTGCAGCAGAAGGGCCTGACTGTTCGAAGGAATACTAACAAACAGAAAGGAATAGTATCAACATAAACAAAACAGATATCCATTCAGAGACTCCATCCAAAGGTCATCAATATCAAATACCAAAAATAGATAAATCCATGAAGATGCAGAGAAACTAGCACAAAAAGGCTGAAAATTCCAAAAACCAGAAAACCTCTTCCCCTCCAAAGGATCTCAACTCCTCGCCAGCAAGGGAACAAAACTGGAGGGAGAATGTGTTTGACGAATTGACAGAAGTAGGCTTCAGAAGATGGGTAATAACCTTGAAAAAAGGCTAGACCAATTGTTAACCAGAATAATCAGTTTAGAGAAGAATGTAAATGACCTGATTGAGCTGACAAACATAGCATGTGAACTTTGTGAAGCGTACAAAAGTATCAATAGCCAAATTGATATAGTGGAAGAAAGGATTCAATCAGAGATTGAAGATTAGAGAAAAAAAAAAAAGAATGAAAAGGAATGAACAAAGCCTCCAAGAAATATAGGTCTATGTGAAAAGACCAAACCTACATTTGATTGGTGTACCTGAAAGTGACAGGGAGAATGGAACCAAGTTGGAAAACATTCTTCAGGATATTACCTAGGAAAACTTCCCCAACCTAGCAAGACAGGTCAACATTCAAATTCAAGAAATACAGAGAATGGCACAAAGGCACTCCTTGAGAAGAGCAACCCCAAGATATATAATCATCAGTTTCACCAAGGTTGAAATGAAGGAAAAAATGTTAAGGGCAGCCAGAAAGAAAGGTCAGATTATCTACAAAGGGAAGCCTATTGGACTTACAGCAGATCTCTCTGCAGAAACTCTACAAGTCAGAAGAGAGTGAGGGCCAATATTCAACATCCTTAAAGAAAAGAATTTTCAACCCAGAATTTCATATCCAGCCAAACTAAGCTTCTTAAGCAAAGGAGAAATGAAATCCTTTACAAACATACAAATGCTGAGAGATTTCATCACCACCAGGCCTGCCTTACAAGATCTGATGGAAGCACTAAACATGGAAAGGAAATACCAGTACCAGTCACTGCAAAAACACACCAAATTATAAAGACCATTGTTGCTGTGAAGAAACTGCATCAACTAATAGGCAAAATAACCAGCTAGCATCATAATGCCAGAATAAAATTCACACATAACAATATTAACCTTAAATTTAAATGGGGTAAATGCCCCAATCAAAAGGCACAGACTGGCAAATTGGACAAAGAGTCAAGACCCATGGGTGTACTATATTCAGTAGACCTATCTTACGTGCAAAGACAAACATAGGCTCAAAATAAAGGGATGGAGGAAGATTTGCCCAGCAAATGGAGAAAAAAAAAAAAAAAATCAAGTATTGCAATCTTTTTTTTTTTTTCCCATTTATTTATTTTATTGCATTTTAGGTTTTGGGGGTACATGTGAATAACATGCAAAATTGTTGCATAGGTACACACGTGGCAGTGTGATTTGCTGCCTTCCCCCCCATCACCTACATCTGGCATTTCTCCCCTTGCTATCTCTTCAGCTCCCCACCCCCCACCGTCCCTCCCCTATTTCCCCCCAACTGACCCCAGTGTGTAGTGTTCCCCTCCCTGTGTCCATGTGTTCTCATTGTTCAACACCCGCCTATGAGTGAGAACATGTGGTGTTTGATCTTCTGCTCTTCTATCAGTTTGCTGAGAATGATGGTTTCCAGGTTCATCCATGTCCCTACAAAGGACCCAAACTCATCGTTTTTGATGGCTGCATAATATTCCATGGTGTATATGTGCCACATTTTCCCTATCCAGTCTATCGTCGATGGGCATTTGGATTGGTTCCAGGTCTTTGCTATTGTAAACAGTGCTGCAATGAACATTCGTGTGCACGTGTCCTTATAGTGGAACGATTTGTAATCCTTTGGATATATACCCAGTAATGGGATTGCTGGGTCAAATGGAATTTCTATTTCTAGGTCCTTGAGGAATCGCCACACTGTCTTCCACAATGGTTGAACTAATTTACACTCCCACCAACAGTGCAAAACTGTTCCTATTTCTCCACATCCTCTCCAGCATCTGTTGTCTCCAGATTTTTTAATGATCGCCATTCTAACTGGCATGAGATGGTATCTCAATGTTGTTTTGATTTGCATTTCTCTGATGACCAGTGATGATGAGCATTTTTTCATATGTTTGTTGGCCTCATGTATGTCTTCTTTTGTAAAGTGTCTGTTCATATCCTTTGCCCACTTTTGAATGGGCTTGTTAGTTTTTTTCTTGTAAATCTGTTTTAGTTCTTTGTAAATTCTGGATATCAGCCCTTTGTCAGATGGGTAAACTGCAAAAAATTTTTCCCATTCTGTTGGTTGCCGATTCACTCTAATGACTGTTTCTTTTGCTGTGCAGAAGCTGTGGAGTTTGATTAGATCCCATTTGTCTATTTTGGCAATCTTAGTCTCTGATAAAACAGACTTTTAACCAACAAAGATCAAAAGAGACAAAGAAGGGCATTACATAATGGAAAATGGATCAATGTAACAAGAAGGGTTAACTATTCTAAATATATATATATGCATCCAATAAAGGAGCACCCAGATTCATAAAGCAAGTTCTTACAGACCTACAAAGAAACTTAGACTCCCAAGCAATAATAGTGGGAGACTTTAACACCCCACGGTCAATACTAGATCGAGACAGAAAATTAAAAAAGATATCCAGGACTTGAACTCAGCTCTGGCCCAGGTGGACCTAATAGACACCTACAGAACTCTCCACCCCAAATCAACAGAATATACATTCTCCTCAGCACCACATTGCACTTATTCTAAAATTGACCACATAATTGGAAGTAAAACACTCCTCAGCAAATGCAAAAGAATGGAAATCATGACAAATAGTCTGTCAGACCACAGTTAAATCAAATTAAAACTCAGGATTGGCCGAGGCGGGTGGATCACGAGGTCAAGAGATCGAGACCATGCTGGTCAACATGGTGAAACCCCGTCTCTACTAAACATACAAAAATCAGCTGGGCATGGTGGTGTGTGCCTGTAATCCCAGCTACTCAGGAGGCTGAGGCAGGAGAATTGCCTGAACCCAGGAGGCGGAGGTTGCGGTGAGCCGAGATCGCGCCATTGCACTCCAGCCTGGGTAACAAGAGCGAAACTCCCTCTCCAAAAAAAAAAAAAGTAAAAAAAAACTCAGGATTAAGAAACTCACTCAAAACCACACAATACATGGAAACTGAACAATCTGCTCTTGAATGACTACTAGGTAAATAACAAAATTAAGGCAGAGATAAAGAGGTTCTTTGAAACCAATGAGAACAACGACGCAATGTACCAGAATATTAGGGACACATTTAAAGCAGTGTGTAGAGGGAAATTTATAGCACTAAATGCCCACAAAAGAAAGCAGAAATGATCTAAAATCAATACCCTAAGATCCCAATTAAAATAACTAGAGAAGCAAGAGCCAACAAATTCAAAAGCTACCAGAAGACAAGAAATAAGAGCAGAGCAGAACTGAAGAAGATAGAGACATGAAAAACCCTTCAAAAAATCAATGAATCCAGGAGCTGGTTTTTTGAAAAGATCAACAAACTAGACTGCTAGCCAGACTAATAAAGAAGAAACAAGAGAATAAACAAATAGACATAATAAAAAATGATAAGGGGGATATCACCACTGATCCCACAGAAATACAAAACACCATCAGATAATACTATAAACACCTCTACACAAATAAATTACAAAATCTAGAAGAAATAGATAAATTCCTGGACAGATACACTAAACCAGGAAGAAGTCAAATCCCTGAATACACCAATAACAAGTTCTGAAATTGAGGCAGTAATTAACAGTCTACCAACAGAAAAGGCCAGGACCAGACAGATTCATGGCTGAATTCTACCAAACGTACAAAGAGGAGCTTGTACCATTTAGAAGGAAAGTACATTTCAGAAGGAAAGTACCATTCCTTCTGAAACTATTCCAAACAATAGAGAGAAAAAAAAATTCCAAATAGGGAACCCTCCCTACTTCATTTTATAAGGCCAGCATCATCCTGTTACCCAAACCTCACAGAGACACAACAAAACAAAAAAAATTTCAGGCCAATATACCTGATGAACATCTATGCATAAATCCTCAATAAAATATTACCAAACCGAATTCAGCAGTACATCAAAAAGCTCATCCACCACAACAAAGTCAGCTTCATCCCTGGGATGCAAGACTGGTTCAACATATGCAAAGCAATAAACTTAATCCATCACAAACAGAAACAATGATAAAACCACATGATTATCTCAATAGATGCAGAAAAGGCATTCAACAAAATTCAACAGCGCTTCATGCTAAAAACTCTCAATAAAATAGGTATTGATGGAATGTATCTCAATATAATAAGAGTTATTTATGACAAACCCATAGCCAACATCATACTGACTGGGCAAAAAAAGTTGAAAGCATTACCTGTGAAAACCAGCAGAAGACAAGAATGCCCTCTCTCACAGCTCCTATTCAACATAGTATTGGAAGTTCTAGCCAGGGCAATCAGGAAAGAGAAAGAAATAAAGGTATTCATTTAGGAAAAGAAGAAGAAGTCAAATTGTCTCTGTTTGTAGAGGACATGATTGTATATTTAGAAAACCCCATCGTTTCATCCCCAAATCTCCTTAAGCTGATAAAGAACTTCAGCAAAGTCTCTGGATACAAAATCAATGTACAAAAATCACGAGCATTAATATACACTAATAACAGACAAACAGAGCCGAATCATGAGTGAACTCCCATTGATAATTGCCACAGAGAATAAAATACCTAAGAATACAACTTAAAAGGGATGTGAAGGACCTTTTCAAGGAGAATTACAAACCACTGCTCAAGGAAATAAGAGAGGACACAAACAAATGGAAAAACATTTCATGCTCATGGATAGAAAGAATCAATATTGTGAAAATGGCCATACTGCCCAAAGTAATTTATAGATTTAATGCTATCCCCATCAAGCTACCACTGATCTTCCTCACAGAATTGGGAAAAACTCCTTTAAGTTTCATATGGACCCAAATAAGAGCCCACATAGCCAAGACAATCCTAAACAAAAGATCAAACCTGGTGACATCACCTTACCTGACTTCAAACTATACTACAAGGCTGCTATAACCAATACAGCATGGTACTGGTACCAAAACAGATATATAGACCAATGGAACAGAACAGAGGTCTCAGAAATAACACTGCACATCTACAACCATCTGATCTTTGACAAATCTGATAAAAACAAGCAATGGGGAAAGGATTCCCTATTTAACAAATGGCATTGGGAAAACTGGCTAGCCATATGAAGAAAGTTGAAACTGGACCTATTCCTTACACCTTATACAAAAATTAACTCAAGAGGAATTAAAGACTTAAACATAATACCTAAAACCATAAAGACCCTAGAAGAAAACCTAGGCAATACCATTCAGGACTTAGACATGGGCAAAGTCTTCACGACTAAAACACCAAAAGCAATGGCAACAAAACCAAAATTGACAAATGACATCTAATTAAACTAAAGTGCTTCTGCACATTAAAAGAAACTATCATCAGAGTGAACTGGCAACCTACAGAATGAGAGAAAATTTTTTCAATCTATTCATCTGACAAAGGGCTAATATCCAGAATCTACAAAGAACTTAAACAAATTTACAAGAAAAAAACAACCCCATCAAAAAGTGGGCAAAGGATATAAGCAGACACTTCTCAAGAGAAGACATTTATGCAGCCAACAATCATATGAAAAAAGGCTCATCATCACTGGTTATTAGAGAAATGCAAATCAAAACTACATTGAGATACCATCTCACACCAGCTAGAATGGTGATCATTAAAAAGTCAGGAGGCAACAGATGCTGGAGAGGATGTGGAGAAGTAGAAATGCTTTTATACTGTTGGTGGGAGTGTAAGTTAGTTCAACCATTGTGGAAGACAATGTGGCAACTCCTCAAGGATCTAAAAGTAGAAATACCATTTGACCCAGCAATCCCATTCCTGGGTACATACCCAAAGGTTTATAAATCATTCTACTATAAGTACACATGCACATGTATGTTTCTGTGTGCAGCACTATTCACAATAGCAAAGACTCAGAACCAACCCAAATGCCCATGAATGATAGACTGGATAAAGAAAATGTGGCACATATACGATATGGAATACTATGCAGTCATAAAAAAGGATGAGTTCATGTCCTTTGCAAGGACATGGATGAAGCTGGAAACCATCATTCTCAACAAACTAACACAAGAACAGAAAATCAAATACCACATGTTCTCACTTTTAAGTGTGAGTTGAACAACGAGAACACATGGGCACAGGGCAGAGACCATCATACACCAGGGATTATCAGGGGTTTGTGGGTTAGGGGAGGGATAACATTAAGAGGAATGCCTAATGTAGATGATGGTTGATGGGTACAGCAAACCACCATGGCACATGTAGACCTATGCAACAAACCTGCACGTTCTGCACATGTACTCCAGAACCTAAAGTATAATTAAAAATAGCAAAAATTAATTGGATGTGGTGGTACACACCTGTAGTCCCAGCTACTTGGGAGACTCTGGTGGGAGGATCGCCTTAGCCCAGGAGGTCAAGGCTGTAGTTAACTGTGATTGTACCACTGCACTCCAGCACTTTAGCGTCAGAGCAAGATCCTGTCTAAAACAAAACAAAACAAAACAAAACAAAAAAACGGAATGATGATTGTCAGAGGCTGAGAGGAGAAGACGTAGGGAATTACTAATCTATGGGGATAAAGTTTTAGTCAAGCAAGATAAGTACCCTCTAGGGAACTGCTGTGCACATGGTACCGTACCGTCAATCATATCGTATCATACACTTAAAATTTTATTAAGCAGATATCATTTTAGATATTTTGACTAGCATAAAATAAAATTTAAAAAAAAGAAAGTACTTGCTTTTTGGCTTTTATTAGATCAGGCGGTTGGGAGTAGAGATTTGTGGAAGATAGGAAAAGAGAAACCAGGGGATGACCTGCTTTTTAAATTTTATTATTTATAGTTATTATTCTTCTTTCAGATCCCACTCCACCAGGATGGTTGACTTGCTTTTAACACAACCTCTTTGTCACAGGTACTCAGGGAAAATTTCTTCACAGAATGTCGTCTTTCCTTGCCAAATATCAACTTGATTAGTGTGAAGCAGACACAGAATTCAGTAAAATCTTAATATAAAAATCACTTAACTGGGCTTTAAGAACATTTTCTTTGAATTGACATTTAAATATATTTGTCTGACTCTTAAAATCATGCATCCATGAACTCCTAAGAAATATCCCATTTTGTCTGGGAAATACTCCCACAAAGATGCTGATGAGCCTAAAGATGAAAACAAGTTCTAGAGTATGTTACTTGTTGGAGAGGAAGCTTATATGCAACAGTGAGCATAGAAGAGGTAGGTGATGGTTCAGCACTAAATTTGAGGATGGTTTAATATATTTGCTCATAAGACACACGCCTTCACAAATCATTGGAGAATGTCTGGAAAGAATTGATTTTTTAAAAGGTCGGGTTGGCAGGGATTGTAGGTCAAAATATCAAATTCAATGAAAAAAGCAAAACTGAGTATTCATATTTCATTAAAATGAAAGATAATAAATATTATTTTATGAACAGGAAAGAAAAAGTATTGGAATGCAAGTAGAATTGTAAAAATTAATTTTCTTTGGGGACAATAATCAGGGCATATGTTCAAGTTTCATGTCATGTGTTTCAGTAATTTGTAGTTTATATATAATATTACTTTAGCAACTAGAAAAAAATATTTTCAAGTTTGAGGAGGACCCAGAGAATAAACATTACCATCATTCTTCCCTAGCCTTGTCCAGGAAGGAGTCCAACCAAACAAGCCCTGATGACGCTACCTGAACCCTGTCATAGCCGGCTTCTTTCCCATGCAGGACATGAAGTTCCCAGGCTGATTCATTAACTCTCAGACTGGGACTCTGGAAGTGGCTGTGTGAACTCCTTAACTGTGAAGTACATGAGGAAAACTTTATATGGGAACAAAAGTGTAATAAAGCAAATCATAAGAATGTCAGTAGCAAGTATCTGATGTGCCATCAAAAGAAGTGCTTTGTAGAATGAGCACAAGTCTAACAAATTCAAAGGTAGATTTGTGCCAGTAATTTCTTGGAAAACAGTCAAAGGATCTTTCCCAAAGGCAGTAAATGAGTATCTTGTCTTCCCACATTGGCATTATGTAAAACCCTGAATTGGACACAGAAATGCACCCCATATTAACTTCATGAAATTGGGCAAGTTACTTAACTTCTCTGACCCTCAGCTTCTTCATCAGTAAAATGTGAAAAATAACAGTGCCTACTTCATAAGGTTATTACATGGACTAAAGACATGCCTCAGCTCAGGCTATAACTCTCATCTCAGGATGTGGCACCTAATGAAGGCCCAGTAAACATCTGCTGTTAAAAAATGATAACAGAAATCAAACATGCAAGGGCAAAACAGGAACAGAAACAAAGACAACCACAGACAACTCTTTATGTGCTAAAACACAAAAGCATTAAATAAAGGTTTATTAACATCATATCGAAGACACATTATATCATATGTAAGCATTACATCAAACTCTGTATAATAAGACACAAACAAATACCAAGCAAAATTGCTATGGTAGTATAAGTTACCATGAAAACAGGAAAGTTCTACACGATTAAGAGCAGCTTAGCAATACTTTGTCAATTATTCATCTTCTGTCCCTAGTGCTTGATATTTATCCATGTCAGAGAAAACTTGTTTATATATAGAAAACATATTTATGCAGGCCAAGCTTTAATACACTTTAACTTTCCCCAGTTTTAGTAAGTTACTCATCATGTATGCTATTGTGGTGAAATTCACTAAGTAGCACTAGAGTTCACAATCATACAGGTGGATGTGGAAAAATGCATTCACTGGGTACCAGATGTATCTGAGTTTTAATTTCAACTCCATCTTGTATTAACTTTGTGACCTTGAGCACATTATATAATTTATTTGTTCTTTGGGTTCCCCCTGTGCTTAATGAGAATACAAAATGTCTTCATCTCAGGGTTGTTATGAGGATTAAATAATGCCATTTCAAACGCTTGGCACTCAGTATGTGCTTAAAAGTTGTTAGTTTCTCTGCTTCTCCAAAAAGGAATCTAGGAGATCATCACCCTTCTCATTTTACCAATGAGAAAGCTCAGGTCCACAGAAGTTTTAAAAAATGCCCAAAGTCCCACTTCTGCACTCTTTCCTCTGCTGTCCTCTTATTAGCTTGCTTAACTTCAATAGAGAAGAGAAAACTCAGTGGAATAAAAAAAAATTATTTTCCTCTTTTTAATATAGGTAAGCCACCAAGAGACTTTTAAAGTAGGAGTGAGTTTTATGAAAGGTAATAAGTAGTCTAAGAACTGTTTTAAATCCTCAGAGCTATCAAAACCAGAAGTTCTGTTCTTCCAAGATTTCCATAGCAGAACATAAGTATTCTGTATGCTTTGGCACCAAAAAACTCCAGAACTGAGTATTTATCTGCACATTTTTACTCAGGCCTCTCAGAATGCTTGCCCATGGAACTGGCAAAGGAACTGGCATTCAGTATTTAGAGCAGCGAAGTTTGCTCAGCCCACAGCTGTATTTGAAGCACAGCTCTCTACCATTAGTCAATGGAACATGTACAAAATGCAATTTAGATGTAAATTTTGTGATTCTTACCCTGCTTTCATATCTCTGTCATCTTTTCCATACCTGAAGATCACCCCAGGACAACCCAACAGAACCCGTGATCCCGTGCAGAAGAGAAGGCAAAATTCTGCAACCTGTAATTTACAGCTTGACCGCTTTATTTGAAGGAGAATGACAAGTTTTATTTAGCAGGAAGGAGATATTCAATACTACTCTTTTAAAATAGTCAACCAAGAAAGAGTCTGCTATTTCTTTAAAAATGTTTTTAAAGTTATATTTTACCATAAGAGAACTGGTTGAATTTTATTTGGTTATTTAAAACATATACATATGGTTGTTTGTCTCTCTCACTTGAAGTTCTTACCACATCCAGAAGAGCTGGAAACATCCAATGTTGCTAAAGCTACTGTAGCTACTGTGATACATGGAAACTCAACCATTGGAAATGGGGCATATTTATGACTAGATCAGTTGCTCTTATCAAATTGCTCATACAGCAATCTATGTCTATAGTTATAACTCTGACATTGGTTAAGCCACAATCTTGTTACTTCAGTTGTATGGACCCGCAGAGCACAAACCAGGTCAGACAAATGTAGATGCTTATGAGACATTTCCCAGTGGTTCTTGAGGGTGGCATGCTATTTCCAAAAACTTTTGGTCTGGCAATGTGGAAATTATCAGGCCTACATGATGAAAGAAACTAATATATTAATCCTATTTAAATAGGTCTGAGTTCATTTTATAGGAAGGGATGAGAATAAACAATCAGACTTCTATGCCAGTGATGTATTAATATACTTGGTTCTGTTTATTATAAATATTTTCTCTCAGAAACACACTACTGTCAGAATTATAACAATTAAATGTGGGCATTTTGGGGTTTTTTTCAGTCTATCTTAAAACAACTATTGGTGTTATTCTGTTAGATCCTATTTACACAAATTGAAAAGATTATACCAAAAGGTAATTATAGAGAAGAAACGGATATTTGTTTATTTCCAAGTCAAGGCATTTGATTGGGTATTAGTCTTGGCAGATATTTATAAGAAAAGAGAAAGACAAACTACATTTTGAAGTTTCCCCTAAAAACTGACCAGTTTCAGACATAAATACTACTAGACTCAAAAACAAAGTAACACATCCATCACACCCCCTCATTGTAAGACAGTTATTTTTTTCAAGACTATTTTGTCTGGATCTCATCACCCATAACCAGTACTGATCTGCTCTGACCTCTCTGTTTTACACCTCTGTTTCAATTCAAAACATTATTCCCAATTCTGAAGAGGCTTGGGGCCTGGCTATATCCCGGGAGGTTACTTGATTGTGTTCCTGGCTCAATGTCTAGACGACATTTCTAACAAATTTCAGGGAAATCTTACACTGTCTTGCAAGCTCTCCTCTGTAGCATAAAGGGATGATGAATTACATTCTGGCACATCATCCTTAGCTCAGTTTTTTAATGGATCTTTTACTAGGAATCAATGTCTTTCCCTGCACTGTCTTCCTCCCCACAATACTGTGGGATAATCAATCCCACCCTCTCTTTGTTGGGATCTAAATAACGACAGTGTAAGATGTAACCGTGCCTAAGACCTTGAACTATTCAATCTTGAGCTAATGGTTTTTCCATAACAAAGATCTACAGCTTTTTATTTCTTTTACACTTAGAGTGAATATTTACAAATATCTTTGAAAGAGTTCTAAGAGTCAATCTGGAAAGGCATTCTAAAAGACTTTATTTCTGAACTTTGATGACTATTTCTCAACGGTCAGGAATGGGGAATGTAAAGAAAAATGAAGGAAATCTTGCCCAGATGCATGATCAACCACTCCTGGGAAATGAAAATGTCCACAAAATGTCCAGAATTGCAGAGATGCAATTCTGGCAGAGAGGATGGTGATCCAGGTCCAGTGCTCCAGTGTAAGGTTGCATGAAAGGCAGAATGCAAACATTAATAAAATCAAGTTACACTGAATCTCTTATCTTGACTTCTTAGACATCTCAGAGAAAGAAGTGAGATAAAACTAAACTTCTCTCCACACCCCACTTCTCTCCGTTTTCCTTTCTCCTACTTCCCACTTTCAAAACAACAAAGGCCCAAATCCCCAAAGACCCTGTATTTTTCAGGCTAAAACTCTCCGGTGAAACAATGGTAAGTGTGTCCTGATGCTTTCCAGGTCATTTAGACGACTACATATAAAGGCCAGTTAAAGTCTGGCAGTGGTCACTCTACTTGGTCACAGGGAGAGGGCCAGAAGGCAGGTTCCCAATCGAATGAATCTCTGTCACACCATATCAGAGTTGGGGGAGGAAGTGGCTGGAGATGCTCCAGATGACCTTGTCCTCCAAATTAGACACTTGTTTTTCTTTTGTTTTGAAGTGAGCCAGTGAATAAAGACAAAAGAAGTACACTCTGGGTGAGTTGTCCCATACTTTCTACAGTGAAGAAGTGTTTAAGATGAAGTCCTGAGTGGACATTAAAGTGGGTGTAAAGGAATCTGGATTCTAGTCTTAATTGGGCCTCAATTTCCTCATCTGTAAAATGAGATGGTAGAACTGATAATCTCTAGAAGCAATTGGTGAAATATTGGAAGGAATACTGGACTGGTTTCAGCAACAATGAATCCCTTGAATTATATACAAAAGTGTGTGTGTGTGTGTGTGTGTGTGTGTGTGTGTGTGTGTGTATGGTTTTATTGAGTCAAACCATTAAGAATCATTAAGCCTTTTTCAAACTCTAAAGTTCATCTTTGTCATCTTTTAAGTCTCTTCATCTTACACAAATTGTAATTTTCTCAAATGTGTTCTGAGTAATGAAAATAAGTGCTTTTCAGCACTAACCCTTTAATGCATGTTTAAACATTTAATCTAGAAATTGATTATAAGGTAATTTAATGAAGAAAATAATCTGTCATAATTCTTATAGATTCTGGTTAGTTTTAGATTTAAAAAAAACAGGGCTTATAATTAAAGCAACTGACTAATGATCTCACAGCCTCAAGTTTATATGTGCAATGCAAACCTAGATTAGAAATACTTTGTGTCTCTAAAAATAACAAAATGACCACAAAATTTTTTTTTCTTACAAGTTTGAAATGGTCAATTATGGGTAACACATACATTCCTAAGGAAATCTGAAATGGTCTTGAAGAATAAGTTTCTTTGAAATAGTAAGTAACACAAAAAGTGTACTACTTTTTTTGGAAAATGATTCACAAAAAAAACCCTTTAAACCAAGAATTGGTGATTTATATTCTGGTCAGGATTTTGGAGTCTGGGCAATGCCATTACTTAGCTGTTTTGACTATGAGAACTTTTACAAATTTATTCTGACTTCTATGATCTTTAATCTCTTTTCAACACCTGAAAAATAACAAAGATTGTAAACTAAATGTCCTTAAAGATTCTTCCCTCCCCAGCGATGTATGACAATACTTGGGACTCTAAATGCCCTGCTGTCTGCAGAGCTATCCTGGAGCTGAATGAACACAAGGTGGTGCTTTCATATTAGCTACTTTCTAGTTCTTTTGTTAATTAAGAACAAGTTTTTGTTTTTGTCCCCAGTTTAGCCAAATGCTCCTAAAATAGAAATGCAATAGTAAATAAGAGAGCTTCATTTTTAATAGGCTTCCCCTTTCTTTAGGAAAATGGTAGAAATTTCACATGTGTATTCCATTTTTCTAATAATTTCAAAAAGGCAAATTTTGCTGGGACCATGAAATAATTTTGGATTTATCCAGACTATGTAGAAACCACCATCACAGCTGACTAAAAAGCAAAACCTTGGTTAAATTGACTTGGCCTGGTTCCCAGGTTTCCCAGGCATTAAGCAATATCTGAAAGTTAAGTCTGTCACCTTCAGAAGCTGCAATAACTCTTTCATTCACTACAGTCCCACTTAGCACATTGTTCTGTAATAATATATATGTGCCTACTATGAGAAAGTTGATATTTATTCAAAGGCAACACAATCGTAACTTAGGATACGACATCTCTGGGATGTTGTCAATTTTAAAGTCTCCCCTTCCAAGTTGGTTGGGTATATAACCATGGGGTACTCCTTTTTATCATTTAAAAAATTCTTTCAGGTGTCATTACTGTTGTGTACAGATATGGTCACTTGTTTAGATACCTTAACACTGAGGATTGGATGATAACATTTTTAAGGAACTATTTTCTCCTAAGGTAAGCAGAGAATATTTTATAAGGACCACCACTCACACTACCTTAACCATAGCCATCTATACTCCAGAGCAATGTTGCTGTTGAATGCCTACCATATGGAGGCAGTGTCAGCATGCAGGGGCAGTGTAGGGGTAAAGAGATTATACCCATCCACACTTAGAGTCACAGCACTTTGGAATCATAGAATTCTACCAAAAACAACCTCTTAGGATAGAAGGTATCTGACAATGTCATCTCATCTAAATCTATCATGTAATGTTACAGATGGGAAAGAGAGATGATGGGAGGTAAGATTTCTTAACGTCATATGCTTTAGGTGATTGTAAATTCCAGACTTTTCTGACTCCTGGACCAATGTTCTCGTAATACCTCATGATTTATGTATAGAACCTATGGAGAATGAAGCTACTTAAAAGTGCCCTTTGTTCATGGTCTCTTATAAAAGATTTCTGTTATTATTTGCCTAAACTGCTTCTAACACCCGAAATTACTTTAAAAAAAACCCATGAAAAATCAAAGTTAAAAGTAGTAGACCATTAATGCTATGAAACAGCAACTTTCCTAGTTTTCTTCTTACTAATCAAAGTCCTGATTGGTGTTTGTTGTGTCAGCTAGAGATTAAAATAATTATTTAACTATTTTGGTAGTATTGAAACATACTTGAAATATCCCAATTTTGTACTTAAAATCAATGCTTATAATGTGATGTATTTTATGTTATTAACAACAATTTGTTGAATAGTTATCAAGTTAGTGTTTGGCTTCTCCTATTCTTTTAAAACAAGTCTATTGTAGCTCTCTCAAATCTCATAACAGCTGGCTCCTATTCAATGTCAAAAATACAAATTTTAATAACTATTTCTAATGCCATAGTAACTTTAGAGAGAGGAGGCATCCCTTTTTAACTACTGAAAAGGGGCTTATTTTGGTGCCAAACTACAGAAGATGCAGTTTTGAGGACAGATTAAATTGAATACACCAAAGTAGCTGCTTGGGAAAAAGAACAGCATATAATCTAGTATCTTTAATTTTATGTACATGAATATAATGTATGTCAACTTTGTACATGAGATACATACAGTATTTAAACATTTTACTCAACAAATAAGAATTTACAATAGCAATATAACTGACTAGAGGGCTGTCCACTTAATAATACTTAGATTAGATCTGTACTTTAACAGGAAAAGAACTTAATAGTTTACAATCATAGAAACACTGACATTTAAAACAAGAATTTATAAAATAATTTATATATATATATATATCCTAGCATCTATAGAGAGGAATGATTTGCATTTGTGGGTGTGTGCAATGAATGGTATATTTTAAATTTTTAGGTAATAAAATAATTTAGAAGCAGTTCATGCAGGGGTCAAAGCAAGGAATGGCAAGTTCCTTCAAGAAGTCCTCTATCTTTGACACCAACCGGCATCAGACACACACTAGGTACCACGGGGCACTCTAGAACAAGTCTCCTTCAAGAGTTACTTATTAAACATCAATAAACACATGTTGATATCCTTCCTTCCGTAGTACAAGTACAGGTCACAACTTCTCTCAGCTGTGGGAGTAGTCAGTTTATACTTAAAGTGATTTAATGTCCCTCCTGAAGTTCTACGTAATATATCTCTATCATAAGGTAACTAACAGAACTTCCTAGTTTTCACAACCTTACTCTGATACTTTACAGAGTGCCCCCCATGTCCTATGACATAAACATCCAGCAGGTAAGATTTGCCAGGCTGAAGACCTTTAATTGTTTCTGTGGTCACTGCTTTCTGCAGGTTTTGACTGTGGAAATATTTACAGAGGACCTTTTCTGACTTCTTCCTTATATCTGGTCCTAGGCATTGGTTTTGCTCTCTTTTCTTCTGGTCTTCATTGTAGTTATCATCCACTTCTTTTTTGTAGATGCAAAACTTGTTCCTTTCCTGAGTGCCTAGCCAAGCCACGGTGGCCGAGGAACAGGTACGGAGCTTGTCAAAAGCTTTGATTCTTGTGTCTTCAGGAAGAGAGGGAAATGACTGCTTAGTAGGCCTTGTGGTAGCTAGTATTTTCAACATAGATGCTCCCTTCTTGTTTCCTTTCAGCCGAATGAGGTATTTCGCTTTAGGTTTTCCTCTAAGCTGAAACTGCCGAATGCCTTCCACATTCTGAGACAGAAGAAGTTTCCCATCTCTTCTCACTTGGATTTGGACAGCATCCAGACAAGAGTGAATAAAGAAGGTGACTTTTTGGTGAGAAGAGACTGGAGCAAACCGTAGAATCTTTGCTCCCTTCCTTTTAACAAATACATCTGTAACCTTCCCGTCTTTTAGCTCGACTGTCTTCTGTTTGGCTTCTTCCTTGGTCCTGGCAAAGGTGCCTACATAAGCGGTGCTCATGTTGCTGTTGATGTTGACTACAAATACATCAAAGTAGTACTGCGTGTCAGGTTTCAGATCAGAGACAGTAAAGATGTTCTTGTTTCCTATGCAGATTTTTTGAATGTCAACCTTGGGCCTGGAGTAGACATGACGCCCCAGTTTTGGAGAAGGCTTTGCTTGGAAGCCGCGTTCTTTACCTGAATTATCTGAAGGAAATCCAAAATGGGCAAAGTCAAAGGGACTGAAGTCTAGACCAGGTTTCGGTGCCATCATAAAAGTATCATCTGCACTCAGTTTTGCTTCCACTGCACAGAGACTTTTGAAATTGTGCTCTTTGTTGATGACCACACAGTACTGAATGGGTTGTTTCAGCAAAGAGGCAGTGGGGCTCGGTTTCCAGGCCAAAGTGACTGTGGTGCGCCCCAGGGAGGTCACATCTACTCTTGGGTCATAGGGTAACTCAGGGTATGGCTGATCAGATTCTGGAGTTGTTGTGGCATATATTTTGAAATGTGTGTCTTTCTCTGTTGAAAGAAGATCCAACTGATATAAACCAGATGGGGAACTAGAAGATATAAAATACTCAACATCATTGCCTTTGTAGGAGAATAACTCAGTGCCTTCCTCATTAATGATCTGCTGCTTCTGCTGCTCAAGAGGTTCCAGATCACCTAGAAGATACACAAGAAGAACAGGCTACTGTCAGGGCATACACTGTGGCTTGCTAACCTTAACTTATGCTTTTATCTCATTTTTTCTCATTATGAAAATAATATATGTTCATACGTAAAAGTATTCATAAATGTATTAGAAGTAATATTTATTTTGACCATTATACATAATGCTTTCATATATGTGTAAGGCATTTCTGAATTTAAATTATTTCTTCAGAACAGAAGGCAATTAGTAAAAATTTTAGGTCAGAGGCTGTAAGCTTTTGAGAAATTATTAATCCTATCAATCTGCTTATGAAAAGAATTTTATCAGTTTGCATTTGGATGGCTAGCCATTTTGCTAATTTCACTATTGTTAGAAGGACTAGACATTCTGATTAAAATACAAATATAGAACCATCCCAGCAACCCAATCACAGCTGGTCTTCCCTGGACGCCATGAACCACACTGTCCAAACCTTCTTCACTCCTGCCAACACCAACTGTCCCACCGTCCCTCCAACTATGAGATGCTGAAGGGGGAGCATGAGGCGGATGTGCTGTGGGTGCCCCATAACACTGCTCCCCCAACATCCACTGTGATCCACATCTATACCGAGACTTCCATGCCCGACCATGTTGTCTGGTCCCTGTTCAACATCCTTTTCATGAACTCCTGCTGCCTGGGCTTCATAGTGTTCCCCTACTCCTTGAAGTCTAGGGACAGGAAGATGGTTGGCGACCTGACCGGGGCCCAGGCCTATGCCTCTACCGCCAAGTGCCTGAACATCTGGGCCCTGATTTGGGCATCATCATGACCATTCTGCTGATCATCATCCCAGTATTGATCTTGCAAGTCTATCAATAGATCAAGAGGAATCATCCGGGCCAGGGGCTCTGCCCGTGACTGGTTTCCCATGTACTCCACCTTCCATTCCTCGCCCTGCCCCGAGCTGAATCCTGTATCAGCCCTTTATCTTCACACACTTTTCTATAATGGCATTCAATAAAGTGCACGTGTTCCTGGTAAATAAATAAATAATACGAAATAAAATACAGAATATAAAGTACCAGTAAGACTGTTTGGCCAGGTGTCATGGCTTATGCCTGTTATCCCAGCATTTTGGGATGCTGCAGCTAGAAGATCACTTGAAGCCAAGCCTGGACAACAAAGAGGGACCCTGTCTCTACAAAAAATAAAGATTAAAAAAATTAGCTGGGCACAGTGGCAAGTGCCTATAGTTCCAGCTACTTGGGAGGCTGAGGCAGGAGGATTGGTTAAGCCCAGGAATTCAAGGCTGCAGTGAGCTATGATTGCACCACTACGCTCCAGCCTGGGCAACAGAGCAAGACCCTGTCTCAATAAATAAATAAATAAATAAATAAATAAATAAATAAATAAATAAAGGATCGTTTAAGGTGCATTGTATAGAACATGCATGCAGGAATAACACGGGAATAGTATTACAGCTAAACTAATTTTTTACATCGTTTGTTACTATAAGCATCAGATATCACACAGGTATCAGTGTATAGATAAGTTTCCAGGGCTTGGTGAATGATTGGATAGCTACAGTAAGAAGAAACCTTTTCCAGCTTATCACTGCAGGTTGAAAGTGAGCTACACAGAATTTCATATTCCTAAAACATGGGATAAACACAATCATCAAACAGGTATATTAGCATCAAGATTTGGCCAGGTGCGGTGGCTCACGCCTGTAATCCCAGCAGTTTGGGAGGCCGAAGTGGGCAAATTGCTTGAGCTCAGGCATTCGAGACCAGCCTAGGCAGCATAGTGAAACCCCGTCTCTACAAAAATACAAAAAGTTAGCTGGGTCTAGTGGCATACACCTGCGATCCCAGCTACTTTGGAGGCTGAGGCAGGGGAACTGCTTGAGCCTGGAAGGTGGAGGTTGTAGTGAGCCAAGATTACACCATTGCACTCCAGCCTAGGTGACAGAGCAAAAGCCCATCAAGATTCATTTTCTGTATCTTAGTCTCATTACTCCCCATACATACTTCCATAATTTTCCTAATTGCTTTCCAATTTTCCTAATTGTTCCTCTTTGGAACTACTATGGCTCCCTGTTAGCCTCTTTTGTAGGGCACCCGTTGTCAAGCCTTCATCTTTAACCTATGATGCCCTTAAAGAGCCTTACTCCAGGGCTCCACACAGACTCTTCTCGTTTCCCTTTTATCTTATTATTTGCTCCCCATCATCTGTGTCTTCTTTAAATGCTTAGCCCACTCATCCTACTAACTTTGTTTTCATCTTGGCCTTTAACTGCTGCTGAATGCCTCTCTGTTTCCACCTCTTATTCCCTGGAGATCAGAGGTTCTTAACCTTGGCTGTAATCAGAATTACCTGGAGGGTGCGGGCTAAAAATCCCAATGTTCAGACCTCACCCCATGGCAATTAAATCAGACCTTTGCAAGATCTAGGCATCAGCGGTTTTTAAAGCCTTACATGAGATTAAGGTGCTTAGGCAAGATTGCAAACCACAGCTGAAGAGGTTAGTCCAAACCTCTCCCCTTCTCCTCAATCTGTCAGTCCCCCTACCTGTCTCTCCTAGCCTTTTATTTTACCAGGGTCAATGTCATCTGATGCCACCCTCCCACTTTCCTTGTCTCCATCTCATACCTCCAGCTTCACCTGTGCATGCTACTTTTTCTTACTAACACACAGAAGGTTGTATGTTTCACAAGCCTTAAAACCAACCACTCAAAGGTCCAGGGTCAGACCTATCCTGCTGCTTACCTGACCCTTCCCCACTCGTGTCCTCTGGCAGCTCCTGGAGGCTCAGCTTCCACTCCAGAGGTGCATCACAGGGTGTCACTGTGACTGATAATGGAGTATTGTCTTCTTCAACCACAAAGAAATACCTGTGGGAAAGTGGGCCAGGTTAAACTGTGGTAATTTTTTCTAACATATACAATCAAAACTTACTGCAGAAATCATTTGTGGTTTTTTCATTGTATAAATTTTATAAAATTTTCATCAAACGTCACTGTATTTTCACTTAACAGAGAATAAAATTGGCTATTTGACACAAAAGATGATACAGCATTGACTGTGGAAGTCCAACAGCCCCAAGAATCTGCAACCAGATTTATCATCAGATACAGTGTGAAATAAAATACATTGAACCCAAAGTGTTTTGAGTTAAAAATCAACACTTACCTGTTGTCTGTTATTATTTAACACGGGCCCTGCCATTGCAAAATAAATCACAACCAAGAAAATTTCCAGGTTTGTAGCCTGTTAGGTGCTATGCCTTCCATACGTTTGGTGACAAATTTGTACATTACCTTGTGGGCACTCTGACATAATTGCAACTATTTCAATAGACCATTTTCACAGCATCCTAGTTCTAAAGTGTTTGTCTCTGGCAAAAAAAAGAAAACATGCTGTATTCACATTTTTATATTGGTGACTTTTATTCACAGCTTTACTATTTCTTATCTTTTTGTTTGTTTGTTTTGAGACAGTCTTGCACTGTCTCCCAGGCTGGAGTGCAGCAGCGTGATCATAGCTCCCTGCAGCCTCAAACTCCTGGGCTCAAACGATCCTCCCAACTCAGCTTCCTGAGTAGCTGGGACTACAGGCGTACACCACCATATCTGGCTAATCTTTAAATTTTTTGGTACAGATGGGGGTCTCACTCTGGTGCCCTGACTGGTCTCAAACTCTTGGCCTCCAGTGATCCTCCTGCCTCAGCCTCCCAAAGCACCGGGATTACATGTGTGAGCCACCATGTCTGGCCCATTTCATATCTTTTTGAGTGGTGTTATCTAATCACCAGATTGTGAAATATTTTAAAAAACTAAAGATCACTGAGTCAGTCAGTAGAAAGATACATTTCTTGATCACAAGATTTTCTGTTGAATTAAATAAGTTAATGATTTTAAAACAAAAATTTAAAAATCAAATGTTCTACTCTATGCCTTCACCTGAGCCTTTATTGTAATGCTTTAAAAAGAATAAAAATATTGCTTAACTATAGAAATACCATACATTGTTACTCCAAATGACTTACACAGTTTCACTTACTTATCTTTCAAAACCTATAATCTTGCCAATCAGGAGACCGTGGTTTCAGTTCTGCAAGCCCAGAGTTGCTCATTGATTCCATGCAGGGAAAAGCAGGCCTTGCCTCCTGTGGATTGAACCTCCTGGGTATCTCTCGTCTTCCTATTCTCTCCATAACCATGACCAACACTGACCACCAGAGTCTCCAACCCCAGAGGTCTCTACTGGTTCCTTCTCACCTCCCCAAACTCTAATGTCAGGAGTGAACCACAAGACTATGCTTGGACGTCTCTTTTCCACCTATGCTCATTCCCTGTGTGACCTCAACCAGGCTCATACAATTAAGGAATTGTTTCCCACAGCTAAAATCTAAAGCTCTTATAGGACTCTGAGCTGGAAGACACATAGTATATTTGCTTTTTTAGGAGATTCCTCTTGCTGCAGTTTTAAGGAATGATTTGGAGGTAGTGAAAGTGAATATATAGGAAACTACTCATTAGTTCATCCAACAAACATTCCTTGAGATTTATTTTAGCCTTTTAAACTAAAGGAAATTCATCCTTGAAGAAGTGACTTTCAATGTGAGTAGGGACAAAGGAGTTCATTTCAGGCAGAGAAAACCACATCCCATAAATGATAGGGTAGGTAGGGTTTGGGAACTAAGGATGCCCTTTGGGGTTTGAGCACAGAGACTTAAATGGGTAGTCACAGGACAAAAGACAGGTGAGGTGGGCAGAGGCCCTGTCACTGCAGAGGTTTGTGACACAGACCCACATTTAAAGTCATTTCTTCAGGGGTGCATTTTCCACCTCACTCTGGATCAGATCCTCTTATGTATTCTCAGAATGTCCTTTACTTTTTACTTTTGGGCACGTATTATAACTTGTGACTACATAATTGTATTATTATTTGATTATTATCATTTTCCTCAAAAGGGCCTTGTTAGGGTTCATTTATCACCTTTGTATTCCCATCACTTAGCACAGATTTCTGCATGTAGGTGCTTGATCAACATTTTAAAATCATTGAATTACTAAATGAGTAAATAAAACCTAAGAATCCTAACACCAAACTTCTTGCTCTGGCCTGGTTCATATACCTAGAATCTGCTTCTATCTGAAGATACAGGATCTGAATGGAAATATAAGTACCTCCCCCCAACCACCGCCATTCAAAGATGCATTTGGAGATGGAGAATGTGAAGGGGGCAGTGGGTGGACAAATAAAGCGAAGACCCTATAAATGCAAAAGCAACTTATTTATAAACAGTAAAGTTAAACAATCATCTAGACGAAATAGGTGATTGAATTGTTTACTGTATGGAAAGTTTAATGTACCATAAGCATTCCTGAGGAGAGTGTCGGAAGGCTTAATTTTCATTGCAGTCTACTTTTTGTGAGTAGAATTTTGTCCCTTTGGCCAGGTCGCATGGGAGTTATTAACCATATAAACACAATTGAGCCTATCTATATTACAAAGACATAGGTACAACAATGTAACTAGTTTGACATCATGAAAGTAAAAGAGTTTTGAAAACCTCTTGTTTGATGTTGAGTTTTATCTGAACAGCAGAGCTAACCAATGCCACAGAAGGAAACAATGTCCACATTGGTCTATTATCTTCTGTTCTCATTTCATACAAGGAAGTAGTTTATTTCCCAAACTGTGTCTCAGTAACTTAAATATCGGTCACAGGTGACCAATTACAAATAAAACAATACTTGCATTCCACAAGGTAACCATTATGCATATAAAGCAGCAGGGAGTCCCTCTAAGTCAACATTTTCATATGGAAGCACTTACGATTAGGGATACATGATAGTTTGAATATATTTAACAATTTGACAGACATTTATTGTCTACCATCCACAAAGCAGCTGTAGAAGAGAGTGACAATCAGAGATAACAGGACATAATCTACGTATTCAAGAGATTTACTGGCTAGTGAGGGATACAGAAACGTAATTAATAACTAAGGAAACATGGCACAGAATTATAGTGCCAAAGCTGAGGGATAAACGCACCATGAGTCATTTAGCCTTTGGAATTTATGTATAAAAATAAGAATAATTAATGTGTTTGTTGTCTTTTTAAATTTACTGCTATGCAACTTTATCTGGAATTTCTTTTTTTAGTTGGAATATCAACAACATCTATGTGTGTTTATCACTGCACGTTTCACCCCTAGAAATGAAGTTTCTACTTGTGGCTATAATTCATTACTAGTGTAAGTCTGCTTTTACTAGTTCATGTTAACATTTTTTCCAGTTGTGGCTACCAAGGGCCTCAATGATTATTGCTGGAAAAAAGATAAAAATAAAGAATGAATAAATGAAAGAAATAAAAATGAGAAAATGCTGTTTTATAATGTCTCATAATAAAAACATGGAATTTTTCTTAAAAAGTGTAATTTCTAAAACAACTCTTAGAGGCAAAACTTATTTAAGTTTTAAGAAACTGGAAGACTAAAGAAGATAAATTATTTGCTTAAGTGATGATTATATAATGAGGAATGCTGTGTTTAAACTATGCTGCAAAGAAGGCAGTGCACAAGTGCATTTGGGAAATGAAGGTAATTTCTACAGAAAAATTTTGATTTGATTTCACTCACACGTAAATTTCAAAGGGCAAAATAATATGAAAAGCCAAATGTGTTCACCAAGAGCTCAGTTAACATTTAAGATTAAGTTAAAGTAGTACGACTGCTTTATATGCCTTTTACTATTTTTACAGACTCAATTTTAGTCAGGACCAAGACAGCAAGCAAGTTCCTTCAATGTAATCATCCTTTCCTCTTCTGCCTTTACTCTCAGGAATGTCATTTAAAGATTCATAATTATTTTATATGTTACTGACAAGTCAGTTACTAGTCTAGTGTGTTCATGCAAACAAATAATTTCACTCAAGCAGTGCTGAAATAATATCCAAACAATAGTTCACTCCAGTCAATGTAGGAAAACTGATCACCTGCCATCATTTTGACTAAGCAGATGGAGATGCAACTGGGCCATTAAGTGGAAGGGGTTCAGATCACCAACTTTCATGATTACTGTTAATCAGAACTGAAAAGATGACTAAGTATCTGATACACCTCAATCTCTAGAAAATGAATTACTGATGTTCTCAGACAGTTTAATCCTTTGGAATGTCAATGTATCCCAGGTTAGAAGGAGCAACTGGTTTTGAAATGTAATTATCCGAAGATTAACTGTGTGTTCTAAACTTGTAAAGGGAGAAAAGAGTTTGATCACTACAAAGTAGATAAGGTTAAATACAAGTAATTTATAACATATTATATATATATATATATATAAATTTTAAAGGTCAAAATATTTAGAAACTTTATGTGAGCCCAATTTGTTGATGTTGGAGTAAAGGTAAATAAACAATGTCAGTTGCTATGACTTTTTAGTTTGATTCTCTTAGTATCTGATGATATTTGGTAAAGAAATATTATACTCCTAAAACAATGTGTTGAGTGTGGTGTCTCACACCTGTAATTCCAACACTTTGGGATGCTGAGGCAGGAGGATCACTTGAGCAAAGGAGTTAGAGATCAGCCTGGGCAACATAGTGAAACCCCCATCTCTACTAAAAATTTTAAAAATTTGCTGGGCGAGGTGGCACACCAGACCTGTAGTACTAGCTACTTGTGAGGCTGAGGTGGGAGGATTGTGTCCTCCTGGGATGTTGAGGCTACAGTTAGCCATGATTGTGCTACTGTACTCCAACCTGGGCTACAGAGTGAGACCTTGTCTCAAAAACAAAAATGAAGCTTAATGCAAACTCTTGAAGAATCATACATATTCATGAAAATTGATTTCATTTTAATCCTACAGAATCCTTCTTAGTTCTATTGTAATGAAAATAAGAAAATAATCATTCTAAAGTTTAAGAAATGTAAGCATTGCCTCCTCTACCCAAAAGGAGATGACAATCAGCAGGCATCAAACAGTTTCTATGTCATAATTAGAAGTTGCATGTCCATCTTCACCCAGAAAATCAGTAATACCATTCATAGGTTGATTTGTAAATTATCTGAACTAAGTCTAAAAGATTATTTTCTTTTTTGGAGGCATCACTTGTGAGCATTTTAATAAAGAAAATACTGCAGGGAGAATACCTTTTAGGTGTATCTCTAAAGAGATAACTGCTGATTTCAGCTCCATCTGGAATTACTGATGAATCATGAAAAAATGCCTTGTCCCGGATCTGCATCTGAAATAGTTCCTCATCCCTGGTGGGTAACTTCTGGGTCCTTGAGCTGAGTGGAAACAGGAGCCACAGCAGACACCAGTGGAGCAGCACCATCCTGAGGCAACAGAAATGACTGCTTGTATTAGTTCTGCAGGCAGACACTCAGGCAAGTCACAGACTTTCTAAAGGGTCAACACTATTTTAGTTTTGATGGAAACTTAGGGAGGCATCACATATTTTGGATACATGCACATGATCTTGAAGGGAACTTTCCTACATTTTTTCTTCAAATGACTTCATGATGTTGAGAATAAATTCACTAGAATTTCAGACATTAAAAAGATTTTGAAATGAAAAGACTCTTGTTGCATTAACTTCCCTGGGTATTCAGAGAGAAAACCCTCACTTCATTACAGCAGAAGCCTATATGAACATTGTAGATAACACTGTGTCAATGTCTCAAAGCTTATACAAAAATAATCTCTTATGGTCAGTTCTTTGAACTATTCTAAAGCTTAAACCAATGGTTGGTTGGTATCATTGCTCAGCAGTGAAGTTGCTAATTGATGGTGTGGTTGAACTATTACATTCAACATAAATCACAGAGACTCTTTGAGAACCAGAAAATCATCACTGCTCAGTTGTTTTTATTCTTCCCTAAAATCTGACTACAGACTAAACATGTATAACTCTCTCTATATAGTATTATGCTTTTTCCAAGATCAAACTTTCATAAGTCAGGGATTTTTAGAAATCATAAAGTTCATCTTCCTCGCAGATTAAGCAATTTGTTCAAAATTACAAGATGAGTTAGTTGTTGATGTCTAGTTATCGGGTACGAGAGTCTTCAACACAGCGTTGACATATACATCCCATCATTTTAGGAAGTGGGCTTGAACCCCCACTCACATATCAAGCTAGAAAGATGTATATTTAAAACATTTGTTTTAACCTACAGCAGAGTTACATTTTGGCATGTGTCACTGACTTTCATCAAAGATTCTCTAAATAAAGATGAGTCATTCTCTACTGTACATTGCTGTAGGGGTGTTGTCACAGACACTGTGTTCCACATGTCTTGGTGTTCCCAACAGGAAGCCCCAGGTAGGCAAATTCCTTGACATGACAGGTGCGCGTGAAAAATTTTGCTTCCTCTGACCATTTGGTAAATTTTTTTCTCACAGAAAGAAATATGTAAAGAATTGTTTTCCTTTACTTCTTTGACTTAATATTCATCAGGGAATTATCTTTCTCATCAGAGAAATATGTTTTTACATTGAGGTACTTTAAATAGCAAATATTTGTGATAACTTAAGATGAGGTGAATGCCAGTTTTATTTTTAAATGGACATTACTGTAATCAACCTCTACTTAAAACATCATTTGATTTTAGTTTTATCTTTTTTTGAATGCTATCAAAAACAGATTCAGATAGCAAAAAAATGTATATTTTAAAAGAAATAAACATTCTCTTTTTTACAATGTGGACATGAGAGTTGTTTTTTTCACAGTGAGCTTGTGCAAAAAGCATTTTACTTCTTTTTTCCAAATATTCTTTTCTGCTCTGTGTTGTGCAGTTTTCAAACAAAATATCTGAAGTGATTTAGAGCTACTATGTGCAAAGCACTGTGCTAAGTTCATATGTTGCACCACTACATTTAGTCCTCACAATCAGCCTGTGAAGTCGCTGCTATCCTATGCAAAAATAAACCTCCATTATGTAAGTAGAGAAAGGATACAAATACAGGTGGTTCTGACTGCAGGGCCCAGTGTTCATCCTCTGTAATATCTCTCCAGAAAGCCATAATAACTTATTACGAGGCTTTTATTTCCTACTCTTATTTCTTAATTGTATTGAAAATGTAAGAAAATTCAACTGAGAACTAAGAAACTTGATGTTTAGTTTCAGTTCCTAACTAGATGTGTGATCTTAGGCAATTCACATAGCCACTCCGGACCTCGGTTTTCCAAAGAGTTTGAATGGGTGATCTCTGATGAGCAATGCTTCTGTGACTGAACTAAAACCTCTTCTTCCTAACAAGCTGGCAGTTTAAGAATGAGACCAGGACTCCTTAAGTAGCATGAAATAATCTCTCCCTCAGGTATCCAGACGATTGTCAAGGAGAAATCTGAAAGAAGTTGGGGATGCCAGTGGGAGCTCATGAGAGTTACTAACAGTACACAAGGGTTATGTCTGCAAAAGACGGCTGGATGGGTCAAAATCAAGACTAGGTTGATCTAGTCTAACCAAGCAAGGACATGGTGGACTGACCTGAATGGGACCTCCCTCGCCGCTTTCTGTCCCTTCCCTTTGCTCCTCTTTTGTTTGGAGCTAACAAAAATGGAAAATCCAAATGGCATTTGCTATGCTACCTCTGTTTAGAAATACCATAGAAATGCCACATACAACTCTACCAGTTCATCTCTCTTTGTAGTACCATCCCCAAAACTTGCCTTGTAAGGACAGAAGAGGCCAATTAAAGAAGAAAATCTCTTTAGAAATAGCTAGAATTTGGCTCTCCATACTTGTTAGGAACTTATAGCAAACATACTACGAGAGAACTTGAAAGTGAGATACACAGGCATGTTTGCCTCAGAGCCACTCAAGGCTTACCTCCTCAGGCCCCATGTTTGCCCACAAAGCTACCAATGGCAGTGCCACAGTATGACTTAGCAGGACAAGCTGCCCAACGACCCAGGATATCTGGGATATTTAGGTCAGCCCCTGAGTTGGGAAAATAGTCACGATGGTTAGGAACTTTCTCTGCATCCTAAACTGCCCTAGGAAAGAACTCTTTCTTTATTAAATTGACTAACTAAAAAAATGAGAAAAAAGAATAGTGCCTACTTCATAATGTTGTTGCTAGCATTAGATGAAATAATATATTTAAAGAACTTAGAAGAATGCCTGGTATGTGGCATGTTTATAATCCCCTCACTTCGGGAAACCAAGGCAGGAGATCACCTGAGGTCAGGTCAGGAGTTCAAGACCAGCCTGGCCAACATGGTGAAACCCTCTCTCTACTAAAAATACAAAAATTAGCTGGGTGTGGTGGTGGGTGCCTGTAATCCCAGCTACTCGGGAGACTGAGGCAGGAGAATCTCTTGAACCCTGCGCTGCCAAGGCTGTAGTGAGCGGAGGTCGCACCATTCATTGCACTCCAGCCTGGTGACAGAGCAAGACTCCATCTTAAAAAAAGAAAAAAAAACAATTCTGAGATTTCTGAAATAAAAACAATATTAATAAATTTTGTTGTATACATGCCGCATACCAGGCATTCTTCTAAGTTCTTTAAATATATTATTTCATCTAATGCTAGCAACAACATTATGAAGTAGGCACTATTCTTTTTTCTCTTTTTAAAAATGATCAAATTGAGACTTAGCTAAGTAAGGTTACATGGTAAATACTATCTGATGTAAAAAACATGAACTATTTATTTTAGGTGGCTTAAAATATGGTAAATCTGATTATTATATATTCTCCAAGTCAGCTACTTAGCAAATTAATATTAATAAACAATTTCAAGTTATAGAATTATGCAGAGTAAGTGTTGGGTGGCAATTCTCCATGGGTCTCTGTGTTTCTTTTTGCATATCTTGGGAGCAGAAGTACTGATTGCTTTTGTTCCACATTACCTTTTCAATAATATTGAGCGACCTTGGAAGATAAAGCCTCTGGAACAAAGAGCAGGCATGACTACCACCCATTATAAAAGATTTTAGGTCCCTAAATTCAGGGATCCTCTCCTCTCCTGTAATAAAATCCAAAGCATGGGCTGGTGGTCTCTGGCCCTCTTTGCATTATCCTGTGGGAAATAGTGGTCAGGCAGCCAGTAGAAAAAATAATGATACTATGCCTACTGCATTGTTCTGAGTAATAAAGTCCTTTATCTGATCCAGGAGTATCATGCCTTCTTCTAGCATCCATGAAACCATGACAGACTAATTTATTAGATTGCAAGTGCACTAAAATCTCAACTCTTCCAATAGTTTTTGACATTAAGCTTCAATTTATAAACTATTTTACTGGTTTACCTACTTTATTGGCTCAGGTAGATACTATTTAGACTATCACCAATAGGTAATAGACTCAACTTTATCTTTTGCTTTATCAAAAACATCATACTTCCCAAACTAAAATTCCATCAGGTCATATTTTTTTGTTTCTGAAATCGTTTTAACCATTTAATTGCTATACCAATTATGGGCAAAACACGCTTTTCAAAAAAGTTTTAAAAATTAGTATGGCCCCCAAACACAGGAATTTATACTCTGTCGGATTCTGATTCTCAAAATATTATTCTAGTAACATGCAACTATTATTGGGAGAAAGCTTAAATATTAGGGAACATTGTTGGCTTGTTCAATATGATCAGGTTACAGGAAGAAGTTAAAATGTATTTAAAAGAAGCACTGAATATAGCTAATAAAAAAATGACAGAGCAGATACATTGTGTATGTTTTTACAACTTACATTTACTGTCCAAAAATTGAAGGTTTACATAGATATTATTTAAATGGTGGTTTTTTAAGATTTTATACGTTTTCCCCACCCATAAAATGTTCTCTCTCAGGTATACAGTTTAAGAATTACTCACTTAAAATAAACAAATGAATATTCATTCTTCTTAAGCATAAGCCTTAAATTAATTTATAATAACAGACTTTTTTTCTAAGATTACAAAGTGCCTTCTAATGGCATAACTTCTCCTCTCATTTCTTTTTTGTTACTTCTAGGTATCCAGAGCTTATCTAGATTTAAACTTTATATTAAATAACACTAATCAGAGTTTCACTTTAAGCACTCTTTCTTTTCTCATGGCCATCTGGTGGATGATGTAGGAAATGTGTTTGCACAGCAACAAATCTTGCTATCTTTCTACAATTTAGGCTTTAGTTCAAACATAAGTTGAAAGTTGCTAGGATAATTCCAAATATTTTTGTTTTGCTAGGCAGATCAACTTGGTTGCAGTTATTCACAACCCAGAAGAACTTGGTGGTGTTACTCTATTACTGAGAAAATTGACTTTGTTTCAACTGAAAACTTGTAATGAATAAAAGATAGATGCTAATCCATAATTCTGCTATTTTTATGTTGTCAAAGGCCTTCTTCATATTTGGCACAAGCCCTCAGATCCTGCTAAAACTGAGGTGAGAAAATAAAAATGACCTAATTATTTGATACACTTCAATCTTTGGAAAATAGATTATTGGTAATATGAGACAGTTTTTTTCTTTGGAATGCCAATATCCCACAAGTTAAAAGGAAAAATAAAATTGTCCCAAGATTAACCATATAGTCTATTCTTAGAAATGTAGAGATAGGTTTGGATAATCCAAAGTAAATAGTTTATATGGTGTATGAATATATACATACACATATTTTTATATCAAAAATGTAGAAACATTATAAGTTCAACCAGTTGACGTTGTAGTTAAGGCAAATGAATAGTAGTCCCCAAAGAGGAAACTTTTAAATATAAAATGGAACATCTGCTGCCCTCTTTCTGGTGAGCAGGCAAATACTATACAACCCAAGAGATGTGGAGAAGGGATTCCTTGTAATGTTTTAGGACTATAGTGATGGGAACTTGCTTCTCCCTTTCATCTCCTCCAGTTTTAAAGAAAATGTCAGTGAATAGATTGAAAGCATTTTTATTGTTTTGCAAGGAGTAGGGAGGGGAGTAAATGTTGGATAGCTGAACATGTACAAACAATTCTAAAACTTTCTTTACATTATTTTGAACTTCATATTCTACGGAACTTTTAGATAAAATAAATGGTCCAACTGACCTGCCATACCCTTTTCCCACAAGCCTGTGGAAATGCTTGTGAATTATAAAATGGTCAATGGTAAGCAAAGTAAAACTTTAAAGGGAATTTGGATAATTCATCAGTTTCAATTAAATATCCAGAATTACCTCTATCATCAAAAAAGCACAAAATACCTTTAAAAAAATTGAACTTGCCCAGAATGTCTATAGCCATTTCACTGATGTCATTTTGCAAAATTTATCTGCAATTACACAAGATCAACTAGTCAACTTAACAATTTTGGTCAAACCACTGGTTCACTTAGTTACCCTAACATTTATTATTCAAAATTGTATGAACAGTGATTAGAAATAAATCTGGCTAATTGTTTATCACATAAAAATCCACTAAATGGTTTTACCACATATAACAATCAAGGCTCTTAAGAGCAGACTCTTATTTCAACCACTAGAAACTTTGTCTTGAATATTTATAGACTGCTATTTGGTTATATTATCTCAGCACTGCAAAGAATTGCAAATCTGGTAAATATAAAGTTCTTTTGGACTTGCATGTAACTGTCCAAGGCTCTCAAAATAGACGTGTGATATAAGTTAAGGCACCATGACCTTTCTCAGCACCGCAGCTTCCTGAGAACGGCAGTCAACAGCTTTACCTACCTGTGATAATAGGATCAAAGCAAATTCCTCCATCCCTCTATCACCAACAACCAAGTTCCGTGCAGAAATGTATATATGTAGTCATCAAAAATGTCATCAAGCTTTTATATGCTTCACATATTATAAAACTTAAGATCAGATTCATCAGTATAAATATAACCCAAAGCATACAATTTGAAAAAAATATATAGTATCACTGAGATTCACTTAAAAATTATCTAATGTGCCTGATCATGTGCAGATCACAAAGTTGAAATAAATTTACAATAACAAAAAAAAGGATGGGCATTCATATTTACTTGAAGCAAATGTATCTAGAATAAATGAAATCTAAAGTTTAATTACAGAGAGTGGAAAGTGCAGGATTATAATTTAGCAAGAATAATTTCAAGGAATGGTCTAGCACAAACATTTCTGTTATTTTCCTTTCTATGTGCAAATATTTAGTCTTTGAAATTTCTATTTTTAAACTCAAGGGCATTTGTTTTTGTTTGAGTCATGAATGTCACATATGATAATAAATCTGAAGCATTTGGTCTAGGTGTAAGAAAAAAATGTATAGCTTTGGGTGGGGGAAGAGCTTTGTGTTTGCCATGACTTGTTGGGCAGCAAGCAAAGGGGACTGCAAACTTTAGTACTGAATGTCCACCATGTGCCAGAGTTTACGGACTCCCTCAAGGCAAAAATGCAGTACTAAAAAGTTGAATTCCCAAAAGTTTTTTTGTTTTCTTTTGCAAATAATGAAAATGTCTGAAGTTACTTGTTCTTAAAATCAGAACTTGTTAAAAATTTGAAGGAAATACAGCGTATGATGGGCTGGCATTTCCGTATTTGAAAAGGGAAAAATAAAGCAGATGGAAGTAAAGGGTTCCTGGTCTGCCCCGAGGAGAGATCTCTGGCACATGCTAGGTGAGCTCTCACTCTACAGTAACATGCCAACTTCTACCTAGCCCAACAAAGTACAGCTATTATGTACAGAACTCATGCACTAAAGCTTTTTAAATGCAGGCTGTCAGTAAACAGTGGCATGATTATTAAGGGTTTTAGAGTTCATTATGTCAATAATCTATGGATTAGGGACTTTCACATGCATTTCAACTGCAATGATTTCAACTTCCCTTAGCACTTCTCTAAATGACTGCCAACTTTCCTTCTGGAAGGAAATTAGGTTAATATAAAAAAGCAATGTGAAATTAAAACATACCAAAGATTCGAATAAAGTTTCCATTCTGTCATGCACTCCCTCTGAGCCTCATGATGTAGAGTTCATAACAGGGATAACATTAGGGCATTCTAATTTAAAAGATGGCCAAGCCTACAGAATAAGAATTACCTCAAAGAGGATCAGATTTCAAAGTAAGTAATCTTGTATTCCCGTCAATATTAATGCCAATGAGAAGAAAAATGAACAACAGAAATGGTCAAAATAAATGTCCCATAGATAGGAGTGGTCTGTAGTTCAGGAAGCTAGACTCATTTTAATAAAGACAGGAGTAGAACTCTTAAAATGTATCAGATGGGTGATTAGAAAATATGATAAAGTTTAAAAACAGTGTATAAGAGAATGCAAAGAAAAACTGAACAAAATACTAAATATCTTCTTTCTACCAAAATGTCCTCTATATGTGAAACTGAGATAGCTGGGATAACTTCCACTATCTTAGGAGATGCTAATGATTCTTGGAATAGTGAAAGCCCCAAAGGAAGGAATAACATGCTTGGTTGCTTTTCTTGCTTTTGTTTGGCAACTAAGCCTTATTTCCTGTTGATCTGCAACAAAATGAAAATGACTTCCTGATCAACATTCCCCAAAGCAGTTTACAAACTGCACACTTCATTCTCTACTGAAATTTAGCTAAGATAGAGCATGGCAGTGTGCCAGTAACATTTAGCAACAGCACATATCAGCCTGGAAGGTGAGAGGCATGAATTGACACAGTCAACAAAAAAATACTGAGTCCTTGCAATGTGTAGCCCCCTAACAGTTTGATTTTTATAACCATTTTATCCAAGAAGTGAACTCTTCAGTAAGATACTCCATGGATTTCTTAGGATACCAAAACCTAAATATGTCCAAAAGAGCAAAAATGAAGAGAATAAGAGTTTGCCAAATATTGGTTTCATACTCCAAACTCAACTGGTAATGCAAAGTCTCAAAAAAAATGCATCTTAGTAACTTATCTTCTATTTATGGGGGGAAATGTACCTGCCCAACCAAGAGTCCAATGTCAGCATTTCCACTCATTCATTATTTTTTAATTCAGTATCTACAGAAGTTTTTTTGCTACACGCCAGATACTCTCCTAGGGACAGTGGTGACCACAGGAAGTGAGTGTTCTAGCAGGAGTGACAGGCAACATATAAACAGATACACAAACAAGAAAACACTATTGCTGCTAGTTATGCTAAAAATTAAAATAGGCTTGTGTAAAAGACCGTAGTTATGGCCATTTTAGATTGAGTGTTTAGAGAAGTTTTCTTAGAGGAGATGACATTTATGCTGTGATCTGAATGACAAGAAGAAGGCAATGAAGCAAATAAGTGTCAGGAGAAAAATCATTCTGGGCAGAGAAACAGCTGGTGTAAGGGCACTGAGGTGGCATTAAGTTGAGGTGTTGGCAAAAGGAAAGGACATCAGTGTGGAATAGAGTGGGTGAGGGAAGAACGGAATATAAGTTCCGATCACATAGAGATTTGCACCTGTATTAAGGAGTTTGAATTCTGTTCTAAGTGTGTTGGAAAGCCCCCACCACCAACTTTTTGAGATAGGGTCTTGCTCTGTTCCCAAGGCTGGAGTGCAGTGTTGCAATCATGGCTCACTGCAACCACTACCTCCTGAGCTCAAGTGATCCCCCCGCCTCAGCCTTCTGAGTAGCTGGGACTACAGGTGTGTGCTACCTTACTCAGCTACTTTTTAAATTTTTATATAGAAGGGATCTTGTCATGTTGCCCAGGCTGGCCTCAAACTCCTGGGCTCAGGTGATCCTTCTGTCTCGGCCTCCCAAAGTGCTGGGATTACAGGCATGAGTGGAAAGCTCTTTAAGCAAATGAAGGCCATGAAGTGATCTAAGCTTTTTTTAAGGATAACTCTGTCTATTGTGTAGAAAATGGATTTCAGAGATGGGGTACTTTTTAAAGCAGAAAACTATTTCATCGTTGTGAAAGCAAAAATATCAGCTGAAGGCTACTGCAGTTGTCAATGGTAGAGATGGTGATTGTTTCAACTTTGTAGAGATAAGGATTAATGGAAAAATTGAGGATATGTTTTGGAGGTTGGATTGCCAGAATGTGCAGGTAAGCTGAAGGGAGAAAGTGAGGGAAAAAGAGAAATCAAAAATAACACACTGATTATAGATCATGCATATGATAAAGTGACAAACATAAAGTAATGCAAAGGTGTAAAAAATGAGAAAAATAAATGACTCACATAGAATTTTCAGTGGCACCAAATAACCTGAATAGTTGTCTATCTTAGATGCAGTTTTAAAAATTAGTTATTATATTTAAGAAGGTATTGGAACAGAGGAGAAAAGAGGAAGGATTCTCTTATATGATGAGAAACATAAATGAGAAAAGGCTATGGTTGAAAGTAGGATGTGTGGTTAAAAAATTAAAAATACTGATTTCAATTATCATGGTGGGAAATGAGAACGGCCAGATACCTGGATGGTTGAAGAGACATATAAGAGAAAGGCAATACATACACACACACATGCACCACTCCCCGGAAGTTGCTTCTATGAACTTAAATTTTAAGTGAAGGGATCCATATTATTTGAGGCCAACCAATTTGTTAAAAGTACCCAGAGGAGAAAAGTCCAAAGGCATATCTTCATCCTGTAAAGTGGTTGCTTATGGTAAATGAGCAGGAAACAGAATTAAGAAAGACAGATAGAGAAGGTAAGAAAATTTGACAAGAAAATATTACTATTTGGTATATGTGACCAGACCTGCTTATAAGCTATGTCCAAACAGATAGGCCAAATAAAACCTATGCACCTTCCTACAAACTGAGACTTGCCAAATGCCATATAACTTGTGCTACTAAGCACTTATTTGGGTAGCAGCACCATCGCTGGAGGAATTCTAAAGGCAATGGAATAATCCAGAATTGGAGGGAATTCACTGCAACCACTGAGACAGTCGAGAAAACCAGGCTGGAGAGAGTAAGGAAGTTCCTGGCAGCGTCTTCAAGACAGCAAGCTTTGACATATGATACTCTAAAAGGGAAAGATCAATCTTTTCATACATTTTGCAATACACGTTAAATGCTCACTAAATACTGATGGATCAAATTGAACCATCACTGTTTCTTCTGAACTGAGACAGTTACTGGTTTGTTTGCTAGTAACAGCAAGGATAAAACTGAAAGACTAAAACATAATACTACAGCAAGAAAAAAAGATTCTTAAAAACTATCAATCATTTCATTTAGGCACGACCTTGAATTTTTGCATATTTTCCATTTATCTCCGGCCATACGCACTATCTTCTCAAAGGATCTTAAACATTCAAAATGGTTTTCTAGTTCTACTCACCATATTAACAGGACAAGGTACTTAAAATGATGCAAGTTCAAAGATGTTTCTATGACAAACCTGGTTTTAAAAACTGCCTTGGTGATTCTGCTGGCGATGTCTGTTAAACACATGGGCTTCATCCGCCCTAAAGTTTCCATCAAAGAAATCTTTTATAACCCAGCTTCTAGTGATGTCATAAGAAGTGATACCCACCAACAAGGCAGTAACAACAGAAAAGAGCAAGGATGGTGGGAATATAGACTTCACTGGGTGATTCCACTTTATTCTGTACTAGGCCCTGCCTGACCTGCTGGGAATGAGGTAGGGAACAAGATGTGTGAAGATCTTGAGCATGTAGAGCTTATACTCAGTGGATCAGAGGGATGAAAAACAAGTGAAGAACAAGGTAATTAATAGAATGATTCCAGAGGGCACTGAGCTCTCTAAAGAAAATGATACAGGCTAAGGGGCTAGAAGGGACATATAGAGAGGTGAAGGTTGGAGAATAAAGGGCCCTTGCAGGCTTAAGTGGTCAAGAAGCCCTCTGTGAGGAAGGAACATTTCAGCAAGGCCTTGCATAAAGAGTAAGCCATACAGAGTCACGGGATTTTGGAAACAGAAGGGACGTTCAACAGACGGGAACCCTGAGGAAGAGACAGCAGAAGGACAAACACTGGTGTCCCAGGATTTGTACCTGGGAACCTGCCTCACCTGAGTTAACTGCAACCATCAGCCACAAAGAGGGACACACTGCCAAGCTATGAGGGCCGGAAGACAGGCACTCGCTCACTGAGGCCCAGCAGTCATGTCAGGTGAGGAATAACTGGCCAGTGTTAAACCCAGGGATGAAACCAGATGCTCTGACGTCCATTATCAGATGAGACAGATTAGAGGCTCTCCAGCTCACCCAGCCAGTACCCGTGATTTTAGGGGGAAGGAGCTTGGAGCTCAGCAACATAAAGGCATACATGACAAAGCCGTTCCACTGAAGGAAGCAATTTGAAAGGTAGGAAGTGTTCCTACAGAGGGAGGATGCTTCCTGACTTGCTGGACTGAGATATCCAAAACAGAGTGCTATAAAATCTCTGGGGAGATTCTTAATAGAATTGCAACAGTGTGGTGTTTATTTAGATGGTTTGTTATCTGAGCTCTCTCTGTACACTGTCAATAAGTCAACCAGTGTTTATGAAGTGCCTACTGCAAGTCCCTGGGAACCTCAGAGACCAATAAGATGGAATTACAGTCTTCTGGTGAAACCAAAGACTTTGTTTTTTAATGTTACTTTCTCATCTCACTTGAATTATAATTATTTTTATACTTTTCTTGTACTTATAAAAAAGTTCTTCATGGGGCTTATATAAACACAAGTTTATGAACAAAAATTACTTTTTGCTCATTTTTATATCCCCTACGTAGCTGTTTTTAGTTTTCTTGTGCAAAGTAGGCAATGGATAAATATTTGTTGAATTATACAGTTTTCAAGAAGCTAACAGCAGACAGCAAAGCAATCTGAAATATCTCCCATCAGAAAAATTCCTAAAATTTCTGTACTATGCAAAGAAGTTGGGGGCAGCTGTTTACCAAACCCTCAAAGCTAATTCTTAGCTTCAGATTCATTCTCCTTCTGAAGCCCAGGCACCTAACCCTCAACAGTGTAAAATGACTCAGTGGATGCCTCTGCAAGCCAGACTCGAGAGAGAGTCAGGCTTGAAATGGAATATAAGCTCCATTCCTCCCTCTGCCAGAATGCCTCCATACTACTGAGGGTAGATGATGCAACTGCTCTGAGCCTTGGTTTCCATGTTTGTTGACTGAAATGCAACAGTAGTTCCTGACAAGGCTGCTGAAGGGTAAACAAAGATGCTGCATGAACATCAGGACATGTCAGGGCAACAGGACGATATTTCCAGTTATGAAACTAGAGACCTCCATGCTATCTGACTTTCCATCCCCATGTCCTATTAACCATCAAATCCTGCCAATCCACTTGCTGCATATTCTCTCAAATTTGTTCTTTTCTATCCAAATTGCCAATGCCTCAGATTATCCATTGTCAGTACTGTAGAAAATGAATGAGAGATACTGGAAATGGGTATGAAAGCAGTTAGACTGCGTCCCATCTAACTGTTCTCATACCCATTTCCAATATCTCTCATTCATTTTCTACAGCACTGACAATGGCACCTTTACAAACAAAAATGTTTCACTTTTCCAAAAAAAAAGTCAAATGGCTTCCCATTACCCAGAGGATGAAGTCCATGGCCCATGAGGTCTTTCACTCTCAAGCCCTGCACTCTGCCACACTCATTTCCTATAAGCTCCTCATCCTCTGCTTCATATTCCCAGCAAGAGCCTCTAGCTTAGGCCCAGGCCATTTCTTTTGCTAGGATGCCTTTATTGCCTCTCTGGTTGGCAAACTTCTACTCATTCTTTAAGACTCAATCTTCAACAGTGACAAGTGAAATTTGGTTGTGCACTTCTGTATGCTCATATTTCTACTGAAGACCATCTTAAATTGTTTTTACACATTCTGGAGTTTCCTAAGGGTAGAAAAGGAATCCTACATATATCTACAAGATATAGTACTGACCACAGAGCCCAACATCAAGCAGATACTCGGGACATGTTTTGGATGTGTAATGAACAAACAAAAACGAACATTCAAGTTGACTATGGTTGTTAATGTATGGAATTTGTTTCAAGAGAGAATATAGGCTAAATAGCAAATAAGATATGAATGCTTTTGACAATTTAATGGGTGCTAAACTTATATACAATAGGTCATTGTGTAAAACCTAAATAGTTTGAAAGTGTATCTTTAATCTGTTGAGGGGGACATCATGGACATCCATTGGCATGGATGCCTCAGAGTAATGGCATGTGCTGGATGGTCCAGGAACCTATGTAAGGATGCATTTTTTCTGTCTTTAATTTTTCTGTCTTTAAACACAAAAATAGCATATTACTCAGGAGGGCCTCTTTCCTCTGAAAACATGTAAATTTTGGTTTGGTCAGGATATATTCTGATCTGAGCACAGGAAGGGCATAGACAAGTGCTTCTCAAACCTTTATGTGCACACAAATCACTGTTTTCCCATTAAAATGCAGATTCTGGTTCAACAGGTCTGGGATAAGTCCCTGAGAGTGGTCCTTTCTAATGGACTCCCAGGAGATGTTGATGCCGCTAGTTCACGGACTGCACTTGGATAGCCAGGTGATGGGTCTGTCTCTTCCAATCTCGTGATTCTCATGTATTTTTATTTTGAAACTCCAAAAATATGAAGACCTATCATCTGGTAGTAGCAGCACTAGGATTTTCATCTCTAGAATTTTGATTGTTAGAACTTTCTGATCTTTAATTGTCATTTACTACCAAGTTTTAATATTTTAAACCTCTATTTAGGAGAAGTATGAACGAAATAGGCATTGCTCATATCCTTTTTCTTTAAGGACCATTATTATATCCATACTATTTCAGTTTTCTCTTTCGTCTACCTTCTTTTTTTTATTATTTTTTTTATTTTTGAGGCAGAGTCTTGCTCTGTTACCCAGAATGGAATATAGTGGTGCAATTATGGCTCACTGCAGCCTTGACCTCCCAGGCTCAAGCAATCCTCCCACTTCCACCACCTAAGTAGCTGCAACTACAGGCACATGTCACCATGTCTGGCTCATTTTTTTGGTTTTGGAGAGATGGGGTTTTGATTGGTTGCCCAGGTTGGTTTGGAACTCCTGGCCTCAAGCGATCCTCATGCCTTAGTCTTCCAAAATGCTGGGATTACAGGTATGAGCCACCGTGCCCAGCCTATCTTTTTTACATTACAAAAAAAAGCTTATTCCCTCAAGTAGTTTGTGTTTATCATAAAGCGCAATAATGAATCAGTGGACTACTCAGGAGCTGGTGACAAGATTCAAAATTACACCAAAGTTTCTAGTTGTTCATATACTTAATAGAGTTTGCAAAACTCTACTAATAAATAAAATGAGATTAAGAAGAAATCATTTATTACTACTATAGAATAATGAATTGCATAGAGTAAAAAAGTGATGCTTCATTCTGTGGGCCTAATCCCACATTTACCCAAGTATTTGATGGTCCGGAAGCTTCAAATTCTCTTTCATCCTTACACTCAAGGTCCCCAGCAGTTCTTTTGATGGGTCAGCACTAAATCCTAAGTATTTATTATTAAAGGATAATAAATACTTTGTGGTGACCTCTAGTGCCAAAGCACAAGACATCCCCAAAATAGTAATTTAAAAAAAACTATAATAAAGCTAACATAATCCACAGATAGATTAATGAATATTTCCTTGCTCTGGAAATATTATTTCAAGAAAAAAGGGGAAGGGCACACAAGTATGCAGTTAACTTGTTTTTGTAAAAGAAAGTAACTTAAAAGTTACCATCTTTATTTATTATATGTATTTATTCAACCAGCCCTCTTATAAAATCTAAGGCCCCCCAAAACAAAAACACCTCTGGAAAGATTAGAAAATATTCTCCAAAGACAATGGTTCCTGACAAGTAATTTGAGGGCTTGTTTGGAGGTTCTAGCAGGGGAGCATAACTACTTGTATACTTTTGACCAAAGACCAGTCCTCCACCATCGGGGATGGTTGTCCTCTTTGACACAGCACGCAGCTTTGGCAGGGACATACGTGGAGCAGGGAGGGAGGAAGGGGACAACCACCTAGCCAGCCAGATCAGCCGAATCAAGCCTGGTGATCAAAGGGGTGACAGATGTCGCAGCCAGATTGCCCTCACATCCACAATCTAGCAATTTGGAGAAAGAATAGTTAATATCATTTCCTTTTCTTTCTCTCTCTGTCTCTTCTTTCCTAGCTCATAGCTCAATGTCTCAGGTGAACTCTTCCCATGTCTGACTTTCTGGTCAATTCGGGATTGAGTTTTTCTCCAAACACCTGAATGTACTTTTTGGTCTGTTCTTTACTGCCCCCTGCCCCTCAATTATTATGTAATTTTTATTATTTATTTATTCATGCACTTAGTCATTTATTCAAGTTCTGAAACACTTGAATAAATGACTAAATGCATGAATAAATAAATAAATACATGAATTTAAAGGCTGCCAAAGCAAAATAGAAAAAGATCACTCAACTTAAAGTAAGATCTGAGTCGAAGATCTGAGTTGAAGAAGTCCTGATTAAACCATGATCGGCTTTGGTACTTTGAGTGAGTCTCTTAATCCCCTTCAATCTCAATTACCTCATCTACAAAATGGAGATAATTATTCCCAGGATTGTTATGAGATTAAATGAAATAATTGATATGAATGTTCTTTTAAATTTAAAAAGGTTCTATTTATCTTCAAGTAGTGTAAGCCCGTTTCACAAACTAGGTGCAACATTTTATTCGGCAGCAAAAAACATGTCTTGACTTGCTCTTAAAACAGAGATATGTAAAGGAGTTTCAGCATCAGATTATTCCGTCTTTATTTACCTAACCTATCAGGTAAAAAGACTAGTACCGTAATTCAATTAGAGATTGACTAGAAGCACAGGGTAAAGGTCAAGATGTTGCATTTAAAAAAAAAAATCACAAAATAATAGTATACTCTTAATATGCAGTTATCCTTCATACATCTCATCTGAGGACATCAACATTGTTTAATAAATAAAGCCAGATCAACACTAGTTCAAATCGGGCTTTTTAGGCATTAGATCTAGCAAAGGATTTAAGATGCATGTGTTGAGATCAGAGCACTGAGGATCAGGATGAGTTCCTGGGATGTTCTGCATTATTATTTCTGGATTAAGAGATGATTAAAGAAAATAACACTTTCAAAAGGCAAACGACACAGACAGACCCCACAGTCGTTTTCAATGAAGAGTTTATAGCAAATTGTGATGAAATAATATCAGCATGACAAACCACAAGCACTGACACAATATGGGAATTCAGACCCACAATTATGTAATCCTTTTCCCCCCAAGGAAGTAAGATACACAGTTAGGTGTGGTTTTTCTTCTTCTCCTGTTTTTTCAAGGGAAGCACAGAGGAAAAAGCTGCAGCTGGCGAGTGTCACGGTCAACAACATTCAGTGATCATTACACAAGATAGAGTCTACCAAGAGAAAAAGAGGTCTCTAAACTGCCTGATTGTTGTCATTGCTTTGTAAGTGTGGATAAACTTTAAATGTGGATTTTTTTTTAAAAAGTACACACTGAATTTGGTGGCTGGAGTGTTAATATGAGTATCTGAACAAATACTTCCACTGTCTAACTTATTTTTCTTATTAAATTTTAAAGGGTTTTAAACTTTTCAAGCTTTGGAATATCTTTTCTTATATATGTCTACAAGCGCTCTCATTTCTCTGAAATGTACAATTTCATCGAATTTTTAAAAAATAAACTTAAAAATAATTTTAAAAATCTTAGAACTGATCTAACTTCAACTCTTGCCTTTCAAGAATGCCACACAATTAACATTATAATAGAATAACTTGATAGGTAAATCACTACTAATTGCTATTAATTTCACGAGGGATCCTGAAGCTTATTGATTTTTTAGTGATTGCAGCAACCATACATATTGGAATATGTTTTAATATCATGAGTTATGTATCTCTAATAAACTTCTAAGTTATTTTTCTAATCCCAAATTTTCTTATTGGACTCTATTTACAGAAGAAAATATGTTTTATTATTTCCTTTTTTTGAATAACTTGTCACCAAGGTATGTGAAAGGCTTTGTCGGTTACACACATGTGCTCACACACACACACACACACACACACACAAAGACAGAAAAAGAGAGAGACAGAGAGTGAGAGAAAGAGGAGAGAAATTAAACTCAACAAATCGCATATCTTAGAACACTGTAATATCCAGATTTGAATGACTGGGTTAGTAGGACTAACTAAAAGGAGGGCTGAAAAGAGAAAATTTGCCTTCAAGAGATGATTTCAGGCTATAAGTAGACTTAATAAAGCAAATTGATAATGTAATTTACCTTTTATGACTGGAGGAGTCTCTGTGCCAACGGTGGTTGGGGGTGTGGGGGAGTAGGGGAGGTTTACATCAGAACCTGTCATGTTCAGAGATTGATGTTCCACTTCACTTTCAATGATTTCCCCTATTAAAACAGACTTTAACCTTCTGGAAGGAGAGATATGCGGATTATTTATCACTGTTAGCCCTTTGTGCCATTTAGAGCTAGTGTTTTTACTCTCAAAGGTAAGTTTTCTGCTTTACCTGAAATAATCATTTATATATGAAAAAGTTTAGTTTCCCCTTTAAAAATTCCCTAAGAAGTTAACTATTACCAAAAACAAACAGTGAGTGCATAGATAGTCTACAATTATGGTTGTGTGGATTTACGTTAAGTAAGTGGTCTTCTGAATAATTAAATTGTAAAACAATTCTAAGCAAATTGTCTGGAAAAATTAAATTGACAACTAATCTCAGCTTAAGTTTTTAAACATTTTCATCAATTTTGCTTCTAAAACCAAAGAGTTACAACTTTATTTAAAAAGTTTCTGTGATTGCAGTTAAGTCTCTTCACTAAAACTGAATGTGAGATTTATCAGGAGTAGGAGGGTTACTGTGAGGGTTAAGGAAAGTGATGGATGTGGAGGTACCTTGTAAACAACAAGGGTTATACAAAGATAATAGCATTATTAATAAATAGAATCTCTTCCACTTCCACTGTAAAATTCCATGCATGGAAACAATTTTAACACTAGTTAATAACTGACAATATGACTGAGAAATAATATAATTTCAAAAGAAAACTTCAAAATTTAACACACTATACATGAAAAATGTTGACTAGAACTTTTTTTTTTGAGACAGAGTCTCACTTTGTCACTCAGGCTGGGGTGCAGTGGCACCATCTTGGCTCACTGCAACCTCTGCCTTCTGGGTTGGAGCAATTCTGCCTCAGCCTCCTGAGTAGCTAGGATTATAGAGGTGCACCCCCACGCCCAGCTAACTGTTGTATTTTTCGTAGAGCCAGGGTTTCGCCATGTTGGCCAGGCTGGTCTTGAATCCTGACCTCAGGTGATGTACATACTCGGCCTCCCAGAGTGCTGGGATTACAGGCGTGAGGCACCCCGTGCCCAGCTGTATAGAACTTTTTAAACTCTCAGATTACTGAAAGTCCCAGAACATAATGGGGCACATCTATTTATTCATAACAGAGGAATTATCAAATAAGTCTACAAGTTATTGAGAATCGTATTGAAAACAGTGACTAGTTTGAGAGCTCTTTGAGCTATTTGCTCACTTCTTTTCAATGCCTCTCACTCAGTAATGTGTTGTCTGCACTGAGGTCTCCGAATCTCTTAGAATTGTGATTTCAAAAAAAATACGTGTGTGTGGGTTTGTGTGTGTGTGTCTGTATACACACATAATACATTAAAAAAAACTTAAAAGCACTCTATACTGGGACGAGTATCATAGATAATTATAGTAGATATAATTATACATTTCAAATAGTTTTCTGGTTAATTTCAGGTGTTTTGTAAATGGCTGATTATAATGTCACTATTACTATTATTTTTAGAAACGGGGTATCAGTATGTTGCCCAGGCTGGACTGCAGTGGCTATGCACAAGGGAGATCATTATGTGCTATAGCCTCAAACTCCTGGGCTCAAGTCGTCCTCCTGCCTCAGCCTCCTCAGTGGCTGGGACTATAATTGTGCCACTGCACCTAGCAGAATATCATTATTTTTATCTCGCATTATTTTTGCTTCATACACTCTGTCACCTCTGCCATTCTTTATTGTTCCATGACCATCTGATATCCCGAGTAAGAGTGATTTTGTTGATTTATACAGTATTAACTAATATTCACAAAACTTGATTTCATTCTTTACAGATAAAAGTGACTATAAATAGATCTTCTGGTATTTGCTTCTTACACCATGATGCAATCTGTGCTCCTCAATAAGGCAAAGAGGGCACCCCCTTTTAGAGACCTCTGCTTTACAAGGTTGACACTATCAGAAGCTGAATATCTGTTCAGTAAGATTTTAGAGGCAATGGGCAACCTCTACTTCACTGTAATTAAAAGACAAGTTTTTAAATGCGAATATTCACTGAGCCTAACCTTGCAAAGATAATTTCAAATGTCCTTTTCTAATTCCTGGACAGCTTCTGATAGTGTCAACCTTGTAAAGCAGAGGTCTCTAAATGGGGGTGTCCTCTTTGCCTCAGTGTGGGGCACAAATTGCCTCATTATGGTGTAAGAAGGAAATACCAGAAGATCTATTTATAGTCACTTTTATCTGTAAAAAATGAAATACACATACACATACATATATATATTTATAAAATTACCCTTCTCTAAAATTTTGTCTTAAGCCATCTGGCTTCATCCAGTTATTAAAATATCTTTGCAAAATAGTAGCTGATATCAGCTTACCCATGTCCCATTGCAGAGATATTTTCATATTTATAGGGGACACTGGAAAAAATAAATTACTGTAAAAGTTTTGAAAAACTGTATTTTTTCAGATACGTTTTGATATGCTGAGAGGCCTTGGGAGCAGGGTGGCTTCCCTGGTACCTCTAAGGCCATCTCTCACTCTCATGTAACCCACCTGTCAGTTCTAGTATGAATCCTGCTATTGTGATCATTAGAGTGTTAAATGTTCATCTCTCATTTAAGAGGCAGTTTTCTTTTTCCATAAAAAGTAACATATTTTCATAACACCCACATAACTGACAATACCAGAGACTCGGGGAGGCACAGAGATTAATGACTGCTGTTTTTCCCCAGTTTACTAGGTGTCTTAGCTAGCACTGCAGTTTCTGATCTCTGCCCCACTGCTGGCAACAAATCTCTCTTCAATTACAAGATCCAGTGACTTATGAATCAATCTAAATTTGAAGCTTTTGATAATGAATTTTAGTGAATGCTGGAATTTAACGTAAAATTACAACAGCTATTGAGGGTGATCAACATATACATAATATTTAGACCTATATCATATATATATATATGCACACACACTAGTGTATCATTATGGGTAAGCATGTATTTATCATGTGCTTTTAAATGTATTTTTTAAAGAAGATAAGTCAAATGAATAAAGTGATTTTATGTTTGTGTGGGTTTTTTATAGGTCTGATAATTCTATCAGAAATGCATTTTATTATGGAATAAAATGCATAGTGTTGTGCCACAGGCTCAGTATCCCTATGACTTGCACTCAAAAGAGTCATCAAAGCCATCTCTGAGGTGTATATGGATTACTATGCTTTACTTTTCACTACAACATAATATAAATTAAAACCATCGACACACCAGAAAGCACCATACACTGGCAGCAGCTGAACTGGAGAACGTAATCTTAAATAAATCAATCAGGCCCTTTTATTCTACTTTTTCTCTCTTAAACACAGTATTTTCAAGTAAGTACCACAACACTACCCCCAACTGTCTGCCAACAGTTTGTCTGCCAACTATCAGGGCAGAGCATTGTCAGTCTTGCATATACCAATTTGTTCATAGTTCCTACATTATAATTTTTAAAAACAGTCATGATGATTTCAAGAACAAGATACCACACTTTACAGGTCTCATCAGGAGTTCAAATCTTAGTGCTTATTTTAGAAAATATTAATTTCAGTCTCCTATTTTTATCTACATCTGTGTACATAAGGACATTGCCTAAGAAGACAAGATACGGTGATTTTCAGTTGTTGATAAAACACATATTTGGATATAGTCCATATTTTTGGCTATGCTTTTAGACTGTGGAATATATGTTCTCAGAGCACACAGCTGGAAGAAGAGGGTGTTTGCCTTGATTTCCTCTTAGAGAGAAGAAACACTGACAGAAACTTGTACAGTCTCCATTTACTTCAGCTGGTCACTACTATTTGTGACATTAGCTGAAATCATTCGTTAGAAAGCAAACGTCCATGCATGTTGCGAACTTTTATAATTTGGTTTTTATATTTAAAAGTCTCCACGCTGTGGAGGCAGTGTCTAAGAGTTCCGTTCAAATAAGTTGACTTCCAGTCATGCATAATCACATTTTTATTGAGTACTCTCCATACTTTATATAACCTTATCTTTACTCCTAAAAAGGTTTTCTTTTAAATATAGAAAGACAGAAAATTATTATTATTTTTGAGACAGAGTCTTGCTCTGTCGCCCAGGCTGGAGTGCAATGGCATGATCTCGGCTCACTGCAACCTCCGCCTCCCGGGTTCAAGCAATTCCCTACCTCAGCCTCCTGAGTAGCTGAGATTAGAGGCACATGCCACCGTGCCCGGCTAATTTTTGTATTTTTAGTAGATATGGGGTTCCATCATCTTGGCCAGGCTAATCTTGAACTCTTGACCTCATGATCCATCCGCCTCAGCCTCCCAAAGTGCTGGGATTACAAGTGTGAGCCACCGCACATGCCGACAGCAAATTATTTTAAAAGAAAAATTAAAAGAGACATTTGATAAATTATACATTCATGCTACCTCTAGCCATATTCTTTTTGCAAGAAAATATTCATTTCAGAGTTTTCATAAGTGAGACTAAAAATAAATACTTCAGATAAATATATAAAATATTAACTGTGTTATGTTCAAATTTGCTACAGAAAAAATTAACAAGTGAAAATCAAGACCTGTTAACTAACTTACTAAAATAAATCAGTTTCCAAAGGATATGGAAATTATTGATAGAATAATGACATATAATCTTGGAAGTTTCTACGCCTTTCTTATAAACTTGAGGTTTGTGGACTTTAAAGTAAGTTTAAATCAAAGTAAACTCAGTGAGTTCCTTGAAAAAAAATGGCATTTTAATAGGGCCCAATATGCAGTTGTCCTATGGCCAAATTTGTCTCTTTATCCCAATGCAAAAAATCTAGAGAAACATTTTGCTAGTTTGCTTTTACACCACATTGATCAAATTCTTCACCCTTAATTTTTAAAATCAAAACAAGCAACACGTTTTTTAAAAAAATTGGGGGAATTAATGGTATATGTTACATGCTTTCCATATATTTCAAAAGAGTAAAATTCATGTCTTTGTTGGTTTGCAGTTTTTAGTAAAGGACCAGAAGGAAGGGGAACGTGTGGATGTTGCGTCTTTGGGTTACGTGTTTAGGAAGGGAGCAGCCAAGGATGCACCTGCTTTTAGCACTGGCTTAGGCACTGGAACAGCACATGTCAGATGTCATCTCAGAAGAGGCAAGAAATACGTGAAATGCACACAACCAAGGAAACATAGACTTAATGCTGAAATGGTATGATTCCAAACAAAGACATAACTGAGTTTATGGTCAACATACCACCATGTGATACAATAAAATATTAGCATTCTTGTTTTTCCATCACACACTACGTGATTATTTTTTAACAACAGCAGCAAAGTATTTACTTTTTTTTCTAGGAGGAAATTAACATGGAAGCATGACTAAGTGTCATGTAATTTTACATTTGTAATATGGTGGAAAGATATAGCAAAATTTATCCTAACTTCAGGGAATAAAATGCAAAGTATTTTTAAATAGAGTATTTAAATATTGGAGGACTTTGATTTTAAAATCAGCTTTCAAAGCAAAGATTTCGTGTGGTTTACTATTTACTATCAACTATGCTGTGGCTTCTAATAAATGATTATGAGCCTACAGGGGAAGAATAAGTTATGTTCTTTAGAATAATCATTCTAAAATAAACAATTAGAAGTTCTAGAAATTATTTCAGGGTCAAATGAATTAGTTTATCCTTGCCTTTGACCAGTACAGATGACTATGGGACATAATTTCTTCCAAGTGATTAGCTGATGGCAACTGACCCTGGCAAGGTTCAGTTGCTACTGTAGGTGTATGGCTCCCCAAAGCAAGACCTGACAAGAAGGCAGGGCGCCAAAAAGTGAGAAAGAGAGCACTGTTTGGTCACTATCAACCATCTTATCATGGAGAAACTAAGGAACGGAGATTTAAAAAATTTTAATTAGTGCATATGATGTGGAATTCACACTCTGTTCCTATGCTCTCCGTTGATTCAGACATCACTATTCCATTTCCAATATCTACTCATCCATCATACCACCAAAACACTATGTCCTAACAACGACAACAAAAACACGATCAGATTTAAAGTAAAAATTCTGACCTCTAGATAGGCTGAAAAGAACTGCTATAAAACAAATAAAGGAAGATAACAGATAGACTTTATTTCCACCTTTCTCCCTCCTCTTCATGTAAATAATTTGTTAGAGTTTTAAAATACGTATTTCCCCTTCCTCAACAAAGTCTGGTCGATAAATCCAAGTGAGGAAACTAAAATCTGAAAAGACAAGGTTCATGCAGCCAACTGGAAAAGTCTCTACATTAAGTTGACAACTGACCCACTGTGGCTATTTCCAAGGTAGCATTCCATCGGCCTGGTATTGGCAATGTTGTGACAATAGTCTTTACTCTTTAACATTCATACTTTACCACATGAATGTTAAGCAGTCCCAGGACAAATAAAATGAGGGTGGGGGCTTCTCTTTTCCTTAGAAGGATATTTTTCAATTATATATTTTGTTACATCTTGAGAGATAAAAGCTGTATCTGCAAGGGATTAAAAGATGTTTTATATTCATGGTTTCATTTCTGCTGAAATAAATGCGTAATTTATACCACACATAATTCATAGCAATTTAGGCCTATTACAGAGTTCTAGCTTCTTTTTTATGATAGTTACTAATTAAAGCAGAGTGTTACTGCCACACTGAGCCTAAGTCTTTGACATACAGGCTTAATGAATAAAATGTCCTGACACAAAAATGAAAGCAATAATGCAGACAAGACTGCAAGCTGTTATGTTTCAAGTGTGTGGTAAAGATTAAGGGCTTTCACTGAAGTGATGAACTGTGCAGAGAAGGACCTTGTAATTTCTTTCTTTAAAGGAAGAAGTAAGTGAACTTTTAGAGAATCTGAAATAGTACTAATTTCTGTAACTCCTGGGCCCCTCATTCCCAGTTATCCTTCTCTCCCCTCCAAGAATTTAAACTCCTAAGAGTCATTTTTGAAGAATAAATGATGGGGCATTTTAATATAATCTTGAATATAGGTTTAGATTGAAAATGGGAATTGGGACCATAATTAATTATGTTGCCAAGTTTTTTAAACTTTAAGAAGACAGGTGGAGGCAAATGACATTTTATAAGAGTTCAACCTTCTAAAGGTTCACAGATTAAAACTTCGGTAAAACGACAGTATCTTTTTGACATCTGATTAATCCCATATGCAGAATGACTGAAGAATTAATATCGTTTTGATGTTTTCATTTTCTGAAACCACTGTAATAAGAGACCGACATAAACTCAAACCAAGTATAAACACAATCTTAGCGAGGGTTGTGGCCTTATTATCACTCTCAGCAATCAATAATGAATAATCATACCGATCGCCCTCACTACACTTGGAATACACATTTGGAATACAAATATTCCCTCTCGGATCCATCTATCACTTCTTTCAAGATAATAAAATAATTCAATCCCATCAAATCCTCAGCAGCCTCTCCCTCGAGAGGGATGTTTTATCTGTACTTCTGTAAGCCCAGGGAGGATTTTACTTGTTTGAAGGGGGCGGAGAATGGAGCGGGCTCCTATTTATTTCCATTGATGACTCCCCTGGTTCTCAAAGGCGTTCTGGGACCGGGTGGGAGGAGGAGAGGAGGAGGTGCGGAGATTCCCTCCGTCAGAAAAGAAAAAGGGTTCAGGAAGCGAGGCAGGAGGAGGAGGGGTGAAGGGGGGAATGAGAGGGTAGTATGTTTGGAGAGAGCAGCAACTAAATGAAAAAATAAATTCTTCTTCATCGACAGATGAAAAGCAAATTTATCAGCCCAACAAAGTTGCTTAAAAGATCTGTGTAAAAAAAAAAAATTTTTTTTAAGGAGTAAAAAGCATAACAACAACAAAACCCCGAACACATATCAGGTTCATTTCCCGCTCAAGGTCTTCGATTTAGGAAGCCATCCGTACCCAACAGCAAGAAATGGACAGCGCCCCGAAGGGGGCCGGTAGGGGAACCCCGACTTCGCTGGAGGGACAGCTCAGCGCCAGCGCAAGGGTGCCCGCGGCAAACTCCGAGGAGTTGGTGCGGGGCAGGTCCGGGGAACTGCGGGAGCTCTCACGCCTGGGCCTGGGATAGGGTGCGGGAAGGAAGGGAAACCGAGAGCGCACAATGCAACGAAACCACATCCAAAATTCAGCAGTTTGCAAAGTGCCACCAAGAAAACAGCTGGGACCTGGAATCACTCGTTCGGACTCCTGGGTTGTAGGGGCCGCGGCTATTCGGCTCAGGAAAAAAGGTAATGCGGCTGAGAGCGAACCCCAACTCACGCGCAGACTGGAGGAAGGCACGAAGCCGAGTCTCCGGGCTGGAGCGGGAGGGGGCGTCCCCTCGGTGGCCGCTCTGCTCTCTGCAAGAAAGTGTGAGCCGGTCCCAGGCCACCTCGCTCAACCAAGGAAGTTTAACGATGCTCGCCTACCACGCAGAGGACAAATGAGGAGCCAGAGCTGTTGAGGGACGGCCGAGTGAGGCAGCCGAGCTCCCGGCCCCGGCTGCCCAGCTCCCAGACGCCCTACGGTAACCGGCGCGCTGCCTGGACCTCTAGCTTTTCGCCCCCCACACACAAGCCCTCCGCAAAACCCACTCCGGCTGACTTTCCCTAGCGGAGGGCGGAGGGCATGAACCTGGAGAGGGAGGCAACAGCCCTCTTGGCAGGCGGGCAAAGTAAGTGTCCAGGCCAAGTCCGGGATAAAGGCTCCACGGCTCCCGGGACCCCACAATACCCCGAGCTCCCCTCCCAGGTCTTCCCCGCCCGTGCGCTATCTGTCCACCTCCTCTCGTCTCTCCGGGCCGCCTAGCTTGGAAAGCAGCTTAAAAAAAAAAAAAAAAGAAAGAAAGAAAGAAAAAGAAAAAACAAAAACAACAAACGAGGGAAACCTGCTCCTGCCCCTCATGTCCTCAGCTCCTACGGATAGGGCGCCCTCGAGAAGCTTGTTGGACCCTTACGATTTGGGGGCGCACGCCTCAAGCCCCCATCTCAGATGACCCTTCGGGTGTGACCCATCCTTGTGCTAGGTTTCGGGGTGGCGGGCTAAGGCGTCGGGGCTCTGGGACTTTGCTTTCCTCTCCCCACTTACCTTAAAAAGATCTGTTTGTTTTTCGTAGGGAAAAGAGGAAAAATCCCTCCCAGAGGTGTGGTGTGCGAAATAGTCCACGTCCCCAGACCCTGCCAAGATGCTTAGCACCAGTATTCAGGAACAAGGAGCCTGGAGGGCGGGGACGGAGGCAGATAAAAGAGAAAAATTCAATCCGATGAAGTGTCCCAACTTTGCGGTCGGCACAGCAAACTTTAAAGGCGGGCGAGGGCGGGCTGCGCGCGGCCGCCGAAGTTGCTGCGAAGTGGAGCGGGGAGCGGCGCGCGGCTGGGGAATCCCAGGGCAGAGCCGGGAAGCGGCGGGAGGTCCTTTTAAACGGCGGGGAGCGTGCGGGGGCCGGGCGGCTGGTGGATGCCGCAGCTACCAGCGGGGCTGGCGCTGGCGCTGGCTTCGCGGGCGGCCAGGAGCCGCACAGGCGCCTGGCTGGAGCGCCGCGCGGGGTGCGGAGAGAGCCGGGCGCACGGGGCGGCAGCGGCGCTGGCGGGCGCTCTGCTCAGTTAGCTCTGCTCCCTCGCGGCTCGAAGCGGGGTGTGTTTGTTCTCTCCCGAGTGTCACTGCTGAAGCCCTGAGTCTCTTCCCCTCCCAGCACTTACCCCTCCCGCCTCACCGCTGCCCGCTCGCCCCCTCCCTCCTCTGCCCGCCGCTTCCCCCTCCGTCCCTCCTCTCCCTCCCGCTGCGCGCCAGCGCGCGCTCACGCGCGCACACACACACACACACACACACGCACTCATACACTTACACACACACACACTCTCTCCCTCCTTTTCTCCTTGTCGTCCTCCCCCCCTCTTTCTCTCACACACACCACCCTGCTCAGCGACCCAGCGCTCCCCAAACGGGACCCTCGCAGGCGGCAACGCGAGGGACACCCTGCTGTCCTAACCTCTCCGCCACTCGGGGAGAATGAGGGAGGCCCACCGCACCCCCCGGGCGAAGCTGCAAAACCCAGGAGACGCGCACGCGGGACCATCGCACTGTCAAGGAGACTGGGGTGCACAATAGAGGAAAACTCTGGGGTTGATTTGGAGGCAGGGAGGGGGACCTGTTAAATCCAGAAGGTTGGTGGTTGGAGGCGGAAAGCAGAGTGTGCAAACTGTGCATTTACGTCCCACTTTTCACCCGAACGCCTGCGTACCACAGCCTTCACTCGGGGAGCGCTTCCCCCTTGGCGCAGACCGAGCCTCCTCCGGTTTGAAACTCAGCAGCTGTTTTAACAATTGAAAAGCGGCCCTACAGTACCAGTGAAACCGAGCAGTGTGTGTGAAGCCATTAAGGCTGACTAGGTAATTATGATAAGAAGTTACCTAATTAGCAACCTGGCCTGGGCTTAGGAAAACGAAGGAAAAAAAAAGTGCTGTATGATTTAGTAATCTCATTTTTGCAACTAAGAACCTGGTTTCCAGCAAACCTGGTTTTACATTATATAAATTGTAATAATATATATTATTTATTAAGATATAGTGTCAGTATTGAAAACACTAGATCTATTATTGCCACAATGAAATTAAGGTAGATAATATGGAAATCAGCCTTACCCCGGTCATATTAAGAACTGTGATCTTTTTTGTTAAATAGCTGGTCACAGAGGGTGGACCAATGCAGCTCCTAAAGTTTTGTGGCTCCTAGATGAAAATACTGCAGGAAATGGATTTATGAAACCGTTTATATGTCACAAAGTAGTTTTGTAAAATTTTTAAACCCTAAAAAGGACATTTGAGATCACTGTGCAAGCATATTTTTTTGCAGATGAAACAATGAGGTGGGAAAAGTCCTGTACTTAGGAGATGTGATCTAGAGCAGATCGCTGGGTCATTCATTAACAAAAACTTATGAAGTCCCTGCTATGTACAGGTTTGTCTATCTTAGATGCTGAGATTTAGAGGTGATGGTGCTGCCTTTAAGGAACTCACGGCCTGGTGGGGAGACAGAGGCATAAATGAAAATGTGATTAGCACTATAGTAAGTGCAGGTACTTGGTCCTGCCAGAGCGTGGAAAAAGAAAAAAGCTAATTCCCCTTTAGAAGCTTCTCTTGGTGGAGATTTCAGTGTAGGGTTCTGAAGGACAAAGAAGAAATACAGGGCCAACAAGGATGTGGTGGGAGGGGGAAAGGCATTCCACAAACAGAGGCAAGTGAAGAGGTTAAGTGTCAAAGTACATGGTGTGTCCTGGAAACTGGGAAACTAGGTGTGGCTGGACTACAGGTGAAGTAATCAAAGCAAAGCCACACAAGGCTCTTTGGGTGTAAAGAGCCAGAACTTGCCTGGAGGTGGTGAATAGTTGGGAAACTATTAAAGGTTTTAAGGTAAGACAGATTTTAAGGTTTTTAAGTATTATCAGATAAGGTGTTTTAGAAGGTTTCCTCTGGTTTTACTGTGCAAGACAAATAGAAGAGAGATCACAGTGAGGGGGTTATTTCCAGAGGAAAAATTAGGTCTGAACTAAGGCCCCAGAAATGCCATTTGGGAGGCTGGGACAGCTCTAGAAATATTTAAGAGGTAGAATCGACAGGGCTTAGTGATTGATTAGACATAGAGGGTAATGGAGAGAACAGAGTCTAGACTGACTCCCAGTTTTCTGGCCGGGGCATCAAAGCAGGGATGGTGACACTAACCAAGAGAAACACATGGAGAGGAACAGTTTTAGGAAGAATGTAATGAGTTCTGTATTAAAGTTGTTGAGTTGGGGGTGCCTCTGTGACATCTGAGCGTTCTTCCCTGTAGGCAGCCAAAAGGGGAGTTCCTAGGAGAGTAGATAGGAGCTAGAAGGATACATTCTGGTGTTTGGCAAGCATGAGGGAGGAGTAAGGCAGCCAGGAAGAGAAGACTTAGGATGGGACATGGAAGAACATTAATGCCTTAGGCAAGGATAAGGAAGAGGACTCTGCAAAAAAAAGGGATGAAGACCAGGGAGGAAGGATAAGAGAGCAGGACTAAGAAGAGCAACCCCAAGGCACGTAATCATCAGATTCACCAGGGTTGAAATGAAGGAAAAAATGCTAAGGGCAGCCAGAGAGAAAGGTTGGGTTACCCACAAAGGGAAGCCCATCAGATTCACAGCGGATCTCTCTCAGCAGAAACCCTACAAGCCAGAAGAGAGTGGGGGCCAATATTCAACATCCTTAAAGCAAAAAAAAAAAAAAAAAAAGAGAGAGAGAGGAGGAGTAATGAAACCAAGGGAGGACAGGGCTAGTAACCAGGGTAGAATGAGGCAGACAGATCAACACAACCAGACTGAAAAGCTGCTGCTCCTCTTTACAAAACATCTTGGTAATCTTGACCTATGCCATTGCAGTTTCTACTGTATGTGTGTAAAGATCAATTCCCTCTTTGGTACAGTGGGGCGACACAATCTACCCCCATGCATTTCACAGGGTTGATTGGGAATTCAAATGAACCAGTGACTGGGGTATTGATTTCAAATTGCCATTAGGAAGAAACTGAGTGCTAATCATGTTAGAGAGACATCATTAATTCAGACAATTCATGACAGACCTGAGTATATAGACAGTTCTGTATGGACTCTGTGAAAGAAATTTTGATGAATTTTCATGAAAATTTATCAAAATATCTGTGTTTTTAACATCAGGATTTGAATACATCAATATACTCTGTCTTCTCAAAAAATGTAGCACCAATAAAACCAATGGCATTGTACATATTTATATTCACATATATATGTAAGTATCTTCAGTGTTTTCAGAGACTTGGGCAATGTGCCATATTAGATAGAGCATGCATTATTTAGCCAAACAGGCTTATATTTAATTCTAGACTCAAAATTTATTTGCTGTAGGACAAAACCTCTTTGAGCATCAGTGGCTTTTTTCAAATTAAAAAAATGGAATAAATTATAGTTGACTTACAGATGTTTGGTGAGGATTGGGTAGTATAACATATTCAAGTGTTTGCAAGATATTTACTTATTTATATCTGCATTTACTTTTAAACCAGGAAATTCATAAATATGCAATTGGAGAAAAAAGCTCAAAACTACTATAAAACCAAGAGTGAGTTTAAGTCTGTTTAGGAGAACTCCTACCTCAAACCTACGTTTTAAGGTAGCAGTACTCAAAGTGTGGTTCATAGACCCATGGGAGTTTCTGAGATCCTTTCAGGGGAGGTCTGCAAGGACAAAGCTGTATTCATATTGATTCTAAGACATAATTTGCCTTCTTGGACTGTGTTGACATTTGCACTAGTACAAAAGCAATGATGGGTAAAACTGCTAGCACCTTAGCCTGTTCAAAGCAGTGACACCCAACTATCCTAGTAGTTGTTGTATTTTTTACTGCCCCAAATGTCAGTTTCACTTAAGAATGTCTTTCATGAAGCAGTGAAAATTACTCAATTTTGTTAAATTTCATCTCTTGACTGTGTCTTTTTAATATTCTGTATGGCAAACTGGGAGGCACAAATAAAGCTCTTCTGCATCATACCAAAGAACAGTTGTTTGTCCTGAATGAAGACATTTATGTAATTGATTTGTGAGCTAAGCTGCCTGCTTTTAAATGTGACATATTTTTACCTGAAAGAACAACTGACAGATAAACTATTCAGACTTGGATACCTGGCAAAATACATTTTTTTAAACAAATGAATGAAGTCAGCCTGTCATATCAAGGCAAACAAACAGAAATTTTTATTTCCAATGAAAAATTTGAGCTTTTGAGTAAAAAATTAGCATTTAGAAAACTTGTATCTGTCATCATGAACTTGATAGTTTCCCAGTACTTAAAGTCTTTCCCATTAGATCGTGATCATTCAAATGAATGTGGTTTTAGGTTTTAGATATCATACAATGAAATGTATCAACATTTAGAAGATCTGCATAACTCAGTGAACAAATATTTTCCAAATGACTAATAATGCATGATGATCTAAAATCATGGATAAGTAAAGGGTCCACTCGAAGTGCAAAATAGACCAATGGGTTTTAATGTAACACAGTATGAAAAGTTAACTGATATGGTTTCATATTCCATACTGCAATTATAAGGTTTAAGAAATACCATTTGTTGAGTTATTGTGTAGCATTAAGGAATAATATCCAGAATTGCTTGAAAAGATTATTAAAATGTTTCTTCATTTTCCAACTACATATCTGTGCAAAATTGGATTTTCCTTATGTATTTCAAAAAAAACAACAAATCGCAACACATTGAAAACAGACATGATATGACAATTTAACTGTCTTTTATTAAGCCAGACATTAAAGAGATTAACAAAAATGTAAAACATTTCTTTGGAAAATGATGTTATTTTAATATGTAGTAGGCATACTATAGTTATTTAGATGAATAAATATTTTAAAGATTTCTGTTGTAATTCATATGTTGAATATTGAAAGAAATAACCTATATAACAAAAGCTCCTTGGGATCCTCAATAATTTTCAGACTGTCAAATGGTCCTAAGAATGACTGTCAGTCACATGGAATAGGCTCAGTCATGAAAGAAGGTTGAAAGATCATCAGAAGCTTATAATAATATTCTGTCTATAGATTGGCCATCACCTCAGTTGTATTATACAATACAGTTCTCATTTTACTCAAATGTAAATAGAGCCTTCTATACATAAACTTCTAGAGTATTACAGCCGACATCTCTACACTGGGGACTGCAGCAACAGAACCAATAGAAACAATCCTGCAAACCCTGAAGCTTGTATGAAACAGTATCACATCCTGGACCATACTAGCACCAAATAGTATTTTGTCTGTTGGTTCAGTTTCCATCTCTTCCTTACACAATTCAAGAAGTAGTTCTCTAAAGTCCCTTAAAAAGTAATGGTTATCTGTATTTTGATACTCTTACACACTTAACCAATGTAAAGTTAAACATCAAGTCTGAGTCACCTTTTATTCTTCTTGAGGGCATGCATTCACTTAATAAACATTTGCTGAGGACCTATTATATGCCAGCCCTCTGCTGCTGAGAACAAAAGAATAAATGAGGCCCTTGCTCTGAGGAACCTTTTTTTTTTTTTTTTTTTTGAGACAGAGTCTCACTCTGTCACCAGGCACCAGGCACCAGGCTACAGTGCAGTGACACAACCTCGGCTCACTGCAACCTCCACCTCCCGGGTTCAAGCAATTCTCCTGCCTCAGCCTCCCAAGTAGCTGGGACTAGAGGAGCACACCACCACGCCCAGCTAATTTTTTTGTATTTTTAGTAGAGACGGGGTTTCACCATGTTGGCCAGGATGGTCTCGATATCTTAAGGGAATTAGGTAATGCGCAAGTCCATGAGCAAGGTGAGAGTGCAGCATCAGGACAGGATTATTGGAGAAAATAACATATAGAGGTCCGAAGGATGTCAGTCTCCCAGGCTAACAGATGGGGGTGTGGGGTAAATGAGGGTTTGAAGGAAGAAAGAACAGCATGGACTATGACATATTCAGGAAATGTTATGAAATTAACCATTACTTTAAAAATCACCCTAATTTTAAACATAGACATGAGATCAACCAATTTTCCTTGTTTTAGTTTGTTCAGGAAGTAGAATGGGATGTTTTAAGATCATTAGGGTACATTTAACAACATCTTACTTAAATCAGAATTGCCACTATCTTACAAAAAATGGATTAAAATGAAAGATTAAAAATTATATTTAAGCCCTCAAATGCAATTTACTTGAATTTCCAATGATTAATTTAGGACATTGAAAAAATAATGTAATTCTTTCTTCAAGGCACTGAGCACAGTGCTATAATAGATACAAAAAAATCTAAAATGTAGTATATGCCCAGAAAAGGTCTGTAAGATGAGTTTAGATAAATTTTCTTTCATTCCTTTAGACACTCAATATAATATTTATTAAATGCCTATTATATTTCAGATATTGAAGATACATTATCAAAAAGACAGATATTATTTCTGCCCTTAGAGAGCATACAATTTGATAATGGCTAGTTACTTGGCTTTTAAATACTACTTATAGCATCAGATGCCAAATGATAATAGCCAAAGGAGTGGTAAGAATTACAGGATGTAATTTATTCACCACTGGAAAAGGTTTAATTTCGTAGAGAAGAGGATGAGAACATCAAAACCACAGAAATGGTGTCCAGTAAAGTTTCCCAGGAAGGAAATACCAAAGTACATTTCAGAGGCAGAGAATAGAATCGTTTGGCTGAAATGGATTTTGCTAATGAAGTTAACAGAAGAAGAAATTGCATACCTAGGTTGGGCAAATTGGAGAGACCATGTTAGAAGAGTTTCGGGCTTCATCCTCTTGGCAATGAGTAAAACCTAAAGGAAAAAGGCAATAAGGCAAATGCCATTGGCTACACTTAAGAAGAACTCTGGTAGTTTGTAAAAAAGACATTCTCTTGATTGCAATTAATGGGTTCCTCTGATATAAAAATCCCTGATTTGTTTTCACTTCAGAGTTTATATCCACCCGTCATCCCATTTCTTGTGAACATTTTTACTAATTGATGTATTACACTGTGTCAATTACATGATGGAAAAACTAAGGTATTTTTTAAAGTGTCAATACAGAAAACATTTCCTAACAGCCTCCTGTTTTCTAGAAGAAGGAATCCACTAATAACGTTGAGTCTCAGCCTGGGTCCCGCAACTATTCTCTGGTCCAGGTTAGCTGACCAAAGCAGCATGGATGGCTGTTTTCAGGAGCCTGCACTGTATCGTGTAGCAATGACAGACAGTGCAAGCCTAAGCTAGCAGCAGTGTTGTGAGGGTACTAAAGCTATGCACACATGAAAATAAAGAGATGAAAAGTACTGGGCCAGCCGAGTATGAAAAGGACTGAAAGAAACGGGGGTGGAGATAGATCCTTAAATATAACAGAGAATTTGAGATTGTGTGATTAATACATTCCTATAATTTGAGTTCATTTAATAATTGCTTTATTTTCTACATCCCATGGCTTGTTTAGGCACAGCTAAAGAAGAAGAAAACTCTTTCATGTGAGCAGTTTGGCCCCAGTTCCCGATAGTTATGTGCTAGTGATATCATACCGCCTTAAGGCCACACAGACATAAAGCCTGGTTATTTTTTTAAATGTTTTGAAGCTGAATGGCTTCAGATGTAGTGGAAAGAACACAGACATCTGAGTCAGAGGTCTTGGGTACAGTTTCCTGCACCGACATTTAATAATAACTTTGTGACTATGTGAACTTGGGAAGTTATTTAATCTTTCTAAGGTTCAGCTTCCTCATCTGTAAAATGGGGATAGTAACGTTTCTCTGATAAGGTTATTGTCCAGGTTAAACTATTTTGAATATGCAAAGCGCCTGATATATAATAGGTGCTAAACAATTGCCTGAATAATAATCGCCAGTTCTTACTTCCTGGATTCAATTTACCTTCCAGTAAACAAAATATTGCCTCTCCCTAATCAGAAAACTTTACTTTGTAGTGAAAAAATAAAACAAAAGGAATCACTTAGACCCTGCTTGTTAGGATGGGCAAAATGATTAATTTCAGGTTGGGCAAAATGATTAATTTCAGGTTAGACAAAATGTAACAAATCAAAAACTCTTTCTTTTACAAATGTATTCCTAAAACATCCAGTGAAAAAGACATCATCATTTTTCACCGATGAGGAAACTGAGGTTTATGGCCTTCCGAGGCTGAGCAGGGGTCGGAGCCTCATCTGTCAAACTCCAAAGCCTGTGTTCTTAACCAAGTCAAGCTGCCCCAAGATATTACTTGGAGCCTCTATCAACTAATGTCACAGGTTTTTTTATTTGTTCCTTTTGGTGCTGTCATGTTAACAGGCGTTATTTAAAAAGGGATCTTACTACAGAATTTGATTTGGTGTTTCCTTGTTGGCACCATATAAGAGCAAATCTAACCACGGGTACTGTTTTCACAAAAGTATACCTATCCATCAATTCTAGCCACAAACCTCTAAGGTCAGAAGTCTCAAAGATTAAGCCAGAGGGAGGTAGAATGGTTCAAACTGATTTAGCTGCTTGAGTTTTCGCTTTTATTTGAAAATCATTTAAACCCATTGACACAGTATGAGTCCTTTCCTAAAGACATTTAAAAAATGAACTTGTCTATGAAAAGCAGTGAATAGGAGAGCTTACAGTTTTTAAAAGTCTCAACATGTGCAGCTCATAAAAAGTAGGCATATGATTATATACACCTTTGATTCAACCAGTTTCTATTACAATTAACCTGTTAACCCTAGAACTTAGTTATCTTTTTTTTTAAAGGAGGGGGATCTCCACCTTAACCTTTTGGCCATTTAATCACTTATTTATTGAGTGGTTTCTAAATACCTGCTATTGTCACTCATGGATCACTAGTCTTCCTGAGAGCAATCTTCAATAGGAATTATTATAATTCCCATTTTGGAGGTGATGCTACTGAGGCTATGAGAACTTGTGATATTTCTTGCCAAGAAATTTGAACTCAGGCAGTGCTTTTAGCTATTACACTCGCTCCTCCACTTTTGAAACGGATTCAAGGTAGTCACTCACAAATGTGGAGAATAAACTAAAGAAAGAAATAATCAGCCAAGTCCAGTCATCTTAACAACCATTTTTAACTATTTCCTAGTAGTTTGGGATATAAAAAAATTTCCCTCTAGAAAATAAAACTTTATTTTAAAATTATGTTAAGTTTTTCAGTGTGTGTTATCATATTCAAATGTATTAAATTCCTTATTGGATTAGACCGGTTAACACTGGATTTTGTCACATTTCTACTTTTAAATACTACGTCTAGGAAAGAAATGTGTTAATATTTACTTTCTTGTGCCAAATCAGATTCTATTGTAAAGCTAGATCAAAAATGAATCACTACCCTATAAAATGCAAAATTTGTATGTGGATTGTAATGAGAAACAGGGACTGTTCTCATTTTCTGAGCGCAACTTCTCGACTCTCATTATGCTCTGTTGAAGAGAAATTGCATTATTTCAGGTCATTTAAAAGAAGTAGGGCCATTTTTTTCCTAGATAATAAATGGTAATTAAATCACTGAAATGATTTTGGGAAAACAGTTTCCATATCAATAGTTTCTAATGTTACTCTGAAAACTTTTTGTGTTATAAAGGAAAAATTTGAATTTTTCTAATGTAAACTAAATGTACCCAGTCAAAATCCTCTCCATTCCTTCAATGTAATCCTTACATGTTGTTTTCCCATCCAAAAAGTATAACCAAACATAGAGCCTTGAATATTTATCTTTTGTCTCTGTAGCCTTTTATCCATAGCTCTCTATATTTCTAAGACCATAATTTCTATTAATGTGATAATCATAGTGGTATTCTATCACTTTCAATCCCCTAGCTTAAACTACTCAGTGAAACTGAGGGAATTCCTGTTTTGAAGAAACTGCAAATTTAGAAGGTGGACTTTTTTTTCCAATTAGAAGAAGAGAATAACATAATGAAAATTCAAATAGGCTTGAAACTCAGAGGTCATTTGAAACACTAAACTCAAAAGAACTCATTTGTACATCTGTCAAAACATGGGAAAATCACTCTGATTTTGAAAGGACTTTTCAAAGACCTTATCTATGTGGGAAATTGCACACTGACCTGTAAGGAATATGTAATTTGTGTTAAACAGAGTCTCATTCAAAGTCTAAGGATAATCTTATATCCAATCAATTTTGGACCAGAATTTTCGTAACTTATTTTGAGTAAGAATGTTCTTAAGGGAATAAGTCATACAAATCAAGCAGGACTCAAATGCCAAAAGAACTTCAAAAGCACCAGAAGTGTCTGGCTCCCTTTATCTTTACATCAGCAAACACATTTACAAACCTCCTATTTGCTTCTCTTCTGGATCTCAAGGTAAGTGCAGCAGGGCGCAATGTAGAAGAAACACAATAAAATGGAGGACAAAGGCATTGGGTAAGAGGAGAGAAAAGAGTGAAGAGAAGAAGAGACATTGGTTAGGACTTCAAATAGTGATAGGACAATAATTACAGGTAGGTAAAATCATGAAGGCTAAGGATAATTAGTAAAGAGCATGGAGGCAGAAGATACAAGAGATGAAGAAGGCAGGAAAACAATGAGAAGGAGTGCAGATGCGTTAGAAGAGCTGAGAAATCTAAGGGGAAACAAGTCACAATGTGTTACTCAGCACCAAAACTAGAAGTAATGCCAGAAAAGTGGGCTACATAACATAACAATTATGAAGAAAAATGGGAAAGCCTGAAGAGGACAGAGAAGAGTCCAGAGCAGTGAGATGAAAATGTTTTGCAATCTTGTACCACGATACATATGCAACATCAAAAAGCCAAAATTTGTGTGATGAGAAAATATTAACAGAATGGAGAAGTGCAATGACAGTGATGGGCGTAAGGGTAGCATATTTCCAAAGTTGCCATCTTGCTGCTGGTTAGTTAGGAAAGCTTTAAAACGTTGCTTGATTTTTCACGGGCAACAGAAAGCTGAAGCAGGGAGGATCTTAAAGTTAGAGGGATCCTTTTGACAAAGGAAAGAAAGTAAATTGAATTGTGTATTTGTACCGCGTGAGATTTGAGCCAATATGCCTTAAAGCAGGATTTCCCAAAAGTTTTCTATATTTGAACACAGCCTCTAGTATTACTTAGTTGATTGATTTGTTTAAGCTGTAGTTCTCCTTTTTACTAAACAGCTTATTTAAAATTAACAACTTAAATAGTAATATATGTTTTATGTGCTGGTTACCTTTTTTTTTTTACCTCATACGTATCAAACAAAGTATTTGCTATAGAACCACCTAAAATAGTATCTCACGCTCCCCTTGCTTTGCATGCATGGGAAGTGTGGTAGTCCTACGCTAATATGAAAGGAAAGAAGGATCTTGTCTTATCCTTCACAGTAGTGGGAAACCCTGAAAGACTCTAAGGAGGGAAGAAATAGAGTAGAGCAATGGGCAGTGAATCACAAGGCCTCCAATGGGGTAAGGCTGGAGAAGCGGGTGCAGAGAAGAGGAAATGGTCTCTTGAGGCCCAGTATGGAGGCTGAACACTGTTATTTCTGTCTCATTTTATTGGTCTTACAAAGCAACTTATAAGGCTGGTCCAGATTCAAGAGGCGAGGAATCAGTCTCCATCCCTGATGAAAGAAACTGCGAAGAATTTGTGGCCATTTTTAACCCACCACAGCTTCTATAATTACATGCTCAAAAGCTCAACAGAGAGTCACTGACATAATTCAAAAGAGGTGATGTTAATTTGGAATGCCCCCAATTTCATGTACTTTTGAAGATATAATATGTGTAGAACTGAGCTTTACAGAATTAGGTCAGATAGAAGAGGATGATATCTATAGTTTTATTCTAACTCTTATTTTCATTTATCATAGATCCCGACATAGGTATACACACTCACAGAAACACAAACAGCTACTGGGCTAATGTGGGATTCTGGACTACCTTTGTTCATGTGAACCAGACCATTTTTATAATATGAATGACAACGACCAAATTAAAGGCCATCTTAATTTATTTTAACTAAAGAAAACACACAATTTCTTGGTTTTGTATGGCATCTCTCAACGGGTGAAACAACCAATTCAAGCATCTGAACAGAAAAAAAACTTCATTTAAGACAGGGGAATAGTTCCATTTTAGAGGGGAGATAGACAAATGATTTCTATTCTACTTAATTAATTTCTCATAAAAGTGATAGGACAGTGTTTTATTTAACTCTTTCTGGTACTGTTCCCTCAAAAGTATACAAGACAATAATGTCAACATTCCATTAACAAGTCTTTGAAGAAACGGGAAAGTTCACAGGTCTTTCCGAAATAATGTAGAACTTTTCATTTTTTTGCCTCATTGCTAGGGTTTAGATTTTCTTTTTCTGCTTGTTCACCTGTTTTTTCAAAATCTGAATACCTATGAGGTTCCCTTCTGAGTTTTATGTAACATTTTGTGGCCAAGGTTAAGCTATTTTTACTTCATTTTTAATGCGCTTCTCCCTACCCTGCTTTGTGGTATTGGGGATAAACTCTGCAAAACACATTTCTGCTTTGCCAGCTGCTCCTGTTAGGCTCTGCCAGTCAGTGATTATGGAGGGAGAATGCAAGGGTGGAGGTGAGAGAAATAATGTATTTCTTCCTCAGTACCTCCTAGTTTATTCCTACTTCTGTTTTTGAATCCTCTTCCTGTCTCCCTCACTGTAGATGTAGTTATTTGCTTGGCAGTGGCAGTATTTTGTAGAAGCGGCTGTTGACTCCAGTTCACAGTTTTCCCAAGCTTTAGAACCAGCTTCATAACAGTCCCTTGAAGACATCAGTGCCAATTTACCAGTGCCCTGTCCTCGAGGTCGAAGTCTGTTTCGCAGCTCAAAGGCAGTAACACTAGCCTACCCAGGGCCTCTTCCTCGGAGATCAGTTTCAGCTCCATAGAGCCCCTCCATGCTTCTAACTCTTAAGTTTCTGGGTTTTGACAATTCTGCCTCTTCCCTTCGCGCTCCAGGACAGGGTGTAATTGCTTTCTCAGTTGATGCCTCTGTTCCCTTTTGCTTTTAGTTCTTTGATACTTGGTTACATAGAATTCTCTCAGATATGATTTCTCTCTTCTGCTTGGACCATAATACATATTGTTTCCTGCATAAAGGAAATTCAAAATTTTAGATTGCCTTTATTCTTATTGGTGAAATTTTATTCATAAAGTGACTAAAGGTTCTACCAAACATTTAAAGAAGAATTAATGCCAATTCTTCTCTAAGTTTTTCAAAAAATTGCACAAGAGGTAACAGTTGCAAATTCATTTTATGAGGCTAGCATTACTGATACCAAAGCCAGACAAAGATACCGCCGGAAAAATATAGGCTGATGTTTTTGATGAACACAGATGTAAAAGCCCTCAATAAAATGCCAGCAAAATAAATTCAGTAGCACAGGAAAAGGAATATAAGCCATGATCAAATGGGAGTTATTCATGGGATGCAAGGATAGCTTAACGTACAGAAAGCAATAAATGTGATACAACACTGTAACAGAATAAAGAATAAAACACTGTATGATCATCTCAATAGATGTAGCAAAAGCATTTGATGAAATCCAACATCCTGTCCTGATAAAACACAAATAAGGTATTAGGAATGCATGTCAACCTAATAAAGTCCATTTATAACAAGCCTACAGCTAACATCATACTTAATGCTAAAAAATTGAAAACTTTTTCTCTAAGATAAGAAACAGGATAAGGATGCCTAGTAAACTTTTTATTTAACCTAGTACTAAAAATTCTAGCAACGGCAATTAGACAAGAAAAATAAACAAGTGGCATCTAAATTGGAAAGGCAAAAGTTAACTGTCTCTGCTTGCAGATAGCTTAATCTCATGGGTAGAAAACCCTAAAGATGCTCCCAAAAAACTCTTAGAGCTAATAAATTCAGTAAAGTTGCAGAACTTATAATCAAAACATAGCAATTGGTAGTGTTTCTATACTCTAACAACAAACTATCCATAAAAGAAATCAAGACAGAAAATTCCATTTACAATAGCTACATTTAGAAAATATTTAGGAATAAATTTAACCAAGAAGGTGAAAGATCTGCACACTGAATATTATAAAACATTGATTAAAAAATTGAAAAAGACACAGATAAATGGAAAGATATTCCATGTTCATGAGGTAAAAAAATTAATATTATTAAAATAGCCATAGAACTGAAAGTGATATACAGATTCAATGCAATATTCATCAAAATTCAATGACTTTTTTTTACAGAAACTGAAAAAACAATTTTACACTTCATAAAGAGCCATAAAAGACCCTGAATAGTCAAAATAATTGTAGGCAAAAAACCAAAATGAACAAACAAAAAACAAAGCTGAAGGCATTATACTATCTGATTTCAAAATATACTACAAAGCTATAGTAATCAAAATAGCATGGTATGACTTTAAATCATACAGACAGACCACTGCAACAGAATGGAGAGCCCCGAAATGAATCCTTGAATTTATAGTCAATTGATCTTCTAGAAAGTTTTCAAGACAACACTATGAGGAAAGAACAGTTTCTTCAATAAATGGTGTTGGGAAAACAGAATGTCCAAAGACAAAACAATGACTTGGAACTTTATCTCATATCACATAGAAAAGCCAGCTTTAAATGGATTCAAAACTTAAATACAAAACTTGAAATCACAAGACTACCAGAAGAAAACAGGGAAAAATTTTCTTGACATTGCTCCGGGCAATGGCTTTTTTTGGGTATGACTCCAAAAGCATAGGCAACAAAAGCAAAACTAGAAAAATGGGATTGCATCAGACTAAAAAGTTTCAGTGCAGCAAAAAAAGCAACCAACAGAATGAAGAGACAACCTATGGAATGGAAGAAAATGTTTGCAAATTGTATAGCTGATAAGGAGTTAATATCCAAAACATATAAGGAGCTTAAATACCTCAATAGCAAGAAAACAAATAACTGATTAAAAAATGGGCAAAGGATTGTTTATTCATGTCCTTAGCCCACTTTTTGATGGGATTGCTTGTTTTTTTTTCTTACTGATTTGTTTGAGTTTGTTGTAGATTCTGGATATCAGTCCTTTGTCAGAGTATATATTGTAAAGATTTTCTCCCATTCTGTGGGTTGTCTGTTTAATCTGCCGACTGTTCCTTTTGGCATGCAAAAGCTCTTTAGGTTAATGAAGTCCCAGCTATTTATCTTTGTTTTTATTGCATTTGCTTTTGGGTGCTTGGTCATGAAATCTTTGCCTAAGCTGATGTCTAGAAGGGTTTTTCCAATGTTATCTTCTAGAATTTTTATGCAAACAGCCAACAAACATATGAAAAAATTGTTCAACTAATGATGAGGGAAATGCAAACCAAAACCACAATGCAATACTACCTTACTCCTGCAAGAATGTCCATAATAAAAAAATCAAAACATGGTAGATGTTGGTGTGGATGTGGTAATCAGGGAACACTTCTACACTGCTGGTGAGAATGTAAACTAGTACATTTATGGAAAACAGTGTGGAGATTCCTTAAATAACTAAAAGTAGAACTACTATTTGATCCAGCAATCCCACTACTGGTTATCTACCCTGAGGAAAATAAGTCATTATACAAAAAAGATAATTGCACATGCATGTTTATAGCAGCACAATTTGCAATTGCAAAATCTTGGAACCAACCCAAATGTCCATCAATCAATGAGTGGCTAAAGAAACTATTACATATATATACATATATGATGGAATATTACTCAGCAATAAAAAGGAAAAGAAATGAATTAATGACATTTGCAGTGACCTGGATGAGACTGGAGGCTGTTATTCTAAGTGAAGTAACTCAGGAATGGGAAACCAAACATCATGTGTTATCAGTGATATGTGAGAGCCAAGTTATGAGGACATAAAGGCATAGCAATGATACAATGGACTTTGGGGACGTGGGGGGGAAGAATGGGAGGGGGTGAGGGATAAAAGACTACAAATAGGGTTCAGTGTGTATTGCTTGTGTGATAGGTGCACTAAAGTATCACAAATCACCACTAAAGAACTTACTCATATAACCAAATACCACCTGTACCCCAATAACCTATGAAAAAAACTTTTAAGAAAATGAGCAAAGGAACTGAAGACATTTATCAAAGGAAAATATACAAATGGGCAACAGATATATGAAAAAAAGGTCATCATCATTAATTACCAGGGAAATGCAAATCAAATTTATGTGAGATATCACCTCACACGAATTATAATGACTATTATTGTTTTAAAAAGCAAATGATAATATGTTTTGGCAAATACGTGGAGCAAAGTGAATCCTTGTACATTGTTGGTGAGAATGTAAGTTAGTATAGCCATTATAGAAAACAGTATAGAGGTTCCCCAAAGGAAATGAAATCAGTACTGTATGTTGAAGAGATATAACACTCCCATATTTACTGCAACAGTGTTTATAATAGTCAGGGAATCAACCTAAATGTTCATTGGTGGATAAATCGATAAAGGAAATATGAAATGCACGTGTGTGTGTGTATGTGTAAAATAATGGAATACTATCTAGCCCTAGAAAAAGCCCCATCCCATCATTTGCAACAACATGGATAAGCCTGTAGTGAATTTCACATTAAGCTAGGTGAAATAAACCAGTGACAAAAAGACATACTATATGATCTCATTTAAACATGGAATCTGAAAAGATTGAACTCAGAAACAGAGAGTAGAATGGTCTTCACCAGAGTTTGGAGGTAGAGTGAGGAAGAAGGAAATGTTCAAAGAGTCTAAGTTTCAGTTAGGAGGAATAAATTCTGGAGATTTACAGTGCAGCATGGTGACTACAGTTAACAATAATATGTTGTATATGTGAAAATTGTTAAAAGATTATATCTTAAATATTCTCACCACAAAAAATGATAAATATGTAAGGTAATTAGTATGCTAATTAGCTTGATTTAATCATTTCACAACATATACATACGTCAAAACATCATGTTGTGCAATGTAAATATACACAATTTTTATTTGTCAATTATACCTTAATAAAGATGGTATAAAATGTGATGAAAGAAACATGAATGATAAAATAGCAACATAAAGTTAATATTGATCAACTGAAGTATGGTCTTAGAAGTTCAGACTATATCTACCAGAACGCTATAAAGAACATAATCTTTAAGAAATTTCAGGTTTTACAAAACTCACTTGCTGTGGTTTAAAATTAGACCCTTTAACATTGAAGTCATATACTTAGGGCATGAGGTTAACAACAACAACAAAAAGCCCATATACTTAATATAAATGTAGACTTTTCACCTAACCGTTTGGAAGAACTTTGTAATGTTGCCGCTTATAGCTAATTTGTACAATATTCTCATGGATATAATAGGATACAAATATCATACATATGAAACAGCCAAAAATTAAGATTGTTTTAGTATATGGGTTTCAAGCAAATATAGCAGAAAATCAAAGTAAAACATTTTATATGCAGCTAAGTTAACCAAAGGCATGCAGAAGAGAAAAAATGAAAGAACTGATTTTCAATGGATTATAGCTTTAGCTGGAATGTGTGAGACTAGGAACCATTTAGTTATTAGGATTCTGTGTAGAAGATGTAGTAACTTTGGGCCTTATCAGGCCCTGTGTTCCCTGGGAGGGACTGTGTACTGAGAATGATAGCTTTTTCAGACTCATAACAGAATCTTTCTCAGTGACTGAGTGACTTAAATGTAAATACAGTTAACAGTGCAAGTAGGCCAACTGTAGGTGTTAGCCCTGGGTGTTGCTGGCTTCAAAGGTGTTAAGCGGAGCCTTAGGCTGAAGGAAGGTGTGGGGGCAGTTGGAAAGATTTATAAAAAGTTAAATAATAACTTGCATGTAAGTAGAAAGTCTGTGGAAGAATAAACAAGAAAGTAATAGCATCTGTTGTCCCTGTGGGAGTGATCTGAGTGACTGGGGGACAGGGTGGAGAGAGACTTGCCTTTCACTATATACCTATTTGCACGTTTTGAATTTTGTACAAAGTTCACATATTAACTATTTGAAATACAAATAAAATAACCAAATGTTATATGTGTTGTACTTTACAGTTTCCAAATGGCTTTCACTTCCATAATTCTCTCTGGTACTTGCAAAAAGCCTGTGAGGCAAACATGGCAGGAATTCTCATTTTATATGTGAATTACCTGAGGATACCGGTGTCTGATTTCCTCCATATCGTACAATCAATTAAAGCTTAGGTTTAACACAAAGTTTTCTGCCTCCAAATCCAGCATTTGTACCATCATAACTTGCTTTCTTGGATATGCCAAGGAGCACAAAACAAATTGGGTAGAAAAAACAATCTGCCTGTACAAGACAGAATCGATGGGTTAAACTCTGGGCTATGCAGTCTTCTAGGCTTGGTGGAAAGACTGTTACTGTAGCCATGGAAATCTAAAAACCAAAGAACATACCCAAAGTTCCAGGCCATGTGAATTAGAATAGATATGTATTGAATAATGGTCGTCCAGGCATTATTTACAATCTTTACCAAGAATTTTACTTACCTCCCCAAGACAGGTATTATTCCCATTTTACAGACGGGAAAATTGAGATACAAAAGGGTTACATAACTAACATGTTAACCTAAAAAAAATGGTAAGACTAAAATATATCTTCAGTTCATCTTTACTAAAGTCCATTCTTTTTTCACAGTGCTGGACTCGTTGCTCTGTTGGATACATAGATAAAGAGAGCAGCTGCCTCAAAAATAGAGGTGTGTGTTGTGGGGGTAAGGAGAGAAGAGAATGGTTGGACAGAGAGATGGGAAGTCCTGTGAAGACTAATTCTTATGAATCTAAGTATTACAAAAGAAGTCTGAGAAAACGCTGTAACAATTTAAAGGAGGAAGCAATCTTGGCCTCCTTTAGATGAGTTACATATGGCTTCACAAAAAAGCTAGGATAAGAAATAGACATTGAAGAATTACTAGGAGCTTGAAATATGGAGTAGGCCTGTGTGAATAATTTAATGACTGACGTTGCCTAGAACATAAACCATATTTTAGAAATTGTCTGTTGCATCCTCCATATCAGATCTTTAAGTTGCAGGAGCACTTTGGACACTGCCAGGATACTGGTAACTAGAGCTACTTAGGGGAAACAGTGCAAAAACCAAAAACATGATTTGTTAACATGAATGTATGTAAGGTGGAAAAGAAGGAAAGCAAGCATGGGAAGTGAGAGTGACCATAGCATGTTGAAGGAACTTGAAAAGGTTAAAAGAGTGAGACTGTTGGGGTTGAAGGGGGTATGACCTCATGAGGCCAGAGTAGTAAGTGGTGGTTAAATTATGCACACCATCATATACTATCTTAGAGCAGTGGGACATTATCCTACAAGTCATTAGAGTAATTGATGTGTTCACTTGGAGGATAATCCGATTTGTATTTGCCAAGTTTACTCTACCTTCAGTGTGGAAAACGGATGATTGGAAAGCAAGACTGGAGGCAGAGTGACAATTTACAAGGTCATGGCAGAAATCCAGGTGGGAAATGATGATGGTCTTAACCAGGGTAGTGAGACAGAGGCTGGAGAAGAGGGAGCACATTCAAAAGCTTTGTAGCTGGTAGAAATGGCAGGGTTCAGTGTTTGATTAAAATATGTAGCATAAGGGAGAGAGACAATCCAGGGAAGATACTTTGGTTTTTAACTTGGGAACCTTATGAATAGAACTGCCTTTCAATGTGATAAAGAACAATACAGAAGAAATGAATTTAGGTAAGAAGAGGAAATGTGATGAGTTGGTTTGGGACACATTGTACTTGGATGCATATGGGCCATCCAGAAAGAAAAGCAGGAATAAGCACCAGGCCTGGCATGGCGGCCATCACCCATAATCCTAGCACTCTGGGAGGCTGAGGTGGGCAGATCACTCCAGGCCAGGAGTTCCAGACCAGCCTGGCCAATATGGAGAAACCCTATCTCAACTAAAAATACAAAAACTACCTGGGTATGGTGGTGCATGACTGTAATACCAGGTACTCTGAGGGTGAGGCAGGAGAATCACTTGAACCTGGGAGGCGGAGACTTCAATGAGCCGAGATTGCAGCATTGCACTCCAGCCTGGGTGACAGAGTGCAACTCCATCCAAAAAAAAAAAAAAACCCAGAAATAAATGTAGGAGTAAAGCTCAGAAGAAAAAATTGGGCTGGGATAAAACAGAGATACAGAAATCACCAGCCTAATGCGTTTGAAACTGTGAATTAGGTGACCATTCAGGTAAAGCAACAGAGTTAGAACAGAACAAGGTCAAGAAAAGGACACTGTCCAAGGCCACATTTTAAGAGATTAATTGGGACATAAAAGGATGTCCAGGAATACACACACACAATCATAGACATTCTAGGGAAGAGGGTGACTTAAAGAGGAAAGAATGACCAATAGTGTTAGGTGATGTAGAGAGCACAAATAAGGAAAGATTTAAGAAGTGGGCCAGGTGTGTAATCCCAACACTGTGAGAGGCCGAGGGCAGGTAGTCTGAGCTCAGGAGTTCGAGACCAGCCTGGGCATCATGGTGAAACCTCCTCTCCACTAAAAATATAAAAATTGTCCAGGTGTGGTGGTGTATGCCTGTAATCCCAGCTACTTGGGAGGCTGAGGTGGGAGAATCCCCTGAGCACAAGAAGTCGAGTCGAGGCTGCAGTGAGCTGTGATTACACTACTGCACTCTAGCCTGGGCGACAGAGTGAGACTGTCTCAAAAACAAAAAAACAAGAAAAAAAAAAAAACAACCAAATGGTCATTGGATTTAGCAAGCAGAAGGTCGTTGGTGTCCTCTGTGGGAACAGTTTCACTTGGGCCATGGAGATGAAAGCCTGATTACATCGGGATGAGACGCTAGTGGAAGCTGTGGATGTGGTGGCAGCATGTGTAAAAAACACTTTCAAGCGGTTAGCTATGAAAGAGAGTCAAGAAAGATGGTGCTAGACTATATTAGGGCAAAAAGGACTTGAGCATGTTTATGTGCTAATGGGCAGAAGCCAATGATGAATAAGTGGATGGTCAGTGGGAGGAGAATTTTAAGGATGCGGGAAGGAAGATTTGAGGTACAGTACTGATGGAAGCATTAGCATTTGCCAGAAAAAGTCAATCCTGACAGGTAAGAGAAGGAAGTAGTGGTGATGGTCCAGTCACAAGTTGGGTAACAGGAGGTAGCGTGATAAGAGTTTTGAGGTGCAAAGATGAGATTACAGGCTCCCAGACCTCTTTCAGTTTGAGAGAGAGAGAGAAAAAAAATACATGCAAATAACTCTACTATTCAGGTCAAAGTAATAAATAATATAAGAAACTTATAAGTGGAAGGCAATGACTGGTATCTCAGAGACGGGAAAGTTTGTTTCTGATTGAGGGTGGAGTAGAATTGCGTAAGGAGGTGGAAATTGAGACGTGTCTTGAAGCATGTGAAGAATTTGGAAGTACAGGCCATTGTATTCCACAAGAATACTTTCAGCAAAGGAAACATATCAATAAAGTGAAGGTGTGCAGAAAATGGTGAGTAGATAAGATTTGAATGAAATGTAAAATATGTAATATAATAGGCAATAAATCTCAAAATATGAATTGGAGATTTATTGAGGAAAGCCATGCATATCAGGCCAGAGTTTGGCCTTGTTTTCAGCAGGCAGAAAGAAGTTACATAATTGTTTATAATGTTTAAAAAGTGGAACATTTGGGAATCAAATTAGAAAGATATGACAGCACACAAAAATAAAGGCATGGAAAACCTTGAATGCTTCAAAAATATACTAGGCATTCAATAAATATTGATTAATAAGCCTAGGGCTAGTTGGATGGGTAAATAAAAAACACACAGGCAGTCATTCCAATACTGGAATCAAGGGTTTGCATAGCCTTGCATCGACTGCTTAATTATGTGAGCAGGCTGACTTCAGTTCCACCTCCGCTGTTTATGCCAAACATCAACAGCGTGTTCTCATTTATGTAACAAACTGTTCCACAATCCCTTAGTAGATCAATTTAGTTGTCTAGCTTTAGGACTGAAAAATGAACTTCTAGACTTTTCAAAGTACAAAATTTTCTAAATAAAATTTACAATGTGTGAACTGCTTTTGTATTCCTACATGAGATTAAATCAAAACAACGTTTGAAACTTCATTTTTTTGAATGATTTAAAGGAGGAATAGAAAATTGCTAGGTTTTTGAAAACCTTCCTTTACTTGCTAAATTTTACTAAGGAAATATATAAAAAGCAAACCATTTATTCTCAAAACTTTACAATTTTTTTTGTCAATTGTGAGAGCTTTGAAAAAACTTTCTTAAAGTATTACAGCTATTCCAATTTAATTTTAAAATGTCTCCACAGCTCTAACAGAGAAAAAAGAACTACAGTATTTTCAATGACATCATGATGACTCAGACTTGCTTTATGAAATGCATACTCTTTGATATTTCCAATTATTACCTCAAAGAGTTTGCCGAGGGGGCTGATTGATTTCCCTTTATCAGTTGTTGAAAGTGTATGCTTGTGGGCAATGTGTGGAAGAAGCTTGTCATTAAGTTGGAGGTTTAAAGCCTCCAACTAAAATGCTTTTATATTGCATCAAAAGTTTTGCTTCCTTAGGGTTGTACTTTGTAAAGGTAATGTTAATAATTAATTCCAAAGCCGCATTTAATTAAAAAGCATAATATGCCATAAGACACTGAATAAATACTTTTAAAAATACTAGTCAAAAACATCACAGTAAGAAAACAAAATATTGTTCAAGTGCTACCTTCAGTATACTAAAATAATGGCAAACCATGACAACTTTTAGTTAATAAAGCTGTTTTTATATTTATGTCAGCACCTGCAAATAAGAATAGAATGTAATTTGCAAATGTACTATGCCATTTGCATTAGGAAATAATAAAACATGCACTTTAAATACAGTTGTGTATACTGGGCAAGAATGTGTGACTACGCAATGATACTATTTCTTTGAGAACTTGACAGGCATGCCTAAGAGACACTCACATCTAATCTAGGCTTGTATTTTTCCACACCTGAGGGTTTTATAATAATTTCGTTAGGCACTTTAGGTTTAGGGTTTTTATTTAATCCTCTACAAATTTTTTATTTCTGACTAATTAAGCAAGTACTCAGGATTCTAATTTTAAATCATGTTTTTAAACTAAGATATATTCTTTGTCATCATTAAACCTGTGAAACATATAGAAAATAAACTTAGAGGACTCAGCATTGAGACATCTTAAATCTTAACAGAGATGTAACATTTTTCACAATATAAGCATCCTAATGGCATGGATTTTAAATGCTAATGTCATTTATATAAAAATAAAAATATTAGGAAAGAGGAAAATGAATTGTCTTATCAGTTTTCATGATGTAACTGTCACTGGGAAAGTTTTAGAAATAGGATTTTGTTTTGTGTTTAAAGGCATCGCCCTTGTTCTTTTGAAACAATAGTTCCATCTAGTGGACATTTTACTTAGGAAGAAAACCTTTTATTTCAAATGTAAGTTTTTTCTTGTAATGAAATCAGCATTAAAGGAAAATTACATGGACAGTACCAGAGATGATTTATTTAAAATATTAAATTCACAATGAACAAGATAGAAATAAAATGATTAAATTGTAAAACAAAGGTATCTGCCTATAAAAGTGTTTCCTATGTTTAAGAATACGCTAAAAATTTGGTAAAAAAAGAAAAAAAATGGCTATTTTATTGTAGAAAGCCAAACTAGATAACACAGGCCCTGGAATAACTATAACCAGAACCAAACTAAAACTTAGGTTTTTTAAAAAGATCTGATACAGAAGCTTTCAAACATAGAGGGCAAGAGAGATCATTCATTCATACATTAATTTTGGCAGCAACATTAACTGAGCTTCAGTTATCAACTGGCCAGTTTCTAGCACCTGGCAATACTGAAAATTGCTTCATTCACATAGCTCAAGAGGCTACCTATTAGTATCAAGGGTAGTCTAAAATGAACCATTGGAGGGATTTTTAGAAAACCTTGGCCTCTGATGATGCCTCTAACTTGAAACATAGTCGCAAAGTAGCCAATGAATTCAGATGCTTTGTTCCGATATTAACCATCTGGATCACTCCAAAATGTTTGTTAGCATGGTTGGATATTTTTAGTTGATTGTGTTGAGTGTTAGTTCTAATTACATAATCTATAAAAGCAGGTGGAAGGCCTGCAGTGTAAACTTCTGAAAACATGGAACCATGGCTCTTCTGATTGTTATCATGCTTTTCGTGAACTTAAGACTGAAACCTTCTACAAATAACTCTTTGAAGTAGATTTAGAATTGATTTTATTTTATAAAAAGACCAAATTATCGATTGGATCATTATTTATGTTTATTTTCATTCAAAATTAAAATGATAAAGCTCTGAGTGAATCTTTTAAAATGTGCAGTTCAGTTTTGCAGATGCAAGGGTATTTGGGTTGAGGCAGGATGCTTCTGGATCTCTTTTTACTCATTACATTGCTGGACAATGGATGGCTCAACCCAGGGCAGACAAACTGGTTACCAAGGCAGTCTAAAGTTAAATGGAATCTCTTTACCTCTTTGGCACACTCAGGACAATTCTAGGGCCTCCTAATGTTTTTCTGGATTTAGACGCGTGAGCTAGTATTCCTCCAGTGATTCCCATATATCTTTGTGGTGAAAAAATGCCACTTTGCAATTATAAAACAGTAGTTCAGTGATACGGTCCTAGAATGTCTTGTCTGTAGGCTGCAAAAGTTGATCATCCTTGCTCTTTAATTGGGATGGACAGAGTCTTACCAAATATCTTTGTCGTCATTTAAGTACTTTTCTTATATTGGCTGCAAAATGATTCAGGTATGAATGATCTTTAAATTCTAAAAACATATTCTCCATAGTAGAAGTTATAACGTAGATCTAAAGGTAAATCTGGTAGAACAGACCTTTTTGAGAATGAAATATTAAACAGGTTAAACTGGGGAATGCCATTGTGATCCATGTAAGGAACCGAAGTAAAACTCTTAAGAACCATTAGGGGAAAAAGTGGGAATACAGCCCCAGTGTGAGATAATGGGATGAAGGAAGCAGCTTGAGATTAGACTAAGTCTTGTGGTTGAAAAATGTGGCCATTTGGAAGTATTACTAATGTCTAGCTAGCATTTACTATCCTCTTACAACATGTCAGACACTATACAATGTGCCGGACACTATACTAGTTGCTTTATTGACTCATTCATTTTCACAACAGCATGTGCTGCAGAAATTATGATCGATCCATTTAAGAGATGAAGAAATTGAAGGCAGAAGAGCTAAATTGCTTGACCAAGTTCACACAGAAACAGAAAGGAGAAATGGCACTTGCTGTCTGACTTCAAACCCCAGGCTCATTCTACTTCTACAGCAAAACTATTTTTTAATCCTACGATGAAATGCTGATATGTAGAACAGATGAAGAAATGCTTCATGGAAAGTAATTGAAACCAGTGAATTACTCTATACAGAAAAGGCTTTGTTCATAGCAATATTATTCGCAATACCTAAAAGGTGGAAATGACCCAAGAGTCCGTAAAAAGATAGATGGAGAAACAAAATGAAGTGTGCACATACAGTGAAAGATTATTCAGTCTTAAAAAAGGAGTGAAGTTCTTTATAGTACTGTATTTACTTTATTCAGAAATCATTTCCTGCCAGACTATAAGGTTTATGAAGGCTCACTCAAGAATGTACATAGAAATACACTCTAAAAAGTTGAAAAAATTAAAAATTTGTGAATAATATGTATCACTTTTCCATTTTAGTATAAAAACAATGATGTGTAACCTACAGATAATGAGACAAACTATTTTACAGTGATACCTTCAGTCCAATAAAGTTGTAATGTGTTATCAGGTAATGTGGCTGTCAAGTCATTTCAAAGAGAATTTCCAAAGATACTCCAAGTTGGGTAATGGGAAACCCTTCCTCTATTTGCAGAAATAGGTCTATTATTTTATTAAGGCTGGCACACAACAGTGACAGTCGAAATTTGATTATGGGACACTCTAGTTTCCTTGTCTCTTTTTCTGGCTGTATTGAAATATACTTGACAGATAAAAATCATATATAGTTTAGGTATACAATGTGATGCTTTAATATACATGTACAATGTGAATGACTACCATAATAAAGCTAACTAACATGTCCATCACCTCACGTAGTTATAATTTTGTGTGTGATGAGAAAACTTAAGATCAACTCTTTTAGCAAATTTCAAGTAAAAAATACAGTATTTTAAACCAAAGTCATGATACAGTTGTTAGAAGATCACCAGATGTATTCATTGTGAATAATTAAACTTTTGTACCCTTTCACTAACATCTCCCCAGTTTCACCCAATACCCAGCCTCTGGAAACTGCCATTCTACTCTCTGCTCCCATGAATTTGACTTTTCAGATTTCACAAATCAGTAAGATTATGCAGTATTTCCCTTTCTGTGTCTGGCTTATTTCAGTTAACATAGTATCCTCCAGGTTCATTCATGTTGCAAATGACAGAATTTCCTTCTTTTTAAAGGCTGAATAATATTCCATTATATACATATACTAAGAATATACATATTATACATGTATACACATATAGCATTCCATTATATATGTATACTAAGAATATACATATTATATATGTATATTCTTTATCCATTCACCCATCAACAGACACTTCCGTTGATTCCATGTCTTCACTATTGTGAATACGGCTACAAATAGGGGCCTGCAGCTATCTCGTCAACATACTAATTTTACTTCCTTTAGCTATATACCCACAATTAGGATTGCTTGATTATATGATTATTCTATTTTTATTTTTTTGTAAAACTTCCGTAGTGTTTTCCATAATCACTGTACTAATTTACATTCCCACCAACAGTGTACAAGTATTCTTCTTGTTCCACATCCTTGCCAACACATGTTATCATTTGTCTTTTAACCACCCATTCTAACAGGTGTAAGGAGATATCTTATTGCGGTTTTGATTTGCATTTCTCTGTTTAGTGATGTTGAACACCTTTTCATATAACTGTTGGCCATTTGTATGTCTTCCTTTAAGAAATATCTATTTAGGTCCTTAGCCCAGGTTTTAATTGTATTATTTGTTGCTTTTGCTATTGAGTTGAGTATAATAGTTTTTTTTATATTAACCTCTTATCAGATGTATAGTTTGCAAATATTTTCTTCCGTTCCTTAGGCTCCATCAACAGACACTTAGGTTGATTCCATGTCTTCGCTATTGTGAATACGGCTATAATGTGAGGACTGCAGATATCTCGTCAATATACTGATTTTTCTTCCTTTAGCTATATGCCCACAATTAGGATTGCTTGATCATTGCCTTTTCACTATATTGATTGTCTTTTTACTATATTGATTGTTTCCTTTGCTGTTCAGGGGCCTTTTGGTTTGATGCAATTCCATTTGTCTATTTTTGCTTTTGTTACCTCTGGTTTTGATGTCATACCTCAGAAAAACATTGCCTAGACCAATGTCAAGAAGTTTTTTCTATATGCTTTTTTCAAGTAGTCATACAGTTTTTGTTCTTATCTTTAATTTTTTAAATCCATTTTAAGGTTATTTTTATGCATGGTGTGAGGTAAGAATCGAATTTCATTCTTCTACATATGGATATCCAGTTTTCCCAGCATTATTTATTGAAAAGACTATTCTTTCCCTATTGCTATTGTTTAAATGTTGATGTCCCCTCCAAAATTAATGTTGAAAGTTAATCCCCAAATGTGACAGTATTGAAAGGTGAAGCCTTTAAAAGGTAATTAGATGATAAGGGCTCTTTGATTAATGGGTTAATGAGTTAATGGATTAATAGGTTTTCATTGGGTCAGAGGGAACTGGTGAATTCATAAGAAAAGAAAGAGAGACTTTAGCTAGCATGTTAGCATGCTCATCTTCCTCACCATGTAATATCTTGTACTATGTCAGGGCTCTTCGGAAAGTCTCTACCAGCAAGAAGCTCTCACCAGGTATAGACCCTCAACATTGGACTCTCAACTTCTATGACTATAAGAAACAAATTGTTTTTCTTCATAAATTACCCAGTTTCGGATATTGTTATAAGCAAAAGAAAACGAACTGCGATACCAGTGTAATACTATTAAGAGGTGGGCCTTACAGGAGATCATTAAGTTATGAGAGTGAAAGTCTTGAAAATGGGATATGGTTCCTCTGCTAAAGGTCTTAATGGGAGTTCTTCCCTTTTGTCCTTCCACCTTCTGCCATGTGAGAACTCAATATTTCTGTGCCCCCTCCACATACCCCAAAGGACACAGAGTTCAAGAGGTCATCTTGGAAGTAGAGATTGAGCCCTCACCAGAAAAAGAACCTACAGGCACCTTGATCTTGGAGGTCACAGCATCTAGAACTATGAGAAATAAATTTCCATTCTTTATAATTATCCAGTCTATATTTTGTTAGAACAGCACAAATGAACTAAGACACCCATTGTGTGTTCTTGACATCACTGTAGAATCATCTACGGTCATTGTAGTTGACCATAGATGTATGGATTTGTTTTCGACCTCTCTATTCTCTTCCTTTGGTTTGTAAGTGTGTTTTTATGCCAGTAAAATGTTGTTTTGATTACTATAGCTTTGTAATATAGTTTGAAATTAGGAAATGTAATGCCAAAGAATTCTTTAGTTGTTCAGGTTCTTTTGCAGTTCTATATACATGTTAGGATTTTTTTTTTTCTATTTCTGTGAAAAATGTCATTAAAATTTTGATAGAGATTGCAATGAATCTGTAGAATGCTTTGGGTAGTATGAACATTTTCACAATATGGTTTTTTTTCTAGTCCATAAACACAGCATATGTTTCCATTTATTTGGGTTTTTAATTTTCTTCATTAATGATTTATAATTTTCAATGTAAAAGTCTTTCACCTTCATGATTAAGTTTATTCCTAAGTATTTCATTTTTTGTTTCTATTGTGAATAGGATTGCTTTCTTAATTTTCTTTTAGAAAGTTCCTTATTTGTATATGGAAATACAACTAATCTTTGTACGTTGACTCTGTATATTGCAATTTTACTGAATTCAAATTTTAGTTCTAATAGTTTTTCTGTTGAATCTTTAGAGTTTTCTACACATATAAGCATGCCATCTGCAAACAGGGATGATTTTACTTCTTCCTTTCTGATTTGGATGACTTTTTATCTCTTTTTCTTGTCTAATTGCTCTGGCTAGGATTTCTAGTGCTATATTAAATAGAAGTGATGAGAGTGGGTATCCTGGCCTTGTAATGAATCTTAGAGGGAAAACTTTCTTTTTTTCCCATTAATTATAATGTTTGCTCTGGACTTTATGGCTTTTGTTGTGTTGAGGTTAAATTTCTTTTATTCTTATTTTGTTGGGAGTTTTAATTACAAATAGTGTTAAATTTTATCAAATGCTTTTTCTGCATCTGTTCTTTTGATTACTGTAGCTTTGTAATACATTTTGAAAACAGAAGGTGTGATTTTTGTTAATGTGGTATATCACATTGATTAATTTACATATTTGATACCATTCTTTCATTGCAGGGGTAAATTTAACTTGGTAATGGTGTATAATCCTTTTAATGTTGAATTTGGTTTGCTAATATTTTATTCAAGATGTTTGCATCTATGTTAATCAGAGATATTGCTCTAGATTTTTCCTGTCCTATAGATTTGGTCTGGTTTTGGTATCACATTGATCTTAGCAACATAAAATTAACTTGAAAATGTTATTTCTCTCTCTCTTTTTTGGAAGAGTTTGCGATGAATTGGTATTAATTCATCTTGCAGTGTTTCACAGAATTCACCTGTGAGGCTCTCTGGTCCTGGATTTTCCTTTGCTGGGAATGTTTTGATCTCTGATCTAATCTCCTTATTTGTTATTGACCTGTTTGTGCTTTCTGTTTTTTCTTGAGTCAATTTTGCAAGATTGCATGTTTCTAGGAAAGTATCCATTACTTATAGATTATCTAATTTGTCGGTGTATAATTTTTCATTATAGTCCTTTATGATTCTTTCTATTTCTAAGGTGTGCATTATAGTGTCTTCTCTTTTATTTATGATTTTATTTATTTTAACTTTCTCTCATTTTTTCTTAGTTGATATAGCTAAGGGTTTGTCCATGTAGTTTATTTTTTTACACCAACTTTTAGTTTTGCTGATTTTTTCTATTGCTTTTGTATTTCCTGTTTGATTTATTTCTACTTTAATCTTTTTAATTTTTTTATTCTGCTAACTTTGAGCTTAGTTGGTTTTTCTTTTTCTAGTTCCTTGTAATGTAAAGTTAGGTCATTTGAGATATTTCTTCCTTTTTAATATAGCCATTTATTGCTATAAGCTTCCCCTTTAGTACTGCTTTTGTTTTATCCTATATGTTTTGATATGCTGTATTTTTGTTTTCATATGTTGTGAGATTTTTTTGACAGAATCTCACTTTGTATCCCAGCCTGGAGTGCAATTGCACAATTTTGGCTCACTGCAACCTCTGCCTCCCAGGTTCAAGCAGTTCTCCTGCCTCAGCCTCCCAAGTAGCTGGAATAACAAGTGTGTGCCAACATGCCTGGCTAATTTTTGTATTTTCAGTAGACATGGGATTTTGCCATGTTGGCCAGGCTGGTCTCAAACCCCTAATCTCAAGTGATCCACCTGCTTTGAACTCCCAAAGCGCTGGGATTACAGGCATTAACCACTGTGTCCAGTTGATGGTGAGATTTTTTAAAAATCCTCTTTGATTTCTTTTTTGATTCCATGGTTATTTGAGAATATGTTGTTTAATTTTCATGGATTTGTGAATTTTTTCATTTATAATTGTCATTGATTTCTAGCTTCATTTTAATTTTGTTGGAAAGGATACTTGGAATAATTTCAATCTTCTTAAAATTGTTAAGACTTGCTGTGTGACCAAATATGTGATCTATCCTGGAGAATGAGAAATAAGGTTTTTGTTTTTTTGTTTTCTCGAGATAGGGTCTTATTCTGCCACCCAGGTTGGAGTGGAGAGGCATAATCACTGTTCACTGTAGGCTTGACTTCCTCAGCTCAAGTGATCCTCCCACCTCAGTCTCCCAAGTAGCTGAATACCTGGGTCTATAGGTGCCTGTCACAACTCCCAGATAATTTTCGTGTTTTTTTGTAGAGACAGGGTTTTGCCATGTTGACCAGGCTGGTCTCAAACTCCTGGGCTCAAGTGAAACTCCCACCTTAGCATCCCAAGGCACTCAGATAATAGGTGTGCTCACACCCAGTGGAGAAATAAAGGTTTTGTTTTGTTTTGTTTTTAAATTTTTTGACATATATTGCACAGCATGGTTGATATAGTTTAAAAATGAATTGTACATCTCAAAATTGCTAAGACATTAATATCAAATGTTTTCATCAGAAAAAAATTAAGTATTTAGGTTAATGGATATGTTAATTAGCTTACTTTAATCACTCCACATTGTATTCATAACATCACTTTGTACTCCATAAATACATTCAACTATAATTTGTCGATTTACAACTAAAAATACAGATTTTTAATAAAGATTATGCAATTCTTCTGCTGTTGGTGAAAAGTTCTATATATGTGTGGTCAGTTCATTTTGGGGTATATAGTGTTGTTCAGTTGTGCTGCTTATTGATTTCCTGACTGGATGATCTATTTGCTACACAAATTGGGTTATTTAAGTCTCCTACTATTATTGTATTGCTCTTTATCTCTTCAGATCTGTCAATGTTTGCTTTATGTATTTAAGTACTTTGATATTGAGTGCATATATTTTTATAATTCTTATCTGTTCCTCTTGAACTGAGATGTTTATCCTTATATAATGACCCTTCTTTGTCTCTTATGACATTTTTTGACAAAATTTCTTTGTCTGATTTAAGTATAACCACTCCTGCTCTCTTTTGGTAACCATTTGTTTGGATTTTTTTTTCCAACTTTTAGGGAGTCCCTAGTAGGCAGCATATTGCTAGATCTTGTTTCTTTTTAAATTTCTTCAGCTACTTTATATTTTTGATTGGATGATTTCATCTATTTATGTTTAAAGTATCTATTGATAAGTAAGAACTTATTGTTGCCATTTTTTGAATTGTTTACTGACTGTTGTATAGTTCATTTGTTCCTTCTTGCTCTCTTTCTATCTTTGTGATTTGAGGAATTTTTGTGCTGATATGCCTTGATTTTTTTCTCTTTCTTTTTTGAATATTTACTAGAGTTTTTTTTAATAGTTACCATGAGGCTCACATATGACATCTTTTAGTTATAGTTGTCTATTTTAAGCTGATAACAATTTAAATTCAATTGCTTATAAAAACACTACACTTTTGTATCTGCCCCCTCACATTTCAGGATATTGATGTTACAATTTACTGTGTGTCTATTAACAAATTACTGTATCTAAACTTTTGTCTTTTAACTTTTATAATAGATTTTAAAAGTAACTTAATGCACCATGATTACAATATTGGAATATTCTGAATATTCTGAATTTGATCATATACTCAAACACCAATAAGTTTTACATTTTTATATGTTTTCATGTTACTAATTAGGAGTTTTTCATTTGAAGTTGAAGAAATCTCTTTAGCATTTCTTGTAAGATATATCTAACAGTTATGAACTGCTTTAGCTTTTGTTTATCTGAAAAAATCTCTCCATTTCTGAAGGACAATATTACTGAATATAATTTTCTTGATTGGCAGCTTTTTCCAGCACTTAGTATATATCATTCGACTTTCCCCTGGCTCACAAGATTTCTATTGAGAAATTTACTCATAGCTGTATGGAGGTTCTACTGTATGTGATGAATTCCTTCTCTCTTGCTGTTTTCAAAATTCTCCCTTTCGTTTTGGCTTTTCATATTCAAATTATAATGTAGCTTGGTGTCATCTTCTTTAGGTTGATTCTATTTGGGAACCTCTGAACTTCATGTATCTAATTGTTTAATCCCTCCCACAATTTGAGAAGTTTTTTTTAAATCTCTCTCATTTTTTTCTTTAAATAAGTTATTTTTTCTTTCTCTCTCTTCTGGTTTTTGAGATACTGATAATGCATATATTGATTTCCTTGATGGTGTCCCATAAATTCTATGGACTGTCTTCTGTCTTTGACACTATTTTTTTCTTCTGACTGGATATTTTCATATGATATGTCTTCAAGATTACAGATCCTTTCTTCTGTTTGATTGAGTCTTCTATTGAAGCTTTCTATTGCATTTTTCATTTCATTCATTGCTTCATTCATCTCAAGAATTTGTTTGTTTCTTTCATAATTTCTGTCTTTATTGAACTTCACATTTTGTTCATATGTTGTTTTTCTGACATTGTTGAGTTGTCTATATTTTTTAGTAGCTCACTGAGCTTCCCTAAAACAATTATTTTGAATTATTTTCTAGGCAGTTCATAGATGATAATTTCTTTGGGTTTGGTTACTGAATCTTTATTAGTTCCTTTTGATGCCATTGTGTTTTCCTGATTCTTTGTGACCTATGTAGCCTTGAGCTGATGACTGTGCATTTGAAAGAGCAAACATTGTTTCCTTTACATGTATAGTTCTTCTCCTGCCTGATCCCTGGACTGGTGGGACTACCTCCAAGATTTCAGCTGAATCATACTAGAGCTGACTTATATAGCTTCTTCCATATCACAACTGATTCCACAGTTGGCAGGCCTGTTATTGGGGGCACAGGCATGGACACACATGGTTTCTGCCAGATCCCCTGGTGAATGAGACTGCTTATAGAATTATGGTAGAGCAAGGCTGGAGCCAGGTTGTATGGATGCTTCTGATTCCCAGTCAAGACCACAAGGGCCAGTTACCAGGGGACCAGACAGATATGGCTTCCACCAGTCCCCTGAGTGGATTCCCATGGGTTGTTGGGCAGGCAGTTCTCTCATGGGTCCTTGGACAGGTCCTTGGGCAGGTAGGACTGCTTCTGGGACTCTAGTAGAGTGGGGTTGGAGCCAGATCACAGGGCTGCTTTAGGATCTGCAGTCAGGATTGAGGTCAGCAGGCCTGCCACTGGGGGACTTGAACTGGTGTATCTCTTGCCTTTTCCTGAGTGGGCATGACTTTCCCTGGACCATGGCACAACAGGGCTAAAACAGAAGCTGCTTCAGGGTCCACAGATGGGACCAAGGTTGATGGTCCTGCTATCAGGGGCACAGAAAGGCATCACTGGGCCCAGGGTGGATAAGACTGATTCTAGACCAGGTAAAATGGGCCTGGAGCTGGTCACAGACAGCTTCAGGGTCGAAAGTCAGGACTGAGGTCAGGGGCTTGTTACCAGGAACCATGGGTAGGAGTGTTTCCTTCCAGATCTTTTGGCAGATGGGGCTGGATGCCAGATTACAGCCAAGGGGAGATAGAGCTGAATCCTTGGGGGAGGAAGCTGCTTTCTGTCTTAAACCGAGACTGCATTTGGTGAGTCTGTCACCTGGGTGTGGTCCTGGCTTCTCAGAGTGATTCTTGTTGGTCTTGGGCTTCACCAGAGTTTTGCATCCTCTTTCTGGATCCCAAAGCTCCCACAAAGGCACATGTTTATGAATGACTGCCAGATTATTGCTTGTGTGTGGGGACACAAGGTGGAGAACTCTTATTCCACCATCTTGCTGACCAAGAGTGAAGTTCTGACACATGAAACTAAAGTGATGCTAAGTGAAATATACCAGACGCAAACAGACAAATATTGTCTAGTTCCACGTAAATGAAGAAAATATGTGAGGTATCTAGAATGGGCAAATTCATAGACATTGAACTAGACTAGAGGTTACCAGGGGTAGAAGTTTAGATAGAAGGGGAGAGTTATCATTTAATGAGTGCAGTTTCTGTTTTGGATGATGAAAAATTTGAAGAATAGTGATGATCGTTACATGTTATTGTGAAAGTAACTAACAACACTGAATTGTTTAATTTAAAATGGTTGAAATTTAAAATTGTAGGCTATGTATTATTTAATTATTTATTATACTTTAAGTTCTGGGGTACATGTGCAGATTGTGCAGAGTTGTTACATAGGTATCCACATGCCATGGTGGTTTGCTGCATCCATCCCTCCATCACCTACGTTAGGTATTTAACCTAAAGTTGTCCCTCCCCAATCTTCCCACCCCCTGCTCTCCCTCCCATAGCCTCCCTACCCCCCCAACAGGCCCGGTGTGTGATGTTCCCTTCCCTGTGTCTATGTGTTCTCATTGTTGAACTCCAACTTATGAGTGAGAACATGCAGTGTTTGGTTTTCTGTTCTTGTGTCACTTTGCTGAGAATTATGGTTTCCAGATTCATCCGTGTCCCTGCAAAGAACATGAACTCATCCTTTTTGATGGCTGCATAGTATTCCATGGTATACATGGACCACATTTTCTTTGTCCAGGCTATCATTGATGGGCATTTGGATTGGTTCCAAGTCTTTGCTATGTAAACAGTGCCACAGTGAACATACATGTGCATGTGTCTTTATAATAGAATGATTTATAATCCTTTGGGTATATACCCAGTAGTGGTATTACTGGGTCAAATTGTATTTCTAGTTCTAGATCCTTGAGGAATCACCACACTGTCTTCCACAATGGTTGAACTAACGTACACTCCCCCAACAGTGTAAAAGTGTTCCTATTTCTCCACACCCTCTCCAGCATCTGTTGTCTCCATATTTTTTAATGATCACCATTCTAACTGGCATGAGAAGATATCTTAATGTGGCTTTGATTTGCATTTCTCTAATGACCAGTGATGATGAGCATTTTTTCATATGTTTGTGGGCCGCATAAATGTCTTCTTTTGAAAAATGTCTGTTCATATCCATTGCCCACTTTTTGATTTTTTTTTTCTTGTTAATTTGTTTTAGTTCTTTGCAGATTCTGGATATTAGCTCTTTGTCAGATGGGTAGCTTGCAAAAATTTTTTCCCATTCTGTTGGTTGCCAGTTCACTCTGATGATTTTTTCTTTTGCTGTGCAAAAGTACTTAAGTTTAATTATATCCCATTTGTCTATTTTGGCTTCCATTGTCATTGCTTTTGGTGTTTTAGTCATGAAGTCCTTTACTATGCCTATGTCCTGAATCGTGTTGCCTAGGTTTTCTTCTAGAGTTTTTATGGTGTTAGGTCTTATGTTTAAATCTTTAATCCATCTGGAGTTAATTTTTGTGTAAGGTGTAAGGAAGGGGTCCAGTTTCAGCTTTCTTGCCTGTTTTTGTCCAGTTTGTCAAAGATCATATGGTTGTAGATGTGTGGCATGACTTCTGAGGCCTCTGTTCTGTTCCATTGGTCTATATCTCTGTTTTTGTACCAGTACCATGCTGTTTTGATTACTGTAGCCTTGTAGTATAGTTTGAATCAGGTAGTGTGATGCCTTCAGCTTTGTGTGTGTGTGTGTGTGCTTAGGATTGTCTTGGCTATGTGGGCTCTTTTTTTGGTTCCATATGAAGTTTAAGGTGTTTTTTTTTCCAGTCCTGTGAAGAAGGTCAGTGGTAGCTTGATGGGGATAGCATTGAATCTATAAATTACTTTGGGCAGTATGGCCATTTTCACGATATTGATTCTTCCTAACCATGAACATGGAATGTTTTTCCATACGTTTGTGTCCTCTCTTATTTCCTTGAGCAGTGGTTTGTAACTCTCCTTGAAGAGGTCCTTCACGTCCATTGTTAGTTGTATTCCTAGGTATTTTACTCTCTTTGTAGCAATTGCGAATGGGAGTTTACTCATGATTTGGCTCTCTGTTTGTCTGTTATTGGTGTATAGGAATGCTTGTGATTTTTGCACATTAATTTTGTATCCTGAGACTTTGCTGAAGTTGCTTATCATCTTAAGGAGATTTTGGGCTGAGACAATGGCATCTTCCAAATATACAATCATGTCGTCTGCAAATAGAGACAGTTTGACCTCCTCTTTTCCTAATTGAATACTCTTTATTTCTTTTTTTTCTTTTTTTCTTTTTTTTTTTTTTTTGCATGATTGTTCTTGCTAGAATTTCCAATACTATGTTGAATAAGAATGATGAGAGAGGGCACTTTTGTCTAGTGCCAGATTTCAAAGGGGATCCTTTCAGTTTTTGCCCATTCAGTATAATATTGGCTGTGGGTTTGTAATAAATAGCTCTTATTATTTTGAGATATGTTCCGTCAATACCTAGTTGATGGAGACTTTTTAGCACAAAGGGCTATCTGTTGAATTTTGTTGAAGGCCTTCTCTGCATCTATTGAGATGATCATGTGGTTTTTGTTTTCAATTCTGTTTATGTAATGGGTTACGTTTATAGATTTGCATATGTTGAACCAGCCTTGCATCTCCAGGATGAAGTTGACTTGATCATGATGGATATAACCTTTTTGATGTGCTGTTGCATTCAGTTTGCCAGTATTTTATTGAAGATTTTTGCATTGATGTTCATCATGGATATTGGCCTGAAATTTTCTTTTTTACTTGTGTTTCTGCCAGGTTTTGGTATCAGGATGATGTTGGTCTCATAAAATGAGTTAGGGAGGATTCCTTCTTTTTGTATTGTTTGGAATAGTTCAGAAGGAATGATACCAGCTCCTCTTTATACGTCTGGTAGAATTCGGCGGTGAACCCATCTGGACCTGGACTTTTTTTTGGTTGGTAGGCTATTAATTGCTGCCTCAACTTCAGACCTTGCTATTGGTCTATTCAGGGATTCAGCTTCTTCCTGGTTTAGTCTTCGGAGGGTGTAAGTGTCCAGAAATTTATCCATTTCTTCTAGATTTACTGGTTTACTTACATAGAGTTGCTTGTAGTAATCTCTGATGGTAATCTGTATTTCTATGGAATCGGTAGTGATATCCCCTTTATCATTTTTATTGCACCTATTCGATTCTTCTCTCTTTTCTTTTTTTATTAGTCTGGCTAGCAGTCTATCTATTTGGTTGATCTTTTTAAAAAAACAAGCTCCTGGATTCACTGATTTTTTGAAAGTTTTTTGGGGGGTCTCTATCTCCTTCAGTGCTGCTCTGATCTTAGTTATATCTTGTCTTCTGCTAGCTTTTGAATTGTTTTGATCTTGTTCCTCTAGTTCATTTAATTGTGAGAATAGGGTGTTGATTTTAGATCTTCCCTCATTTCTCATGTGGGTATTTAATGCTATGAATTCCCCTCTAGACACTGCTTTAAATGTGTCCCAGAGATTCTTGTACATTGTGTGTTTATTCTCATTGGTTTTGAAGAACATCTTTATTTCTGCCTTCATTTCATTGTTTATCCAGTAGTCATTCTGGTGCAGGTTGTTCGGTTTCCATGTAGTTGTGCGGTTTTGAGTGAATTTCTTAATCCTGAGTTCTAATTTGATTGCACTGTGGTCTGAGAGACTGGTTGTTATGATTTCCATTCTTTTGCATTTGCTGTGGAGTGATTTACTTCCAATTTTGTGGTCAATTTTAGAGTAGATGTGATGTGGTGCTGAGAAGAATATATATTCTGTGGATTTGAGGTGAAGAGTTCTGTAGATGTTTATTAGGTCTGCTTGGTCTAGATCTGAGTTCAAGTCCTGGTTATCCTTGTTAATTTTCTGTCTCATTGATCTGTGTAATATTGACAGTGGGGTGTTAAAGTCTCCCACTATTATTGTGTGGGAGTCTAAGTCTCTTTGTAGGTGTGTAAAAACCTGCTTTATGAATCTGGGTGCTCCTGTATTGGGTGCATATATATTTAGGATAGTTAGCTCTTCTTGTTGCATTGATCACTTTACCATTATGTAATTCTCTTCTTTGTCTCTTTTGATCTTTGTGGGTTTAAAGTCCTTTTAATCAGAGACTAGGATTGCAATCCCTGCATTTTGTTTGTTTGTTTTTTGCTCTCCATTTGCTTGGTAAATCTTCCTCCATACCTTTATTTTTAGTCTTTGTGTGTCTTTGCATGTGAGAGGGGTCTCCTGAATACAGCACACCAATGGGTCTTGATTCTTCATCCAATTTGCCAGTCTGTGTCTTTTGATTGGGGCATTTAGGCTGTTTACATTTAAGGTTTATATTGTTATGTGTGAATTTGATCCTGCCATTTTGATGCTAGCTGATTGTTTTGCCCATTAGTTGATGCAGTTTCTTCATTGTGTTGATGATCTTTACCATTTGATATGTTTTTGCAGGTACTAGTTGTTCCTTTCCATGTTTAGTACTTCCTTCAGGAGCTCTTGTAAAGCAGGCCTGGTGGTGACGAAATCTCTCAGCAATTGCTTGTCTATAAAGGATTTTATTTCTCCTTCACTTATGAAGCTTAGTTTGGCTGGATATGAAATTCTGAGTTGAAGGTTCTTTTCTTCAAGGATGTTGAATATTGTCCCCCACTCTCTTATGGTTTGTAGGGTTTCTGCCAAGAGATCCACTGTGAGTCTGATGGGCTTCCCTTTGTGGGCAACTTGAATTTTCTCTTTGGCTGCCCTAAGCATTTTTTCCTTCATTTCAACCTTGGTGAATCTGACAATTATGTGCCTTGGGGCTGCTCTTCTTGAGGAATATCTTTGGGGTGTTCTCTGAATTTCCTGGATTTGAATATTGGCCTGCCTTGCTAGGTTGGGGAAGTTCTCCTGGATAATATCCTAAAGAGTGTTTTCCAGCTTGGATTCATTCTCTCCATCACATTCAGGTACACCAATCAAATGTAGATTATGTCTTTTCACATAATCCCGTATTTCTTGGAGGCTTTGTTCATTTCTTTTCACTCTTTTTCCTTTAATCTTGCCTTCTAATTTTGTTTCATTGAGTTGATACTTTCTTCTGCTTGGTGGATTTAGCTATTGAAACTTGTGTATGCTTTGTGAAGTTCTAGTGCTGCGTTTTTCAGCTCCATCAATTTGTTTATGTTCTTTTCTAAGCTGGTTAATTTAGTTAGCATTTTCTCTAACCTTTTTTCGAGGTTCTTAGTTTCTTTGCATTGGGTTAGAACATGTTCCTTTAGCTCAGAGAAGTTTGTTATTACCCACCTTCTGAATCCTGCTTCTGTCAATTCATCAAACTCATTCTCCAACCAGTTTTGTTCCTTGCTAGTAAGGAGTTGTGATCTCTTGGAGGAAGAGATTTGTTCTGGTTTTTGGTGATTTTAGCCTTTTTGTGCTGGTTTCTTTCCATCTTCATGGATTTATCTACCTTTGGTCTTTTAAGTTGGTGACTTTTAGATGGGGTCTCTGAGTGGACATCCTTTCTGTTGATATTGAAGGTATTTCTTTCTGTTTTTTAGTTTTCCTTCTAAGTCAGTTCCCTCTGCTGCAGGACTACTGGAGGTCTGCTCCAGACCTTGCTTGCCTGGGAATCACCTGCAGGGGCTGCAGAACAGCAAGGATTGCTGCCTGTTCCTTCCTCTGATAGCTTTGCCCCAGAAGGGTACCTGCCAGATGTCAGACAGAGCTCTCCGGTATAAGTTGTCTCTTTGGATATATAGGGGTCAGGGAGCTGCTTGAGGGAGCAGTATGTCTCTTATCAAAGCTCAAATGCTGTACTGGGAGCTCTGTTGCTCCCTTCAGAGCTGCTGGGCATGAACATTTAAGTCTGCTGCAGTGGAACTCACAACCACCCCTTTTCCAAGGTGCTCTGTCCCCAGAAGGTGGGGCTTTATTTATAAGTCCCTGATGGGCTGCTGCCTTTTTTCAGAGATGCCCTGCCCAGCAAAGAGGAAGTTTAGTCACAGTCTGCCTGCAGAGGCATTGCTGAGCTGCCACGGGCTCTGCCCAGCTGCTGTATAAACTTCCTTGCTAGTTTGTTTACACAGGCAGGGTTAGAGCTGCCTTGGTAATGGCAGATGCACCTTCTCCCACTGAGCTTAACTGTCCCAGGTCAAGTTCAAACTGCTGTGCTGGCTCCAAAAATCTCAAAAAGCCTGACTTCAGCCCCCTTTTTCTCAGGGGAATGGATGTCTCTGTCTTGCAGGCATTCCAGGCTCCAGCTAAAATGGCCACCCAGTTTTGTGCTGGAAATCTGCAGTGCTGCTTAGCCCCAGGAGGAATTTCCTGGTCTGTGAGCTGTAAAGACTGTGGGAGAAGCACAGTATCTGAGCCGTAGTCCTGGAGTGTCTGAAAAAACTCTGGCCTGTTGCGCTTCCTGGGCGAGGCAGCACACCACCCTGCCTTGATTTGCCCTCCTTGGGCTACACCCACTGTCCAACCAGTCCCATTGAGATGAAGCTGGTACCTCGGTTGGAAATGCCGAGATCATACACTTTCTGCATTGCTCTTACTGGGAACTATGCTCTGGAGCTGTTCCTATTCAGCCATCTTGGCAGAAGTCTCCTGCTATGTATGTTTTACTACAGTCAAAAAGAGAAAGGTTTACTAAAGATGAGTGAGATTGGAGGAATGATTAGAAGATTCTGGATAAAATCAAGAGCACTGGAGGGAAGTTAACTTTGGCTTGTATATACCAGAAAAGTAAAAAGAAAAATGCTGGACATTTCAGTGATCTGGTTTGGATCCGGGTATTCAGTCAAGTCCAGACAGACATAATCAAGGAAATAAGTAGACAAACAGCATATTAGCCACCTGAAAAAAGGGATTTCATGTTAATATCCTGATTAATGGTTGAACCTGCTCCCAACTCCATGTAGAAACAGGAGACATGTTATTTTGCTTTCTGATATGTTATGGATTAAATTGAGTTTCCTTCACCACCAATTCATATGTTAAAGTCCTAATACCCAGTACCTCAAAATATGACGATTTGGAGATAGCTCCTTTAAAGAGGTAATTAAATGATGCTGTTGGGATGAGCCTTAACATAATTGACTGATATACTTTAAGAAGAGAAAATGTGGAAAAACAAAGAAACATTAGAGCTATACATACATAAAGGAAAGACCATGTGAGGACCAAGCAAGATTATGGCCATCTGCGAATCTAGGAGAATCAAATCTACTGACATCTTCAGCTTGGACTTCCAGCTTCCAGAACTGTGAGAAAATTAATTTCTGTTATTCAAGCCACCTAGACTGTGATACTCTGTTACAGCAGTCTTACAAAACTAAAATGCCGTATGGACCTTGTTTCTTGATATATCCTTATCATATAGTAAAGTAGTTTTATAGGTTAAAGAACAAATCTGAAATGCTGTTCTGAAGAAGGACACTAATGGAGGAATGACGGGTAAGACCCTGATAAAAAATGTCCTTTGGTATGACTTGACAAGCAGCTGCCTAGAGAGGAAGGCTTAGATCATCTTCTGTAGTTCATCATAAATCCCCCCTCCAGGAGCTTCACCCTCATAAGCAAAATTCTCAATATCCTAGAACCCTGGCTACTGACTGTGCCAGCATTTTAAAGGTCCAGCTAAATTCAGTCCCTGATTCCGTTTACATGTAGACCTAGAAATTGATTTAAATACTGCCCTTGATAATCATAAGTTGCTTAAATATTTTATTAAATAAATTTTATAATCAAACTACAGGTAAGAAAAGCACTGGACAGGAAGAAATGTACATTATTTCATGCACAATAATGAAAGATTTTTTCTGAGCTTGGTTTTTTGAATTGATTGAATTTTGTACAAAGAAACCTGCTTGCCCATGGTCCTTTGGGCAGGTACAAATTTCAAGAAGATGCAAAGAAGATGAAGGTGACTACTTTATTCTTTGCCTCTTTACCTGCTTGTATCTTCTTCCTTTGCTTCCTCTCACATGAATTGTCTCTATTGTGGTGCAAGCACTGCGCTGGAGACTACAAAAACAAAGTCTGGTGAACAGATTCTATGCTCATGAAATGCCAGTGTCAGTCATGGAAAGAGCCAAGAAAGGCAATGATTTCACATCATGCATTAAATCTTGCTGCACAGTGGAACAGAGTGGTGTGAGAACACAGAGGATATAGCCACACAGAGGATATAGAACAGAAAATGGAGGCTGGGGATAGGGCTGTTCTCAAGGAGACAATGTGTGAGCTTAATTTTGAAGGATAAATTCATTTATTCATTTAACAATCAAACACTTACCGAGGACTTATTGTATGACAGACAGGTGTTTTTTTGTTTTTTGTTTGTTTGTTTGTTTGTTTTGGCATGCATCAGTATCATTTGGAGGATTTGATTAAACACATATTGCTGCTTGCCGAATCAAGGGGTCTGCAGTGGGGTTTGAGAATGTGCATCTCTTTTTTTTTTTTTTTTTTTTGACAGAGTCTACGGGTGCAATCTTCGCCTCCTGGGTTCAAGTGATTCTCCTGCTTGAGCCTCCTGAGTAGCTGGGACTAGAGGCATACATCACTACGCCCAGCTAATTTTTTGTATTTTTAGTAGAGATGGGGTTTCACCATGTCAAGGATGGTCTCAATCTCCTGACCTCGTGATCCACCCGCCTCGGCCTTCCAAAGGGCTAGGATTACAGGCATAAACCACCACGCCCGGCCACGTTTCTTGTGTGTTTCTAGGTGATAGTGCTGCTGGTCCAAGAACCATGCTTTGAGAGCCATTGCTTTAGACAGAGTAGTAAGAAAGGAGGGAAAGACAAGCAGCACCATGGAACAGGTTGTGCAGTTTTCACATGAAACAAAGGTATCAGGCTGGGCAGTGGGAATGGGGCTTGAAATCCAGCTCAGACAGAACTTGCCAAGGCTTGAGGGCTACATCTACTTAAGGGAAGGGACAGCTGATTGCATTTTGTCTACCCAGAGGTACTGTCTCACAACATTTTTGTCCTGGGGGTATGTTTTTTAATCATGGTCTGCCCAGTGGGACCACTTTTTGTGGCGTGGGTTTTTACTGCTCTGTGTAAAGCAATAGCTCTCAAAGTGTGATTTTTGGATCAGTAGTACTATCACCTAGAAACATACAAGAAATATAGATTCTCAAATCCCACTCAGACCTCTTCCACAAGCACATGGGTATGCCAGAGGCTGGAAGAGACATGCAAAACAGAAGATTGACATGGAACTGGAGATAGCTCAGCGTGCCCAGATCAAAGAAGTGATGGTAAAGATATGGCTCCATGCTGGCCGTGTCTCTTGCACTCAGGAAACTTGATCCTTCTCCTCAGAGAGATTCTCTGTGGGGACTGTCCTTATTTCACCCTGCCACTATGGACAGCTCCTCAGCTCACCTATTTACCAGGTGATACTGTCCGATGTTAAGTAGATGGCAGAAAAAGGCAAAGATGGGAGACTCAAAAGGCAGGTTGAATAAAACTAATAGAATAATGTGTCTCTCAGTGTGCAATGAAGCACTGGGAAGACTGTTAAGCCCAGGAGGTGGGGGTTGCAGTGAGCTGATGTTGCACCACTGCACACCAGCCTGGTGACACAGCAAGACTCCATGTCAATAAATAAATAAATAAAATAATGACGTGGGTGGAAGATAGTGAGTGAATACAAGAAAAGACCACACAGGACCAAAAAGCCTAATGGAGATGACTGAAAGATACAAGTACTCAAGATATAAACCAAGAAATTAGTGGGGAAAAAATAAGGAAAATTACCAGCATGCCACATCGGTCAGCAACAGCAGAAAAGATTACCTGAATGGCTGTGTTTAGCATTGACCTGAGAGGATTAAAAGCAATTTTGCTTGAGAAGAAAGCCGATTAGGATAAGGCTACAGAGTTCTGGAGAAGGATAACAATGTTCTGAGCAAGAGATTTAGCTTCAGTAATAAAGAAAGAGAAAATCTTACAGATGAAGACTCTTATTTCAAAAATATTTAAAACAGGAATAACACGTGGCTACTTCATGGGAACTTGCCTGCTGTACACAGCTATGGTGTCTCTACTGCCTTCTGGCCTCATAATTGTTCACTCTCTTCTTTTCAACAGGGCCTCCCACTTCAAATAATATGATTAATGTGGTAAATGGAATTGGATGAGAACAACAAAATATTGAAATTTCAGCATTTCTGTAGTAAAGGCAAAGGCTTGAAAAGGACTGGTTACTTAAGGTCTTCTATATCATACTGACCATGTTATTTTTGAGTTGTGATTAAAAGAACGCACAGCAACTGGGAGACTGTTTAGTGAATGTTACAGTGCTTTGTTAAGACTTTAAGCAGTACAAGAGAGCTTCTCCTCTGTGTTATCCAAGTAGGGTGTAGGTAAAATCTGTTCTTCTGCTAAGTGTCTCTCAGTGTGCAATGAAGCACTGGGAAGACTGTTAAAACAGATTGATAGGCCCCCAGTCTTCCGGTTTCTGATTTATATTTTGGAGTGTGATCTGAGGATCTGCATTTCAAACATGTTCCCAGCTGATGTTGATGCTGCTGGTCTGAGGACTATGCTTTGATAACCACAGTTTGCAAACATGAATCATCTCATTTCTTATAATAGGAAATCAGTGTTTAAAATGGCAAAAGTCACGGATTCTGGACAGTTCCCAAAGCTGTGTGATAATGCCCATAAGTGAAGACCAACACCTGAGAAAATGTGTACACCCCTCACTCTGCGGCTGAGAGATATTACCAAATTTGTCCCTGCGGCTTACCGAAGATTTCATACACAACATGACAGGTGCAATACTGCAGCGTTTCAAAAATTTTACCTCAGTGAAAGAAAGTTGATTATAAAGTTAAACAAGACTGATTGAGTCATAGCAATTAAATGGAAGAGGTGAAAAAAATAAGCTTCTTTTCATTTTTCTATTAAATGATTTAAAAAATTTTCTAAAGGTAAATTTGAGGGCATGTATTTGCTCCAATCATGAATCAGAGTGATACTTGTGCTACACGTATCTTTGAATGTGCCACTCTGTATTTGAAGAACTCTGTCAGTTGGAAACAAAAACAAAGAGAATAGCACAGAATAGACTTCCTGGTGATGTCCACAAGCAAGTCTGGGAACCCATACAAATCTTTCTCAAATCAAAAGAACCACCACTGAGATTCAGCAAGCTACCCCTCACCCAGGCATCGTTTAAGCAATTATTTAAGCATTTCTAGATTAAGTGGTTTATTTAGCACCAAACAAGCCACTGAAATAATTGGAAGCAGAAATAGCTCTTGCACACCATCCTTCCTTCTTTGAGTGCCAGACACCTCTTTTCAGCAAACAGTTTTCACCCTATGAAGTAATAATGGATTCAGAATTCCGATGGAATAAGCTTGAACTGGTGGAGGCGTTGTCAACATTTATCTGTGAGTGACCAAGCTTTTCATTAGTCTACATTACTCATGGAGATTGGTATATTAATATGTAACCTTCAGCCTGTAAGCTAATTTGGGAAAGCAGTAGGTGACAGAGTCCTCTTTCAAATGGGATAAGTTCACTGTTTCTCTGAAAAATAGCACTGTTTGTTCTGAAAATAAAAATGTGTAGGCATTGAATAAGTGTCATAGGGAAACATTACGGAGTCTTATTAGGAATGCTGTTGGAAGTAGCTGTTGTGGGAGGGTGGAGCTCGTTCCTTTAAGAGGAACGTTGGGACTATTGAGTTAGCTCTCAGCTCCTCTCATTAAAAGGGACTTAAATGAAGACTCCTGACTGCGAAGGGAAGCCAGCCAGGCTGGGTGAAGGAGGAGGCTTCTGCTAACAAGCCTGGTATGGGGGCTTACACAGAAAACTAGCACAATCGACTTCCTTTGTTGTTTCTACATGGACTGATGTATGGGAGAGAAGGCCCTGATGGGTTAGGGATATCCCTTTTGAAGGAGCCCTAGAAAAAAGCCGGATGCTAAAGACCAGCTGAGATCAGTGTGACATAGCCTCTGCAGCACACTTTACTTATGGCCCTGTCATACCAGAGGGGGGAAAAATCTGTTTGTTCCCCTTCTGCTTATACGCCATGCATGTGTGGTGTTAGTATCTTGAATGTGGCCATATAAATGCAAAAGGCTAAGACCAATGTAGAACATTAACTATACACACAAAGTAACCTCCATTAGCCCTCTTCCCATGATATCAGTATTTTGAAGGCGCTATTCTCCTCTGAATATAGCGTAGACCTAGGTAACCACAAATCCCAGACGGAGTGATCAGGAAAGACTCACTCTAGCCCACTTCAATCAAGCAGCTAATGTTCTTTCATGTACGCACTTTGAGCTCAGCGCCTTCATGATATTAGTGCTTGTGAGTATTTGGGACTTTCCAAACATGGAGAATAACTTGATCCCTACAGCTTATTCCTTACTGCTTAGCCTTCAGAAAATGAGCCAAAGGACAATATCATATTCAAAGTTGAAAGTAATTATTGCAAAACTCTTCTCATGAGGCAAGTTTTGAAATATTATGCATGGATTTGATTCTCTCTTTTAGACCAACAATGTCTTGAAAGTGCTGCAAAACCAACGGGAAAGGCCTGGAGAAAAAGCTGCAAGATAAGGACCCTGGGGACCAGAAATGACACAAGCAGTGATGGAGATTTTCAGAGTCTACCATTATAACCTCATGATTTTGTTACTTTGAAGTGATTTCTAAAGAGATGTGTTTATTGCATCAAAGCAAGACAGTTGATTTTTTAGAATATCTATTATCAATACTAACATGGGCTCTTCAGTTTTCCAAACAAGAATTCTGGCCATATGTTTGGTATTTGTAAAACGGTTTTTCTCTTTGTCTTCAACCATACCCGAAGTTCAGTGAGCTGATGCTAATTTATTTATAAGGCTCTTGTGGTCTTGATCTTGTCTTGTTGAGTAGTATTGTGTCTAGTCATCCAAAGTATATCTCCTGTTTTAATTTCAACTGTATTTTAACGCAAAGCTTATTGTCAAGGTAGTTTATTTAAATTGTTAAACAACCTTCAACCTTTTTTTGGTCAGTCTCAGGAACTGTGTGTTTAACTCTTTTGTGAAAGAAACATGCTGAGTCACAGCCATCATGACATGATTCATTGTCTAGGTAGACTGCTTCTCAAGACCCAGGCATAATTGTTAATTGTGTTCTAGACAAACCTACATGTATATAGAGCAAAAACTGCCACCATCAGCACCACCACCACCAGGACACTGGACAGGGAATGGGGAGATTTCAAGATACTGAGCTAAAAATAAACAAGATCTTCCAATAAGAAGATTCTGGAAAGAATTAAAAACAAAGAATTTATTTTAAAGTGCCAAAAAAAATCTTTTATTTTTTTTCTTTCTGACGGAGTCTCACTCTGTTGCCCAGGCTGGAGTGCAGTGGCACAATCTCAGTCCGCTGAAACCTCCACCTCTCAGGTTCAAGCGATCCTCTTGCCTCAGCCTCCCAAGTAGCTGGGATTACAGGCACCTGCCACCATGCCTGGGTAAATTTTGTATTTTTAGTTGAGACAGAGTTTCACCATGTTGGCCAGGCTGGTCTCAAATTCCTGACCTTAGGTGATCCGCCCAACTCAGCCTCTCAAAGTGCTGTGATTACAAGCATAAGTCACCGTGTCCCACCCATTTTTAAAGCATTTCTAAAGACATCTGAGAAGAACGTTGGATGGAGTATTACAGCATTTCTAGGAAACTAACTCAGAACCAATGCCTAGCAGTGCTTTATTCATGCTGATGCTACATGTAGCTGAAATATGACTACTGCTGACAGCTACTGTTTCTGAATGCCTACTATGTGCCAGGTGATTTACAAAAGTTATTAATCTTTCAAAAACTCTGTAAAAAAGAGAAAAGATTGAGTAAAATTGCTTAAGATGGTCCAAATAGTAAGTAAAAGAGCTAGGATCTAACAGGTGTGTTCAATTACAAATCCCATGCGTTTTCCACCATAACTCTTTGCCAGTATTATCTTTTTTTCTATAAGAAGAAGAAACAGTTGTTTTAATATATTTCTGAACAAGCTTATCTTTTTACTTTGAAAATTTCTGAGGGCATGATCTGTTATAATAGGAATTTTGGTATTCCAAGCTCCAGTAAAATAATGGAGGCCTTTCCAAAGGATTGCAACCCTTTTCTCCATTGATTTCACTAAATTTCACATAGCCTCCTTTTTACAGCATTCATCTACGGAATTTAACTTTTTCTAGATTTCGAATGGAAAATATTCTTATTTTAAATAAGACTATGCATTTTCTACATTTATGATATTAATTGTTAAATGTACTAATTATGGACATTGAACTAAGGAATTTTCATATTTCTGAAAATTTATGTTAAGTGGTGGCACCTACTGACAACATATGATATTGCAATCTAATGTCATCACAAACATTCTTAACGTTTTAGAATACAAAGAAACTGTTCTGTCAAATTATAAAACTACAAGATATATATTACTGGAGGAATATGGTGTATCTGGAGTATAAGTAGTCACAGAATATGCATGGCACATTTTTTGACATCTAATTTTATTCAGTATTTATGTATGCAAGCAAAGATATTGTATGACGTAGACTGCAAACTTGGCCTCAATTTTTCATTTATGATGGAGATCTTCCAAAAGAGTCTATGTTCTTAACACATTCATTATCATCTTGCTATTAGAGGGTATCCAGTGAAAAACTTTTAGAAATACTGGGTCTAGCTCATCTCTCTTCTGTGAAAGATAAGGAAATGATGTTTCCAGCTCTAGGTCAGGGCTTAGAAACAGGTTTAGAGAAGATAGAGTTTCAATCTTATATATTTTTTTCATCAGAATTAATCACAGGATTTTCATTTGTACAGTATAATTCAAAATAACTAGAAGAGAAGAATTGTAAGGTTCTCAACACAAAGTAAAGATAAATGTTTGGGGTGATGGATATCCCAATTACCCTGATTTGATCATCACACGTTGTATACAGGCATTGAAATATCACATGCACTCCCAAATGTGTATAACTATTGTATGTCTATTAGAAACTTAGAGGAAAATGTTAAATTTGGGGTATGGTCAACATTTCAAAAGAGTTTGGGGAATGTAAGAAGTTCCATGAGCCTGAAAATTGATAGCAATGCTAGAATAATTTAGCTCCTCTGAGAAACCTTTGCAAGTTCTCAAACAACCGTGAATAACATCCAGTAATACACTGGTGAACCTGATAATCTCTTTTGCTGGAATATTTTAAAATTCAATTTTACTTGAAGGAAGTTTTGATTGCAAATATACCATTACTTTCATCATATAAGACAACAGATAACTCACCATTGCTAGATTTATAACACAGCTAACATTCTGAAATACATTTATTTCATATAATAAAGATACCAAAATTTAGGCCAAATTTTAAAGTTCAAAGAATAGCTTTGAAATAAGACCACAGATGAGGGTCTAAGGGACTAAGGGTCTGATGGTCTGAGGGACTAAGATGTAGCCTAGCAATAGGCCAACCACTTCAAAAGTTCCAAATGGTTGCGCAAACTGAAATCATGGACTGGGGTTGGTAAACATAAGAACTGAAAACATCTAAAGATGCATTACTACAGTAAACAACCGAGCCTGACTTGAAAATGTGCAAATTAGCTGTTACCATATTGCTGAAGAGGCAGGCTTTTGGCTTTTACTCAAAATGGCTTGGCCAACATGGACATTTATTGTCACACATAACTAGGGCTTCTGATATAGGAAGCCTCCAGGACTGATTGATTCAGCAAATCAAGCATGTCATTAAGTATCCACAGTCATCACAGTCATTCTTTTCGTTCTACCAGCCTTCGGCCTTGCTCTTTTGGTTACCCCTTTTTATGTTTGCAAAATAACTTTATCTCCAAACCTTACATACTCTCACATCAACATCCAGAGACAAAACAAACAAAAGGACGCTCTCACTCCCTCTTTCTCTCATCTCTTTTTAAGAAGCTGGAATCTTTCCCCCAAAACACTCCATATACACCAATGTCCACTCACGTGTTACTACTTAGAATTGGATCAGGAACCTCTTTGCAACCCAACCTCAAACTGGCAAGGGAAATGGGACTCCTGTCTTGTGTTATGACTGGTAGAGAATAATTAAGGTTCCATCTGGGCTGAGACTGAAGCAGGATTGGTCTTCCTTGAGAATTATAATAATACCTGCATCAAATATAAATCCTATAATAAGGAAAGGGGTTCTTGGGAAGAAAACCAAGTGTCTGCTACATAGCAGAACATAAAGCAACAGAAATTAACATCATCAAAGGCCAACAGAGAAGCTATTAGCATGGAAGATATGCTAAATAGAACATATAAATGAAAGAGAAACACACTTAGAGGGGCTAAAGAAAGAAAACACATCAGAAGAATGCTTCCATCTATCCCTTCTGTATCTGGAAATTTCATTTCTGACTCCACACAACCCCAAGCAAAGGCAGCCTAACGTCTTAGGGCCACTTTTCACAGGGCGTGTATACAAAAGTATAAGGATTATAATAACTTGTTCTGCAGAATACTAGGAGAGCAAAGGGATTTTGTTCTGACTGTATCTTTGGGTTCTTTGTGCTTACACATACACAGCTTATTCAGGCTGTATCTAATCTTGCTGTGTGGCTGATTCTGGAGTTGTGTTATCCTGTGAGAGGAGGGCATGGAAGGCATTTGTTCTCAGGAGGAATCAAGAGCTCTTTGGTTTCAATGAACTATTAGGTTTAAATTGAACTATTTAAGGCCCTGTCAATATAGGTTATGTAAATAATATGATGGAAGTTTATGTAGACAATTTTGTCTGTATTACATATTAATTCCTATTGTGTTGTATATTATCCTCAGAAACTAGATAATAAGATATTTTTTGTCAAACAAGATTAAAAGGGTCAAAGGAATATTATTTTAATAAATCACTAAACCAGAATTACATAACAAAATAATTAGAAGAGAAGACCTTAATCTTCTCTTTGGAAATGAAAAATATTTTCAAAAGGCAAACTTCGAGAAGGCTTTGTACTAGAAAACTGGTTAGAAATGTTTCTTAGTATAAAAAAAATACCATACTTGGATATCCTATAAAATGGTAATTAATGGCCTGAAGTCAGGATTAGATAAACTGTACTTAGTTACTAAAGAGATGTCAGGCTTTTTTCAGATCTAATATTCTATGATCCCCAAAATTCAGAGATTCTATGAATTACTTAATGTGTGTTCTTCTCTATGTTATTGAGTATTTCAAAATTATATGCCTTCACTAATTCAACAGATATTTCTTTAATACCTAATATGTGTCAGAAGCTGTTTTGGGTGCTTGGGATGTTTGTGAGCAAAATAGACAAACATTTCAAGCCCTTGTGTGCTAATATCCTAGAAGGAGAAAGATAGGCAATAAATGATCAGCATAATAAATTAATAAATATACTATGATAAAATAGGTAGACTAAGTCAGATGTTCCTAGCATAAAGAAAAGATAAATAGTTAAGGTGATGGATATCTCAATTATCCTGATTTTATTTGTACACATGATATAAATGTATCAAATAATTTCATGTGCCCCAAAATGCATACATCTATTATTCATGCATCAATTAAAATTGAAATTAAAATAAATGAATGCATAAATAAATAACAAATATACTATGATAGAAGGTGGTAAGTGTAATGGGGAAAAATAGGGCAGGCTCAGAAAATCTAGAGCATGGGAGATGTTGCCTTTTTAAATGAGGTGAACAGGATAGACCTAATTGAGAAAGTTTTATATATACACACACACACACACACACACACACACACACACACACACACTTTAGATGTGTAAATATTTACATATATGTGTGCATTTACATGGGCACAGAAATACAAGCTAAACTGAAATTAAATACCAACATAGATATATGTGTATATATACTTTTTACTCTAAAAAATCAATTAATATATCTTCCACTAAGTTTAAATTTGTCATAATTTAAATACAGCCTTGATTAAGCATTTTTTTCTTTTTTTGTTGTTTTTTTTTTTTTCATAAAGAGTTTCTAATAGTGTCAAATGATCTTTAAAATAACATTTTAGTAGTATTTTTTTTCTTGATTCTGAAAGCTTATTTTAGAAAATTCAAAACATTGGAAAATAAATAAACAAAAATCACCTATATTAGCTAGAGAGGCTGCTAATTTGGCAAAGATGGCTTCGATGCTTCAAAGACATTGACACTAAGGCTGGTTTTTGGCTGCAGTGTTCCTGGGGTTCCTAATGAATGAAGCTAATTGGCTTTGCTCACAGAGTGACAGGTGATGACTCTTCTTTGGTATCCTCCTTCCTCCACCTCACCAATCAACCTCCTACCTTCACTCTTTCTGTCTATTCCCTCTTCCTCCTACTCCCAGACACTTGTGAAAACAGGAGATTGTGAAAAGACAGCTTAGATGAGAGGAGAAGAAAGAGAATTTATTTGTAAGCTTATTACACTCTGAGTTGTGTCTTATTCTAGCAATTCAGTACAAGAACATGAAAATGCCACACCTGTCTAACTGTTACTAACTTTTCGAAACTGCCATATTCTTAGCAATGAATTTGAATATATTTTATAAAGAATCTGAAATGCATTTAGATGTCATGTTTATATGTGTAAAAGAACTTTCAGAAAGTTATCTGATGAAATTTGTTTTTATCATAAGCTTAGTTCTTTCACCATTAAATTTCTGTTAGAATAATTCAATTGTTCACCTATTTTATGCTATGCTTAGAAATTAATAAATATACAAAATTAGAATTTACTAGAGAAAATAGAATGTTAATTTTAAAATTGTGAGATCTATAAAAGTTTTCACAGATTAGCCATAGAGGAAAGAACACTTGGAGTATATACTTCCTATCAGTAATTTCTTGTCATTTAAACAACAGTTTCAAGTATATCTTTAACATATTTGTGCTTTCAATTTTTGAAATAACCTAATTAGGAACTGAGATGCATATTCTGTCAAAACTAATTGACAACCTGATTGTCTCTTGAAAGTTGTAGGTTCCTTGCAGACATTAGTATCAGAAATATGCCTGAAGCTACTTTACTCTGAAATATTGTCAGACCTTCAAAATTTCTCTGCATAATGTGTAAGTTAGGCTTCATCAGGATGCCTAAAAACTATAATATGAGATCAAAAGCTGTCATTCTGCTAGATTGCTAACTCTATAACCACACTTGTGATTTAGTTTCTCCTTAAGTGGTATAATTTTTTTTAAATATGTGATTAAGTGATATAATGTTTCTCTAAAGGAGATCATCTTAAAAACACTGAAATCAAGAGTTTTACTTAAAATATTTCAGAATTGCAAAATGAAAATTATAAAAAGGATTTTGTGTAATGGCCAAAAGTAAGCACTTCTGACTCAAGTGGTCCTCAGCTTTGAATTGTGTGTGGCCTGTGTAATATGAAACTAGTAAATCTTTAGAATTTTGAAATTGGAAGATAAACTCTCAGAGAGGCAGACCCCTTGAATGTACGATTGCCACATTCTAACTAACCCTAGATATGGTAGTCCTTTGATGTATTTTTTTTAAATGCAAGTATATTACTAAGAAATAAGTACTTTTATTTGCTTACCATAAATTAAGATATTTTGGAACCATTTATATAAATTTAATGTAATTATAATACTCTTCTCTAATTTAAATTGTCAAATTTTGACAGCATATCTGCTGTGTTTTATATAATGAGGACAATACTACTAGAGGCACTGAAAGACCGAGGAATATATTGAAAATTAAAAGGAGCTTCAGTCTCCCCTTGCTTCATTGCCTCCTCCCATGGCTGCTAGTAATTTTCCTCTGACAATAGAAAGTGTAGGAAGTATCTCTATTTCTTTCTTGTCACCCATCACTGTACATATAGTACAGTTTTCTGAAAATAAAAGAAACTTCTAATAAATTGTATTGACAAACAGTAACATACAAAATAGATAAGTGACCAAGATAAGAGGATATGTATAGAACTGACCAACTACCCACAAAGGTACTAACTTACAGAAAACTTTGAAGCCACCAGGAATTTTAAGGAGCTACTTATTAAGGAGCTACTCTGTGTTTAAATTAACATTTTATGACAGAATAACTGGAAATTTTTTAATGAAGGAGTTTAGTTTTGCTGGAAAGAATTACTATCATCCCACTGGTTTTTAAAGCAAAATTCATTTGGTATGGTTCTTACACAAAGGGATTCTATTTCCTATGGTTTATTTATTAATAACTGATTAAAATGTAAAGTATATGCAAGTAAGCACTTCAGAAAAAGAAATGAAGAAATTAGACATGGGCTTTGGGGCTCTTACTTTACTGTAACTTTTTCCAAGTTTGCTTCATTAAAATATCTTCTTAAGGGGCTTTGTTAGATTTAAGAGAAAACTCACATGAAACATTGTCTTATTCTTTATTATAGTGTTTTCCACTTTAAAATATATTAAAATTTACTGCACTGTGATTCAGGATAATATTCTGTAAGACTGCCAAGCATAACATTTGAATTGCTTAACTCATCTGATTATATCATATCTGATTATATTCTTATAAGGCCACCTCCAGTTTCACTTTCCACTTTGAAAAATATTGTAACGAAAAGGAAAAGTACACACACACACGCATACACATGTATATGTACTCCCAAAAATACCCTTGAAATAAAATCTCTGAACTTTAACTCCCACTTTTGTGATTAATTAAGATTCTTTTCTTTAAAACTAGAGAAACTAACTCTGTCTGCCTGGAAGAATTGATTGGAGAGATACTGACGGATTCAGAGATGACAGGGAAGCTATAGGACAAGGTGTATTTTAAGGGGCCTAGGTAACAACCATTACCTTACGAAGGAAAGTACCTTGGTAAGGTACATTACCTCTACCAAATGGAAGTCCCAGTGCTAGCAAAGGAGTGTCCAGTTGGCCTGGTTTGGATCACATGGCTATCCTTTGCCCACGAGAGGGTGGAGAGTACTTTGGATCAAACTGGGTCCAGTGGAGAAATATAATTTTTCTAAAGGATACTGAGGTGAGTGAGTAAAAGACCAAGCAAGCAACCTGCCTCTCTGGCGCCTTTTAATGGAGTATTAAATTGGAATAGTTTTCCTCAAAGAAAAAGAAAACTCTTCACTTATTTTTTTTATCATTCTTGGAGTATGCACATACAATACAAACCAAAGATAAATAAGAAAAGATATTCCTAATAACTTAGATTTGTACGGCCTGTCCTGAAGATTTGTGGAGTCATGGAAAGGGCTTGCATTCATAGAATTCCGCTAAAAGCTCCTATCTAGTATTTGTGTATCCTACCACAAATATGCTTAAAGTTTAAAACTTGTAATTGACAACGGGTTTCAGACAATGTCTAAGATTGAATTATTAATAGGAGGTATTCCCATTTGTAAATGAAGAAATTAATATATCTGTAACCCCAGTTTTCATCCCAGGCTTACATAGATAGCACAATTTATCACAGTATTTGAAAAATTTGTGATTTTATTCATAACTGTCTGTTGAGAGAGAATTTTTCCTATTATGCATGTCCTACAAGCAGAGAAATTGGATGCCTTAATTCTAGACTATACTTGCAAAAATAATTTTGTGGTGAATAGACTAGAAGACAGTGTCTCCTTCTGGAATTAATTGCATACAGGTTAAATGCCTAGTAGAATGAAGACAGTGTCCTCTTACTAACCATTGCAAAGACTTGGGTTCTCTAGGCTCAGGGTTCCTTTTCTGTGATGCAGCCTACTGCTTGTGTAGGCATCACTTGGCCTTCTTGTCTCACCCTGTAGAAGTTAGGGGTCAGATAACTGGTCCAAGAAAATGATAACACCATGACTACTGCCATTGCTATGAGTCACAAAGTCTCTGTCTCTGATCCAGGAGTCTCCTATCCTCTGCCAGCATCCATGAAACCATGGTGGGCTCACCCGTTATCTTGTAAGTAGAATAAAGTCTCAGACCTTTTACAGTTCTTGGCAACATCTTATTGCCAACCTTTTCAACATTGATTTTTGTCTTTATAGACACAGAAACCAAAGGACTTATTGAACCCCTGCCACGTGCTAGCCACCATGTTAAGCTTATATGCATTTTATAATTGAACCCTTAAATGGTCCCACAGAGTCATAGCTATTGTCTTCATTTTAAGCTTCAGCACTTGAAAAAAGTTAAATTCATCAGAATTCATCTTAGAAAGAGCTCTGCAATATTTTTGGTTTGTTTTCTGGTGATAGGTTGCATTGGTAATTCTTTTGGTAGAGGGTAAGACCTCAAGGACACGCCAAAAACTAAGTGATGGAAGTGATGGCCTTTAAGCAGCTATATTTATCACAAAAGGAGAAATTTTTATTACTACTGAGGAGAAGGAAAGAGTAGAAAGTTAGAGAAGACGTTCAGAGGCTAGACACTAAATGGAGAAAAGGAAGCAAGAAAATAAAAATAAAAACAATGCAGTAAAGTTGTGGTAGAGGAGAAGGCAGGATACACAAATACTAGACAGGAGCTTTTAGTGGAATTCTATGAATAAGCCCTTCCCATGACTCCACAAGTCTTCAGGACAGATTGTACAAACAACAATAATACCATTGCAGAGGGCAGATGACTTGTGGCAACTCTGAAATGTTCTGGTTTTCACATACAAGTTTACATCCAGATTGATATGAGCTTTGGAGGTAATGGTGAGATGGCGAAACAGAGAGGACAGTCCACATCAGAGGGGCCGGAAGCCTCCAACTAACATCTGGGAGCCTTACTCAAGGAAATTCTGAAGTTCACAGAAATTAAGTGTTTTTGTTAAACACATAGAGTTACTTCCAGGGCTGCACCTTGGAGATATAAAAATAAATAAAGTTCCTGTTCTCTAGGAGCAAACAGATAAGCAAGGGAAACAGGCATGGAAACAAAATAGTTGATAAAACAATGTTATTGGTATAAGGATGACTAAACATGTGAAGTTGGTGAAATTGTTAACATAGGAGGGAAAATGAATAAATGGCTTGGGGAAGACTTCTCTAAGGAAGGGGGCTGCTGACTGTGGCTGGAAGAGAATGCTCTGGAGAGAGCTGCCGGTTGTAAATGTCTTGGAAGTGATAATAAGGAGTTTGTCTCTAAAGGTTATGGGCTTTTGAATTTTTAAAAACAGGGCCCCTTTTTGTCAGATAAACTCTTAAATGGAGCTCTAGTCTACAAATCAGATAAAAGTGGAGCTTCTGCCTAGGTGCGGTGGCTCACGTCTATAATCCCAGCACTTTGGGAGGCTAAGGTGGACAGATCACTTGAGGTCAGAAGTTCGAGACCAGCCTGGCCAACATGGGGAAACCCCATCTCTACAAAAAATACAAAAAGTAGCTGGGCATGGTGGTGGGCACCTGTAATCCCAGCTACTCAGGAGGCTGAGGCACCACATCTCTTGAACCTGGAAGTTGGAAGTTGTAGTGACCTGAGATTGCACCACTGCACTCATTCCAGCTTGGCCGGCAGAGTAAGACCTTGTCTTAAAAAAGAAAGAAAGAAAGAAAGAAAAAGTAAGTGGAGCTTCTCTGTGAGTTAGGTAGAGGACCAGGGCCCTGAGCACTTAACTCTCCATAGCCCCTCGTAGTGGCTCTTAGAACTGCTCCTGGGACTCCCATTAGACATCCCATTATATACGCTGGAGAACACCAGAGCCTGCTTCTGCCAGCGTTACTGGGCTGCCAAAGGGTGGAACATAATCTACCTGATTATTGATTTGCATTTTGTTCTTTCCATTTCCCTATCCTTTGCTCTTCTTTGTGAGCGTATGGCATCTGTAAAAGGATTTACTTTTCACCAACATGACTCGTATCTGCCCACTATCCCTTTAAAAGGCCTAAGCAATTACAGAAAGCCTTGGTTATACATGGTTGTTTTCTTCAGTGTATACTAGAATAGTGAACTCCCAAGTACTCTACTGCATACACATACCTTGCATGAGGGATGTTTGAGAAAAGAATTTGGGTTCCATAGCTGGAGTAGCTCAGTGTGGAGCCAGAGCAGCACTGAGATCATCTGCAAAACTGAATTCATTCAGCATATGCAGCAGTTCAGGGCCCAGTGCTTCTGGATTACTATAAGCCACTCCTGGATAGAGTCACACGGGGGCAAGACAGGGCACCCAGCTGGCATATGGACTACAGTTGTGGGCCAGGTGAAGGTGGTGCAGGTGTGGACCATGCTCAGTGTGAGGGCTCTGGAGAGGAGCAGGGAGGTTCAAGAGATGTGGGAGCCAGAATGGGCACCCCCTAGCAGAGGGTGGACAAAGTGCTATTTCATAGGTTTCTGGTTTGTGGGACTAGATAAAAGACAATGTTGTATATGAGAAGAATGAATAAACAACAGAGTGGGTGGGTTTAGTAGGAAAATTCCATTTGGGACACTGAATTCTCTATTAGGAATCACGAGAGGTCTGGATTGAGAAATGGGAATCTGGAGATCTCAAATAAGTTACCACATCTCCTGAGATAATTTTGAGATTATACTGTCTACATCCATTCTAACACCCATCTTGCCTTTTTGAACCTTCAATTACCTGAAAGGAATATGAGGACAGTATGAACAAAGAAATAAAGGTTAAAGGAAAAGACATGTGGTTTCAGTCTAAATAATTCAGGAGAGTTCAGGAAGTGAGAGGACATTAGGTCCTCCCTTCCAAGAACAGAGGAAAAGAAACTATATGGGTTTAAACAGCATCAAAGGAGGAAGAGAGTCCATTTTCATCCTTTACCTGCCACATCTTACCCAATATTGGAACCCCTAGAGATAAATGCAAAGTATCTCAGCCTAGGCCAGACCCTGAGATCTCACATGTCGTCCCTCAGTCTCCCTTACCAGGGCCAGGGCGGAGCCATAAGGGTGGCAAACATGCAAGAGGTGATACGCCCAGCAGTGTAGCAAGCACTGATGCCTCCTACGTCCTCTCCAAATATGAACACGTCGGGATTAGGGTGCTGCACTAATGATTCTTACTCCCCCATTCTTGTTCTCAAGCTTGATTGTTCCTGTGAGATGCTGCATGTGTCAACTCAGTGTTGTCTTCCTTTAAATGACCCGACGAACCAGATTTGCCAGGAGGTATTAAGGTTTTCTTCTTTTGATTCATTTTTCTATTTTTCTTCTGCTTCAGCCTCACCCACCCCCTGCCTGCAGAGGCAGCTGTGAGTGGAGTAGCTGCATTCTTGCCGGCTCCATGTGTGGCTTTGGTGGATGGATGTGGGTCATTATCCTAAGGCCAAGAAGTTTCCCTACGATGTGGACATGGAGTCTGAATTTCATCTAAGCACACTCACTTGTAGCAGCAAAGAGCAGACTCAGGAGCAGCAGTTAATAGGATGTTGTCTTCCAGAAAATTAATTCTAAGGAATAAGTTAAAAGTACATTAGGAAGCCCCAAGAGTTGGGTTTGGTTTACCAAAACATGTCAGCAGCCTCATTCATTGTACCCTTCCTTCAGATACCAGGATGGAATAAAGTGGAAGGGGGGCAGGCAGAAATATGTTAACTTCTGAGTGTAGTACACAAAACAGTGAGATTCACAACCACCCATCCCCACATTAAAAGTTCCCTCACATTTCTTAACAATTACTGGCAAAGTTAATTGGTTCTAGAACTCAACATTATTACTCTCTGGAGGAATCTTAGCATGGAGTTAGTCAGTATTCTTGGCAATATATTATACACACGAGGATTTGAGACAAAATGAGAAAATGTTAGCTTTGCTATGCAATTTTTTCCATTGGAATCAATTCACCCAGTCACAAATGGAGAACCCAGGAACCTGTAGTGTTGTCTGCAAGACTGGGGAGGCAGAGGCAGAGTATGTGCCTGGTGTGTATATTTGGGGTGTGTAAGCATGTGTGATGAGTATGGTTTCTGTCTGTGGTTTGTATGAGTATGCGAAGTGTGTGTGTGTGTGTGTGTGTGTGTGTGTGTGTGTGTGCTGACAGAAGTTTCCTTTACTATGGAATCGCAAAGATAGTGAGCATAATTGTCCTTGGAGCAAAAGACTGATGAAAGTAAAGAGGGAGATATGTAGGAAAGAAATCAGACAAAGGAAATTATTACTAAAATTATTGAAAAGTAGGGACCATAGCAAATATTTTCTTTTCTTTTGAGCCGTATCATTGGGACTTCAGCAAATTGAAGAAGAATCAGAGTGTGGCCGAAATAGCAACGCAACGGATTTTATCTCTCCAGGATGCAACCTTGTTAGGATTCCCCAGGGAGATGGGAAGAAAAGTAGTAAAAATTTTAAAAAGAGCAAGGGGACTTTCAAGTTAGGAGAATAATGTTTGGTAAACAACTCTGTCCTCCCCTCTCAAAGTGGATTCAACCAAGAACAGCGCATAGAGACAGAAGCAGTATGAGATGTGGGCTGCTTAGACATTTTTAGCAATAAGTAGGTATTTAAATAATAATTGTTAAATTGTTTACCAAATTGGTAATTCATATATCTTTTAGATTTGATTCTGTTAGTGACCGAGCCACATTAAAAGTGTTGATACATTAATATTGATCATTTATGCCCATGCTTGCATTCTTTAGTGCACTTTAAGTATACAATTTCATTTTCCCACGTAGTAGCCTAAATGAGATAATACTTCTCTTAATTCAGGAGGCCACTGACAAATCCCATTCAATGTATAGTATTTTTAATAAAAATATTTTCTTTTAAGAAGCGTGTTCCTGTAACGCTACTTGATGAAAACACAAAAGAATCACAAAAAATAAGGAGAACTTGCCAAGGTAATCTAGAAAGCAGAATTGTAGCATGCCAAAAATTGGGCGCTCCCAGTTTCAAGACAGTTTTGAATCTTGGCTCTACCATTTACTTGCCATAAGAACTGAGGGAAATTACTAAATCTCTCTGTGTGCTTGATTAATCATCTGTAACAAGGCGGTATTTATACCTCTCCTGCTGGGTGAGAAAGCTCAGTAAATAAACTAAGGGAGATCATCTACAAGTTAGTTCATGCTCCATAATACTAGCCATATAGTCCAAAATATTATTTTTGTTGGTAAGAAAAGTGGAGCCCAAAACAAAACAAAACCAAAAATAGTGAAGAGAAGTAGAGGCTGGCTTAACTCCCAGACCTAACCCGACCCTGAAGGAAGGTTTTCACCTAACCATATCACAACCAAGACAAAGTAAACACATCTTTCTCTTTATGTGAGACCTTGACTCAAAGACCAAAATCTCATGATTACCAACAACCTAAAATTCGTTTAGTTTTACATTTCCTAAGAACGGATCCTGTGACTTCCTCTCCTTTCAGAGGGACATAGCTATCCCTCACACAATTTCCGCAAGTTGTGTATTATTAATAACAAAGTAAGAGTCACAGCTGAGGGTATAACTCTTATAATGAGTTGAGGCAGAAAAATCCCCAAACAAATGGTATGGGTGGAGGGACACGGGGAGGCTGGCTCACTCTTAGGCCAGGGTTGTGAAATTCTGTGAAATGTCTTCTGGGAATGGCAGTTGCCCTGAGCAAGGGGTCCTCTTTCCACATTTGTAGTCCCCCGCTGGAGTTCAAATTAAATTAGGTCTCACTTAAATTGGATTTTCTCCCATTACATTAGCATTTCCACAATCTTGCCAAGGTTTGGCAACTTGCTAATTAGTAAGAGGATGACTTTGGACTGAAGAGTTAAATCACGATTTCCTGCTGCTGAATAGGCCTGGGCCTGGCCTCTCAAGGAGTACTTTCTTGGATGTTCCTTCAGTTTTCATTCCAGTTGGCATGCCTCAGTTGGCAAATTTAATCCACCACAAGAAATTGACATTACAATGACTTTTTCACTAATCTGAAGAAATGGAAATTTAGAAATATGCCAAAATGTTTCCATTCATAGGTATTACTTCAGTTAACAGCTGACTTGCCAACTGATGTTTTCCTAATTCACTTATACTGAAGGAATACCCAGGAATGATTTGTCTCTTTGATAAATAGTAGCAAAAGCAAGCTTCAGAAAATTAATGTAAGAAAAGGATAATTCTTTCTCAAGAATTATGTTCTAGGGTAGCAAAGGGCTGAACCTGAAAATATTTATTTTCCTAAGGTTCTTTCATCTTCCCACTATATGGAGCTTCAAGTGTATCCAGAAACTGGAATAATAATAGTTTGAGCTGGAATAAAGTAGCATAATTTTTGGAAGTTGAAACTGGATCATTTCAGCAGTATGTTTGGATTGTTTTCTTCAACTGCATTTTCAGCTTTGCAGTTGCTTTAGGTTTACTTCTAGAAGCATAGACATCCATGGACCTCACATTTCTGAGATTATACATATATATATAGAGAGAGAGGATCTCAAGTTAGTCATGGCAGAATTCTTAGCACAATTCTTATTGAATGGATAAACTTAATACTTCTAAATCTGCTTAATCTTTAGAGATCTGTCACATCACTATAAGATTTAATTGCAATAAAATTTTAATACATTCGATTTTCATTTTAATTGGCTTGAGAAGTCAGAATTATGTTTTTCACTAATAATTACTCAAATCCATAGGAAGGAAAAACAGATTTAAGTGTAAATCCCTATGTCTGAAATACTTCTGTAAATACATAGTCACAGCATAACCATATAGTCATCACAATCCCATCAGGACTTTGTCTTCCATTTTTAGGGGTGGGGGATACTGTGGAGTAGAGGGTTGGGGGGGACCAAGTCTTTCTCACTTCATTTCCCAGGCTGGAGTGCATTGACGATCTCACTGCAACCTCCACCTTCCAGGGTTCAAGTGATCCTCCCACCTCAAGCCTCCCAAGTAGCTGAGATTATAGGCATGTGCCATGATCCTGGCTAGTTTTATAGTAGAGATGGGGTTTCACCATGCTAACCATGCTGGTCTAGAACTCTGGCCTCAAGCAATCTGTCCACCTTAGCCTCCCAAAGTGCTGGGATTATAGGCATGAGCCACCACACCCAGCCCAAGACTTTATCTTTCATAATCAATTCCTGTGAAGCAGGCTCACAATTTCTCATCATCTTAAAGAAATGATCTGTTTAAGGAATAGCTTCAAATGTACCGTTTTATTCAGATTGAACCACTTATTTAACTTAAAGAGGTATATATACTTTTTCAATTCTATGTTTAGGTTCACTGAAGTCAACAATATCTAGTCAAATGGCTAAAGAACTAAGCGGCTGTAGAAAAAGAATGGGAGCAATGTTAAAAATTTACAACTGCAGAAATTTTTACCCCAGGAAACACACACACACACACACACACACACACACACACACACGCACTTTAAATCAACATACAATATCCCTGCACCAAACACTGAGTTGCTTAAATCACAAAATCATCTTTTGGATCCAAGAGCAATATGCTGAAGAGAGTTTCAGAGAGTCATGCATCATCCATCTGCCAAGTCTCATTTCAAGGAAACTAGAAGTTGCATTTGGTTGTATAATAACTGGCTCCTCAGACTTGATCAGGATCTCAGCTGTCAGAAGCCTTTTCCTGTATGCATGCCAAAGGGAAACATGACTAGGCACAAATAACGCGATAGATGATGTGCCCTTGGGGCAGAAACAAGCCACAGCACAAACAAAGAGGGTCCTCAGCCACGGCTCCCCTCTTGCCTGTTGTCCCTCTCTGTTAGTGTGTGCTTCTACTGATTGACTTTCTTTTCTGAGGAGAAATCTGTAAAAAACAGTAGGAAAATGTTTTAGGTTAAAAATTAACATTTCATTTCTCTTCTTCTGGCTTAAGGCTAACATAACATTCCAGGATAGCAAAAAAAAAAAAAAAAAGAGTTATGTTATATTCATGAGCTCCCACAAGTTTACACTGAGAAATCAAGGAGTGGGAAATGGAGGGTTATTATTTTAAGCATTGACATATGCTTATCATTTTGTGAAATCTGTTGTGGCCTCATTCTAATTATGCCTGAAGAGGAATGTTCTATACTAATTCTCATTCTTGCTGGCATTTTGGTGCCTTGAGCATATGAAAGTAAGTCATATATATGACTTAGATTAGGTTCAGTACTTACCCCAGAGAAAGATAACTTGCCATATGTGATCTTTTAAGATATGGTACTGGGTACATTATTGCCAAAGCTATAGAAAATATATAGAAAGATTTGTTGGTGTATAATGAAAACCAATATGAAAAATCTGGAATATTTTAATAGGATCAGGATAGAATGCCACAACTGAATACTATATGAAAGACAAAGTCAAAGAAGTTTACTCATGGCAACAGGAAAAATTAATCATAGAAATGCCAAGAAACAAAGTGTTATCCTTATTCGTGATAACTTAAAAATGTACTGAATGTTTTGTACTTGTTGCCCTGCATTTGGCATACCAAAGACATGCTAAACTTACATTTTGGTAACAAAAAAGCAAATAGGAAAATAATAAGTTACTTTTCCAGGCTGAAAAATTATGCTGCTGAAGACTGTGGTCATTATGTTAAAAAGGTATCTAATATGTTGAGATCATAAATTTGAACCCTGAAGCATAAATTCATTGATCTAAACAATCTGAAGTTAACATTTAATCCATTAATGATACCTCTCCCTAGGTATCTTAAGGATTTTAAAATTAACTCCTTTGCAATTTATACAGTGCTCTTGTGAAACAGGTATAGAATTAAGGATCAATAGCCTCGTACTTTAGATAGAGAGAGGCTGTGGCCCATTGGATAATCCACAGCAGAATGGAAATCTGAACAAAAACAAAGATAGGTCTTTAGTTTCTTGAAGGGAAGGCAGAATTCCCCTATAGGTACAGTGAAGGTGGGAGGAAACTTCTGTCCTAAGACTTGGCTCCACAGCTACAATGACAAGGGAAGAAGAGAAATTCCACAAGGGAATCATGGGTCCCTACAGTCCTAGAGTTGGCTTTGCCTTGTTGGCTGGTGAAGAACTCCACTCACAAACTGTGTACTTGATTATTTATTAATGTTACTTTCTGTGCCTTTGTGTTCACAAGAGTTCAGGTTAAACAGCATGATGCTGAAGTGATCTGAATACAGCCCAGAGACATTGGTGGCAGAGGCCCAGTCTTTATTCTACGTCGAGGATTAGCTGAATCTGAAGCTCAGGTGGTCTTAAGGGCTAAATGGGCTAAGTGGTTGTAATGGGCTAAAGGATGAGCTGGCTCTGCTCTCTACTTGCCCAGTCACCTCTAAGGATGTGCACAGTTAGGCACGGCCAGTAAGAAAACTCACGAAGAAAATGTTCTTTCCAGTTGGGATGCAATATATATATGTATTGTTTCCCTTCTAATAGATTTTTATCTTCCATTTAAGATTGTAATTTTATTTATCTGGTGGAATTGTGGCTATTCTAGACTTATTATGTGAATGTTTTTGGTCTAGGATCTGTCAATCTATCTATCTATCTATCTATCTATCTATCTATCTATCTATCATCTATCTATCTATCAATCATCTGTTTAGTATTTGCTTATAAAATCCAAGTTTGAATGGAAACAAATTTACTACCAGTATTTTCATTTATATACAGACTTTTATATTTTATTTAATATTCCCTTACAAGCTGACCATTATATGTTAATAGTATTTTAATATGGATAACAAAATATTTCTGTTGCAATTAAAAATAATTAGAAACAGGCATAAAATTATCAATTGCTAAATGTCGATTAATCATCTGTATTGACCACTCAGAAAATAGTTAAGAAAGAAATGAATTTTATAAAAGAAAAACATTCTTAATACTTTATCCATCTGTATTGAAAATTATACTAAGCACTGTCTCTAAATTTCTTCTGTTTATTACATCTCTTAAGTATCATTTACTATTTACAGGGGTTTCTTTGTTTTTTCATAGTGACAGGAAAGAATAAAGTTGAATTTTGAAAAAAATTCAACTAATCCAGCCATTTTGCTAACATAAAAATTATCTGTAATGCCAAGATATAAAGGCAGTTATAAAAAGACATAAACTGAGAAATAAAGATACAGTATTGGCTTTTAGGACAGCACCATCAGAATGTGTTTTAATAAAGTACCTGCAAGCTATAATACAATTATATTTTACTTAATATATAGCTGAGAATAGTTCATATTTCTTAGTGATTACAATTTGGACTTTGGAGTCAGACTGCCTGAGCTTGCCTATGTCCTTGTCAATAACTAGTTGTATGGACTTGGAAGAGTTACATTATTTCTCTGTGCCTCAGTTTTCACACTTATGAATCAAGGACATTAGTACTGTTTCATAACAGTGCCATAAAGTTGTGATAAGGTAATAGATATAAAGCACCTAAAATAATTTCTGGCATATGGCTGGTGTTATGAGTTGAATTGTCTCCCCCTCAAAAGATGTATTTTTGCCCTAAATCCTGGAACCTGTGAATGTAGGCTTTTTTTGGAAGTCTGATTACATCTTAAACCTGTAATCAGGTTAAGAAGGGGTCATACTGGATTAAAATGGGCTTTAATCAACTATGACTGATGTACGTGAAAGAAAAGGAAAATTTGGACACAGAAGGAAGATGGGCATGTGAAGACTGAGGCAGAGATGGCAGTGATGCTGCCACTGGTCAAGGAATACCTGGAGCTACCAGAAGCTAAAAGAGGCAAGGAAGTCTCCTCCCCTAGAGGATTTGGAGGGAGCTTGACCTGCCAACACCTTGATTTTTGGATATCTAACCTCCAGAGCTGTGAAAAAAAAGGTTTTTCTGTTTTAAGCCACCCAGTTTGTGGTATTTTGTTATGGCAATCCTAGGAGACACATTCTGTCAGTGTTCATTTAATTGGTTGTTATTAGACATTAGTAAAAGCTAATTATAGTATTTAGGCTTTGATCTTCTATATTGTAAAGAAATAATTTCACAGCACAATTTCACATGCCTACATTTCATGCCTCTCTAGATACATTAAGAATCCAGCTCTGGCTCATAAGACAAAGCCTAACTCTGCACCCTGTGAAAAATTTGGAATGTACAGAAGTGACTAACATGCAAGGCGATCAGAAACCATAGCTTTTTGACATCTTGGAAAGGAAGAAGCAAACAACATGTTTTTCAAGGTTACACTAACTCTGTTATGCCATAATTGTTCTAGAAACATGGAAGTCATTTTGCAACTCATTCTGATAACAGATGAAACAAGATGAAAATGTTCTCTGTAAAACCACATTTTTAAACAAAAATTGTAACACATTAATATCTGTGGACTTCGGTGTATTTTAAACACCATTATTTAATGCTATGCAGAGAGAAAGCGAGTCTCACATGTCTTGAAATCATTCAAAACCCTTCAATTAAAATCTTTAGTTTTGGAAAGAAAGGTTGATTTTCAATGTGTCTTCAAAGCATTCTAAAATAACCACAGAGAGTAACTGAGAGCAAAGCTGGAAATGAGTTGACTGGAAAGCTGTGTGACATGGAACTCATCACCTACCACCCTCAGTCCCTAGTCAGGAAACCCTTCATTGGGACCCCTACATTATGGAGGACTCTGCTCTGGCCCTCGTCCAGCCATACCCTTCCTTACAGTGTGAGCAACCCTTCCTCCAGAACGAGGTCCTGGCACCCAAACGCACACCCCCAAAGTCACTGCCCAAGTGATTCTGGGCCTGCTTCCAAGACTCATGTGGTCCTCTTTCCAGCCTGAAGGCTGGCAAAAGAGTGCTGTTTGTAGAGTGGTGAGGGGTGGATGGACAAGGTTGGGATGTGCCAGCTGGGTGGTCTTCAAGTCTGCACTCAAGAGTCCTTATGGTGGGAAGGTGGGGAGAGAAAGTGGAGGGTCCCAGGCAGGCCAGGGCTTAGGTCTCTCTGTGCCACCATGTCCTGTCACAGACTGGTTTTGAATCTGAGCATTGTAAATTGTATTTTGGTTTTCCATGCATGTTTATCAAGGTAGGAGGATGTACTCCAACAGTTGATTCATAAGATTTACACATATAGAATGTAGCTCTCCACTTATTCTTGATCCAGGCCCCAGAAATGTTAGAGGAGGATTTGGTAGTAACATTTAAATTTAATCACTCATTGTCTGCCATATCTTTTAAAATGTATGAAGTTCTTTCTTTCTTTCTTTCTTTCTTTCTTTCTTTCTTTCTTTCTTTCTTTCTTTCTTTCTTTTTTCTTTTTTTTTTTTTTTTTTTTTTTTTTTTTTTTTTTTTTTTTTGAGATAGAGCCTTGCTCTGTCACCCAGGCTTGAGCACAGTAGAGTGATTTTGGCTTATTACAACCTCAGCCTCCTGGGCTCATGCCATCCTCCTACCTCAGCCTCCCAAGTAACTGAGACTATAGGCAGATGCCACTATGCCTGGCTAATTTTTGTATTTTTTGTAGAGACGGTTTTACCATGTTGCCCAGGCCGGTCTTGAATTCCTGGGCTCAAGAAATCTGCCTGCCTTGGCCTCCCAAAAATTTGGGATTATAGGCATGCGCCACCATGCCTGGCCTTAAACCAATGATTTCTTAATCATCAATACCACAAAATTATTTTATGAGAATTCTGAGCAATTCAGTTTCACCAACAGATTAAAAGGACGTTTTTAATTAAATAAATCCCAAAGCAGCAAAAACCACTAGTTAAATTAAATAATGACATATACATCATTTGTGACAAAAGTGATTTCAGAGTTCTTGCCAACTCTTATGACGTGGCTTGAGCTATGAAATACATCATCTGTGGAAGCTAGTAAAGGAGCCATAGGAAGCCCAAACAGGTAGATTTTTGAATAAGGAATTTTTTGGTGGTGCTCTAACCATGATCAGCCCTCTTCCCTGCTACAGGCCAGCCATAGTTAGCACAGAGCTGTGTTGCTATGGAGAAAAATAGGTTTCAAATGACAGCATACCCCTGGTAAGGTTCCACTAGGGCTGTCCATGCACAGATTAGTTCATAACATATTTATTATACATTTAATCTTATATAGTACTGTGCCTGGTACTTGTGATATTCTAAATGTCAAATAAGTAGCATGTTGTGAGTTCATATGAAGATGAGATTATTGAGGGTTAAATGCTAGTCATATTATTATCTATGTTAGAGCTCCATTCTCATTTTTATATCTATAATTTTAGAAAATTTTAATAAAATGAGAGGGGTACGGTAAGAGGGGCACTGTACTATGTAATTGAAGACACAGGTTTTAGAATCCTATATGTTTAATCATCTAATCCCATGCTAAATTTTATTAACTGTGTGATTTAGGCATGTTACTTAAATTCTTCAAGCCTCAGTTTCCTGGTGTGTAATATAGTGCAAAACAATGTTATAGCACTGTGAAGATTAAAATAAACAACGCTTTGAAAACAGGCTGGGTGTGGTGGCTCACAACTGAAATTTCAGCCCTTTGAGAGCCCAAGGCGGGAGGATCACTTGAAGCCAGGAGTTTGAGCCCAGCCTGAGCAACAGGCTGGGGATGGAGCAAGACTCCATCTGAATAAAAATACAAAAATAAAAATAAAAATTAACTGGGCATGGTGGTTCATGCCTGTAGCCCTAGCTACTCATGGGGCTGAGGTGTGATGATTTCTTGAGCCTAGGAGTTCAAGGCTAAAGTAAGCTTTAACCACATCACTGCACTACTCCAGCCTGAGTGACAGAGTAAGACTATCTCAGAAAACAAAACAAAACTTAGGTTGCTACATCATAGAGATTCTTTTGTTGCAGTTTTACATCTGTAGACACAATTACATGGTATGTTTATACATCACAAAGCTTACTACATTTTTCCTAGGTAGAGAAAAATGAGTAAGACTCATATATTGACTACAAAATTTCATTATTGCACATTCTATTTAGTTTCTAAATGCCATCACGATTTATTTCTATTTTATGTAATCATTAGCTTCTGTAATATTGGTCCAGGAAGAATCCAATATATACAAAGGACTTTATGGTATTATTAAATTCTGTACTAAGTAATTGTATTTCCTAGTGATTAAACTCCAATTGAGAAAGAAACTATCTTTAATAGTCATTTCAAAGCAATATAAAATGGAAAATTATAATTGGGTAGTAATTCTGCTATTATACAATAATAGTTTTTAAAATTGAAGATGTTATGCAACACTCATTCTGGTTAACGGTATGCCTTTCTAATAAAATAACTCCATCATGGTTGGAACTCAAGAACCTCATTAAAACCACTGATTATATTTGTAGAAGACAGCAAAGAAAAAACAGTCCTATAGTGTTTTGATAAATACCTGGACATTTTATTGTGGCATTCTCACATTTCATAATTATTTTCTATGATGCTGCTATAATCTATGGCCTTGGGCCCTCCTAGTGCTGCTGTGTACAACTGTCCAGATTGTGTTGTAGAATGTCAGCAGGCTCCATTCACATAATGAGCCCATTAACTTGTAAAGTTCACAACCTGCAAAACTACATGTGATATCCCTGCCTCCCTGTTTACACTCCATAACAGACTCCTTGTATTAAACACTAGATTTCTATGATCTCAGCTCTGACTTCAAACGAGATCAAATTTCAAGAATGGCCTGAAATTAGACTATAGCTCATCTTCAGAATTTTTAAAAAGATTCAAATCTCTGAACATTAACCAGTTGGAGTCCCAGGTGTGTGTTATATGAGACTTTAAACATGTAGCAGACATGTCTAACTTTTGATTATGTATATGTGATGAGACTAGGAGTGGGATTTTTATTATAGCTCAGTTTATACAGCCCGCTTCTGAGTGGCCTCCCGAGACCATAGAAGCAGACTCTAGAAAGAAAAAACGTTAAACCAATGAAAAATAAGATTTAAAAAAATACTCTTAGTTGTGAGTACTTCATAAGTGACTTTAGTTTTTCCCAGCATACTTTGAGGTGGGCGTGTGGGCAACCCTGGCCTAAACTAAGAGCTCTGCCTTGTAGTCTGACATTTAGTCATAAGGGAACACAGTTCTGAGCCTTTGGTTTCCTCTGTCTGTCTGCCAGTGACATTTAAAACATCTGTCTAGCGAACTCAACCTGGAATAGTGGGTGTGCGTCTGTGCTTTGTAGTACAATTGCAGAGCTTTGTTGTTGTTATAATACAGCTCTGCTTACGGTTTTCGTTTCTAATCCCGGATGGAATTCTGACTCTGAGACTGTAAAAGGAACAGAAGCCAGAATTGAGGTTCATGCATTTCTGCATTTGCACATTTTCTTTGTCTTAAGGAGTTCAATGCACCCCAGGTGCATCAAATTAAAATTATGTATGTAATACAACTTTATAGTAAGTCCTCCCAAGTACGAATGAATGTATATTGAGTAAACATCCCAGAAAGGTCCCATTAAGATGTAAACATGAAAGAATGCTCAATACAGCTGTGGTCTTACCATTTGCCTTGTGTTGTACATCTGGCGGAAGCTGGTCAAGAGCATACCACTGATAGTCTGGCTGTGTGGAACAATAAAACATTATTATAGCAATATAGACTTCAAACCAAACATAGTGGCACGTCAAAAATACAATTAGGCTATGTGGTTTTTATTAAGCAAGCAACACAAAAGTAATTTCTATCCAAGCCTATTGCAAACCTCATTCATCCTGCTCACCCCCCACTCACTGCCATCATCTCTCTCTACCCCCTCTTAAATCCACTCTGTGTTTGGCCAGAATTTCTACTTTGAGGTTGTGACATGTTTTCTTTCTTTCTTTCTTTTTTAAAACAGATGTGTTTTGAATATCTGCAGAAGTATAAACACTTGTAAAACTTACTACAGCCCATCAATAAAACAAAGCAACTTACCATCAACAAATACTCTTTTTGAGACCCTCACACTAGAAGCAATGAGAAGCCCAGGAAAAAAAAAAAAGTTTAATACAAGTTTTCTAATGGTTTAAGGAAGAAATCTAAGCTCTTAAATGGGGATGTGGCATTGATAGAAGTTCAGGATGCTGAAGAAGGGCAAAACTTTCCCTTTTTGCTATTCCGAAGAACCAATTCAGCAGAACCTATGCTCTAAATAGCTCACATAGTTTAGTCTACAGAGATTAGATTTTTCTCTTGGAATTTTCTCCTAGGTTTACACCAGTTAAGAACAACTAGATATTGAATGTCGAACAAATGGCATTGAATAAATAATAAACCCATATGCCTAAATTTTCAAGATCGCTCCAAGGCCAGCACCTCTGTACTCAACCCCCAGGAATACAGCAATCTCAGCTTTACCTGCCAATAAAGCACGTCTGTCTTTCTGCTCTGAATGCTCACCCCTGTCTCCTACTTCTCCACAAGACACAGAGAATATAGATTTTTTTTGTTCTATAATTCAGTTATCTCCTAAAAATAACTTGAGGAAAATTTTTCTAACATGAGCCGACAGGGACCATTTACAAGTCACTAGAAGTAGCCCGGAAAGTTCACTTAATCAACAAGACCCTGAGAAATACTGGTTTTAGTACAGTTTGACCCCAGTGTACCCCCAGTCTACACACCTAGGCTTTTGGCTCCTCTGGCCCATGAAAAAACTAGAAGAGGAAATGAGATCACCTCTGTTTTTTATCTTCGGTTTATTTTTATATGTCTCAAATAACACGTAGGATAAGTGACATGAGCCTCAGTTTTATATTCCAGGAGGGTTGCCAAAAGAAGGTAAATATCCTGTAATGTTACTAACACTATTGCCTGTGACTTAATTCAGCCTTCAATATAGGCAAGAAACATGAAATATTATTTTTATTTTATTTTATTTGAGACGTAGCCTTGCTCTGTTGCCCAGGCTGCAGTGCAGTGGTGTGATCTCGGCTCATTGCAACCTCCGCCTCCCAGGTTCAAGCTATTCTCCTACCTCAGCCTCCTGGGTAGCTGGGATTATAGGCACGCACTATCACTCCTAGCTAATTTTTGTATTTTTAGTAGAGATGGGGTTTCACCATGTTTGTCAGGCTAGTCTCGAACTCCTGACTTTGTGATTCACCTGCCTTGGCCTCCCAAAGTGCTAGTATTACAGGCATGAGCCATTGCACCCAGTGAAATATTATTTTTAAAGTAACTTTGAGGATTTGGTTGTAAATTCTACTGTTATGCTGAGATTTTTTTCACCTGAATTCTGCTGGAAAATGTAGGCCATTCTACATGGCTTAGAGTCCTTTTCCAAATATAGGCCTTTACTTGGTAACAATGTTATGTGATCTGGACTGTCTTACCTTTTTTAATTGACAGGGAATGTTTAAGGAGCTGTAGTAGGTGAATTCCTTCTTTCTTTCCATTAATAAAGATTTGACTGAAACAATCATTTGTACTCCTAGGTAAATTTGAATGACTGATTGGTTCTGCAGTTAACCTCTCATAAGAATATATCTCCAACCCCCCAACTTGTAGAAGCCAACTGCTATATGATAATTCACTCCTCCAGTAAATTTCTCTTTATGTTTCTCACAATCTGAGTTGACTTCCACATTCTTGAAAAAAAAATTTTTTAATGTTATTGATAAAAACTTAAAAGTAAGCAAACAGGTAAATAAAAAAAAAAAAAATAGGAGAGGGAGAGCAGACAAAACTAGCAACCAGCAACAACACAAAAAGACCCCAATTCTCAGCAGTGTGCTGTGTCATACCAGGGTCAAATAAGAGATGCTCATTAAATCCTCACATCCTTCTGCCACCCAAAGAGTCATTATCTCCTCCCTTGGGAAAAGGGCTTTGAGTCACACTCAAACAAAAGTATGAAAGCTTTCAGGAAGTCAAGAGAATTGTGCTCTCTGTAAGCATTCTGCTAGGAAAATCCCAGTTAAAGATCTTAGATTTTTTGCACCATGAGAAACACAATTAATCAAACCTAAAGGGTAGGGGGATTTGTCTGGATAAATCAAAAATGCAGAAAAATGCATGTTTTTTTCATACAAAAAAGTTCTATCTATGTTGGCAAAATAGGGGGTAGAGGAGGGTGGGTGGAATACACTATTGAGAAGAAAAGGAAGGCTGCTTTGGGTCTGATTTATTCAGGTTGACTGTCCAAATCAATTCCCCTCACAAATAATTGCTCAGCTGTGCATTTCATTTTGTCTGGGAAGACACAGCCATGAAGAACAACTTAAGTGGGTCACTTTTTCTTGGATCCTTTAAGAAAATGCTTTCAATTAGAAAATGCCAAAAACTGTTTTGCACATATGTAGCAATATCCATGGTAGTTCAGTATAAATTTACATCTGAAAAAAAGCATCTCATTCTTTTTTGATTTGCCATATCCACTTTCCTCTATACATAAAATGTCCTTGGGGTAGAATGAGGTATGCCAATTGAAAATGACCCATCTAAAATGTTATATGTTGTTCAAGGAATTATAGCCCAATTTGATACCTTTCAGTTAATTTATTCATATATATGTGTCCTGTGGATTCAGTGTCCCAAAGATAATTCTAGTGTAAGTTGACCACTCCAACTTTGCAAGTTAGAGGCCAAGAGAAAACAGGCTCTTGCTGTAGATAAAATAATGTGCTTAAATTTCAGAGATGCACATAGTTTCTACCAAAACAATACACTAAGCACTTATTCCAAATGCACTTTTACTTACTGGGTGCTCCTGTTGCTTCTGCACAGCCCCAGGGCTGGTTGGTACCCATGGATCTTGCAGGTGGAAAACCAAGCCGCAGTTACAGGTTGAGAAATACATCTGAGGAGAACAAAGCTGTCAGTTAACTGCCAGTTGGGGAGACTGGGGAGTTGCACTGACATTTCTTTATACAAAAAGCTTGGTTTCAATCTTAAGGGTCACCCTAATCTGGCATAATTATAACTAAAAGGAGTAAACATGTAAACAGGTTGAAAGGCCTTGGTGGTGCCCAAGCACTGTCTAGACTCAGGACTGGTGCAGATGAGGCTCACCAAGGTCAAGTTTTATCCAAGGTGAAATTATAATCATTTCTCCATTTTGAAGAAATTGGACACACTTGAAAAGTATATAGAGTTAACTTTATGTTTTTAAGTTATCTTTACTGAGGGTCCTCAATGAAGATAGTCTATCCATTGAGTCATAAAATAGATTTTCTTAAATTGAAGCCAGAGAAAACTAAAGCCCAGAAAGAAAATTGGGAATTAAGACAAATAATATTCATTCTTTAAGGCTACTAGAGAACCCATGGGATAGAATGCTTCAGTGCTCCAGGAGACATGTTATTTTTTCAAAAGAGGCAGTATTTGATTTAGTTTTCTGCTGTTAATTATGTGAGCCATTGCATGAAATAACAACAAAATATATTTCCCAGGTGGGTCTAAGGAGCACAAAGTTTTGTGCTACTGGTAACATGTTCTATAAAGCATATGGTTTTTATGAGTGTTAGGGTTCAAAGGCCTTGGTGGTGCCTAAGCATGACTATCCATTGATGGTTTCGCCAGTAATGAAAAGCATGGGTTGTTGCAGGCCACCTGTAGCAGAGCTTGAATATGTCTTGAATCGGGACAAAGAGAAATGCTGTACATGGGAATGAATGCATGGGTGAAAACTGGCTCAACATACCTGTCTTAATCGCTTTTCTAGTTTTTCTTTCTCCATCTGACAAGCTTTTATCTAAAGACAAAACGAAGGCATTTGTTAATCAAGACAAGTTCAAATCATTATTTCCATAGCCGCTCTTGCCCTATTCAAGTGTGAGGCATTGACAGCAGCAATAGCAACAAAAACAATCACAGCTTAGTTTTTCCAGATATGCACTGATTCTATCTTAAAATTCTGAAAGGAAGTTTGGAAAATTTGATAGTTTTAAATTGTTATTCCAGTGTTTTGAGGCCATTACAATTCTGTTTTAGGTAGATCTATTTAGATATAGATATAGAAACAATTTTCATTGCTTACTGAATGACACTGGAATTGTCAACCTGACATTCAAAGGCTGCACAATAAATTTTAGAACATATATGTACTTAATCCATGTCAGGAACTGATCTAAATCCTTTGCATACAATAACTCACTGAATCCTCCCAATCCCTCTATGTGATACTTAATATTATCTCAATTTTATAGGTGAGAACACTAAGACATAAGATGGTGAGTAACTTGCTCAAAGTCACACTGCTATATTCTACGGATTCTCACTACTTAAGCCCCAGCCTCATACGTACCCTGGGTTTCCTTAACATAAGACACACTTAGAGAAAGCTGGGTTTTCTTTAGCTATTTAATCACATCATTGTCATTCCCATTCCCATACCCCATGGCCCACCTTCCCATAAGGCATGGTCAAATATTCCCTCCTGAATGACACTTTTCCAAGTCCCACTCATCAGAATTATTCTGTCCTCTCATATAGTGTTGTACATTTACTGTGTGAGTTTTTAGACGTGCACTATTTACAGGCAATTCTTGCTACTTGTGGTAGTCATATTCCATAAAGTTGCCACAGACACTGAATTAGTGAATATTGGACCACTGCTACTAGGAGAAATGTAGGGTTAAGCGACTGCTGGCCTCTTGTCACAACATTTGTGTCAATGGAGAAATACATACCTTGTTTCACGTGTGTTTCCAATTAAAAACAACTTATTTAATATGTATTGTTGATTTATTAACACTGAACTCATGGTCAAGAGTACTATAACACGCCTTAATGAAGCTTCTCTAACACATATTTTCTCTGTAAAGCACATCACAGCCTTCTCGTGCTTAGGAATACTAGAGAACATGTCGTCATATACGTGAGGGCCATTCTAAACCATGAAATCACTAAAGAAAAGCACAAAAATGCAGCAAACATGGCACGAAATAGACCACAAAAAGGACACGATGAATGTGTGTATATGAGGTAACAGCTTCGCTGCTCTGCTCATATATAAGGATATACCACAGAGCACCACAAGTATTGATTGGGGTTGACAAATGAATTTTAGTGAGTAGGGAAATTCACATATGCAGAATTTGCAAGTGATGAGGATAGACAGTACATGTATCTTTTACTATATTGTGAGTTCTTTAATAGCAAGAACAGTTTTCATTTTCTCACAGCATATAGCAGAATGCCTTGCAAAAAGAAAGCATCAAAATTAGATTACAAAGAACTGAAAGTAGCATGCTAATTATACAACTAAATGAAACTATTAAACATGCCCCCTCTTCCAACAGACTAAAATAATTTATAAAATACCTCTGAGCCATGACTTGACTTGAGCTAAATGTTTTTTAAAAGGTTTTCTGTTTTTTCTTTTCTTTTCTTTTGAGACAGAATCCTGCTCTGTCACCCACGCTGGAGTGCAGTAGCCCAGTCTTGACTCACTACAACCTCCTCCTGCCAGGTTCAAGTGATTCTCTTGCCTCAGCCTCCTGAGTAGCTGAGATTACAGGTGCCTGCAACCATGCCAGACTAATTTTTTTATTTTTAGTAGAGACAAGTTTTCACCATGCTGGCCAGGCTGGTCTTGACTCTTGACCTCAGGTGATCCGCCTGCCTCGGCCTCCCAAAATGCTGGGATTACAAATGTGAGCCACCATGCCTGGCCTTCTTTTTTCTTTTTTTCACTTAACATTGAGAAAAACTTTGTGAAGTCATAAGGTAAATTTCATTATCTATATTTTACAGGCAGGTATACTAAAAGAGATTAGATAACTTATTGAGAGAGAGAGGTTTTAGAGTAGTAAGAAACATTTTAGAGATCATTTAGTTCAACTTTGTCATTTTACAGACGAAGAAAGGGAAGCATAGAAAAGTTAAATAAGTTGTTCAGGGTTACCACCGATGGGGTATTAGAGCAGACAGCAACACCAAGTCTTTTTCCCCTAAATTCCTCCTATTTCTAAGTACCCTAAGTATCTTTCACTTTACCACATTACTTATTTTACCATTGTCACTGGCTTAACACATCCTCAGTGACAGAATGAATACATTCTGGTAAGAAAGCAACTCATGACAGAATGATTTAACCTAAAAATTTCTCTAAAAGTCCACTTGAACAACAAATAATATATTCAACTAAGGTAATGTGAGTTCTTTTTTAAATATCATAGCATTTAATCTGCTGTTAGTACATTTAATATAGATCATCAAGCCATCTACTACATCTCTGAGTGAATTCTATCATTCTCCTACTGAATAAATGAGACTTTAGAGAAAATGATTGGGCTTTCATTATTTTAAAGAAAAAATTTCATAGTTTTAAGCTGTCAGTTTAGATATCATTAAGATTATCCTTTAGGCTCTAGGCACAATTACACCATACTATATTTAAAAAATGCATTTATTTTGTTGATACCAATCAACTTTACAGGTGACACAAGAAAGAACTTGTAGATCATAGTATATAACATTAAATAGAAAGATATATGTTCCTGATCAGACTAAAATTTCTGCAAAGGCAAGGACATTGCTAATCTATTACCAATCTTAATATAGTAGAATAAATAAAATTATTTAGTTATATATAATTTATCATATATAAAATAATTTTTTATTTTTAAAAAATTGTTTTAAAATTAAAATTGTTTTACTTGCTGTTTTGCTGGCAGCAAGTAAAACAATTTGTACAGTGACAACTTAAAAAACTAGGGTAGCTGGGCATATAACAAATAAAATGAAAAGAAATTTTTTTTTTTAACCAAGATTAATCAGAATATTGTCTTACCTATTGTACGAATTTTTTGTTAAGTTGCCTGAATTACTTTCATAAAATTATTTGATTTGCTTGCTACTATTTTGTTTTTTCTAGTTTCTTACAGAGAAAATGGTTCTACAAAATATTTTTTTCATATAAAATTAGCAATTTCAAGTTAATCTTTAAAAATCAGAGATAAAATAAAATTTAATACGATCCACTATGTTTTTGGAAGAAAATGATGAATAACTGTTTAAAATTTTTTTCTATGACTAAGTATCTTGAAGCTAAGAGCTGCCACAGCGTTCCCATAACAATTTCCTATTTATTTAAAAGCATTGCCCAGGTGCAGTGGCTCACGCCTGTACTCTTAGCACATTGGGAGGCAGAGGTGGGTGGATCACGAGGTTAGGAGTTCGAGACCAGCCTGGTCTATATGGTGAAATCATGTTTCTACTAAAAATACAAAAATTAGCTGGGTATGGTGGCATGTGCCTGTAGTCCCAGCTGCTCGGGAGGCTAAGTCAGGAGAATCGATTGAACCCAGGAGGCAGGGGTTGCAATGAACCAAGATCGCACTACTGCACTCCAGCCTGGGAGACAGAGCACGATTCTCTCTCTTTAGCAAAAAAAAAAAAATAAGCAATGCGGTATTTTATAAGATCAATAAATGTTGCAGTTTGTTTTGTTTTTTAAGGCAAAATTATGTGAGCTACATTTTCCTTCATTAACATCACTATTTGCCCATTGTGGCAACTTCCTGAGTCTACTTTAACATATTCAATTACATTTAGTATGCTTACATTTAACATATTCTATTTTAATAAACTGGTGACCATTATCTGGCTTCCTTGAAAGTACTCCAGTTACATTACATCTGGGAACCACTCAAAAAAATCCTCTGTCTCACATGTAAGTGACATTTAGAAATCTGTATGTTTTTGGCAGACAGGAACATTCCAACATAGCCCTTCAAAGAAAATGACAAGAATTTTTAAAACTACTGCACTTTATTTGAGTACGAGGTAGTTCAAATCCCATGCTAACAAGATAAATATTACGAGAAAAAGATCAAAAGGATTGTATTTTATAAAAGACTTTGGAATCCAATTTCTTGGGTAATTCCTTAATATACTTAAGTCAAAAGAAATTTCCAGTCATTTTCATCTCTTTACAAGATTGTTTAAAAATGACTTCATCCCAGGTGCTGACCTTTCAAAAAAATTCAATGTCAATTAACAGGAGTCAAAAAGTCTTGAATTTTTTAAATAAAAAAAAAATTACAACATGCTGGCAAAGATGATTTTGTTTTGACTTGTACCTGGGAATTCAGCCTGTTCAGCTGGGATTGGGAAGTTTCATTAATTTGCTGGAGCTCCTCTTTCTCTTGATTAAGTCTCTCTCGATCTGATCGTTCCTTTTTGAAGTCTTCTTCGTATATTTGCACCTAAGAAAAATTAACTTGCTGTTACTGTTAGCTTCCTTTTCTCTTAAGCCATCTAAATGACTTCAGAAAAGGTGCTTTATGGACCTTTCCAAAAATTTGAGGCATTCCTACCCTCTATTCACGAATATATCTTTCACGATGGGTTGGAGAAATGTATGTGACTGTAATTCTATCTTTCACTTTGTTTATAGCGGCAGTTCTCAACTCTTTCCTCCTTGAGCCTGTATCAGGAATTCAGCAGTAAAGTAACAACATGTGTATTTTGAAAGAATCTCATCACTCATTATTCCTCTGCCTACTCCATTATTGTAAAGAACTCTCCCAACTAGTGTTCAGTGTCACTGTTTTTCAGCAAGCCATCCATCCTGAACACAAAAGCTTTGATGTATGAGTACTACTTGCACATCTAAAAGACAATTTACTGACAATAGCTGTTAGGTGATGCCACAACGTACTGACATACCCAAGTTTCCAGACATACATTATACGTTGAATGCAAAATAGAAATGAAACTCTTATGTATGTGGAAAGCAAAGCATGATTGTTAAAAGGCATTCACAAATTTTACCTTTATAAGTTATTTTGGGTGAATATCATAAATGATAGTAATATTTGAGTGGAACACCTCTTGAGAGGCACTCCAAATATTCCAGAAAAGTGACCAAACTAAAAACAAAACAGGTTTAATTATTGCTTTTGTTTTTAACAGACAGTGTTGACTGATGGCTAGGAGACTGGCATATAAGGCTATGAAAACAAATAAAACTTAGAGAATGAAGCAAAAACATTCCTCTAAGACTGATTTAAATTAATACTTATATTGGAACCTAGTAGTTGGATTTTTATCTATTAAAACTAATACACATTACACTTTCATCACTACCAGTGCAACATATTTTAACTAGAGGTTTATCAATTTTATTGTTCTAAGTCGACAGCAATAGAACAAAGTGTGCAAGGGAAGAAATTAAACATTTTGTATAGACATTACACATATGCAGATATACACATTACATTTTTATGGCTTTATTCACCAGAAACATTAAAAGGAAACTACATCCTGCCACACTGATATTTTGATGATCTTTTTGGTTGAGAACTGACATTCAGTTCCAGAGACAGTTAAACTAATGCTCTGTAAACAATTACCAGAGGCATTTTAAGTGGGAGGAACCCATCTGATTAGAATTAAACACTGGCAGCATCATCACTTTAGTCAGGTAGGGGCCAAGATTCTAACTCAATTTCTTTGTGCATTTAAACCCTTTTAGTGTTTCACGTGGCACTTGGTGATGTAACGATTGTGGGTGCCTGATTACAAAGGTGCACAGTTAAACTATTGATGGAGAAAGTCAGCAAGAGAGACACTACAAAACTACGGAGAAGGATTTTGGTCTTCCCACAGGGATTATGAAAAAGGAATACCTGTCACTGTAACAAATATGAACCAAACCATTACTATAAACTGTGTGTGTAAAAGTGACTCTTGCATGTGGTGTACCTTATATGTGAGTTCCAAAGATGTCTAGTGTTTGAACATAAGCAGTACTTTGTCTTCTGAAGAAATCCTGGCTAGCACCAACAGTACTTTAGTGGCTGAGAATTTGACAGGGTTTTAATAGTGTGCATATTACCCTCGTTCTCTCCATGGGTTTATTTTTCAGCTATGCATTTTACCCTGAATGTAATGAAGCAGATTACTCAAGTAAAATTGACAGAAGAGGAAGTCCAACTTCACGATCAAATGCTATAAAATTTTTAGATCTATTCACAGCATACTTCATATGAAATATTAACAATAAACAACAATAACACAATTGCTCAATTTTTCCATGTTGTAATTAGTGCTTGCTCAGAGCAAAACAGTCAGCAAATCATACCCAGGGACATCAGAAAAATAATGCTTTCCAGCCCTTTGTTCTATGACACCCTCTCTCCCAATTCTAATATGTTACTGACAGTGTGTGCCTCAGGGATTGAGATTCCTTTATGTATCCTATATTTATCATTATTGCCACGAACCATTCCAGATTTCTCTCTACATTAGTTTATTTAACCTCTAACATAAAAAGAGACATGATATGCCTGGTTGGCCCTTCAGCTAAGTGAATTCCAGCAGATTGATTAAATTAGACAAAAGTAGTTTAAGCAGTGCTTTATCTCCGAAGCACTATGCTGCCAATAGATGCATGAAGAAGTTGTAAAAAGGGCATCCTTACTCTCGCTGTCTGCTTGGCAATAGTGAGTGAGGTTAGGTGAGTGGAGAGGAAAATGCTGTTGTGCATCAGTGAATTGCTAAGTGATGCCATCCATACACAGGACTAGCTGAGCAGACCTCGCTCTTTGTGATTATAATCAGTTCAAAGTATTCTCTTTAAAACTGCTCTTATTGGCCAGGTGTGGTGGCTCACAACTGTAATCCAAGCACTTTGGGAGGCCAAGATGCATGGGTCACAAGGTCAAGAGACCATCCTGGCCATCCTGACCAGGATGGTGAAACCCTGTCTCTACTAAAAGTACAAAAGTTAGCTGGACAAGGTGGTACACGCCTGTAGTCCCAGCTACTGGGAAGGCTGAGGAAGGAGAATCGCTTGAACCCAGGAGATGAATGGAGGTTGCAGTGAGCCGAGATCGCAACACTGCACTCCAGCCTGGTGACAGCGCAAGACTCCATCTCAAAAATAAATAAAAATAAACAAGAACAGAAACAAAAAAACTACTCTTATTGTACAAAGGCCCAGAGGCTTTTCACCACTCAGTTGCTACCATTTTCTGAAAAGGTCCAGAGTTGGTATTAATAGCATTCTTAAAATAAATCATGTCTACATGAAACTATCTAGCCCCAGTGCTAATAGAACCTCACCCAAAGGTTAATTGGTATGCCTCTCTTTTAACTGTGTGAACGTGCGTAAGCCATTTAATTCATCTGAAAATCAGTTCTCTTCGTTCTAAAAAGTGGGACGAAACTAGCTGATCTATATTCTTTCTATCAAGCTTGAAAATTAGATAATTCTAATTAAAATAAGTGCAGAAACCTTTGACATATTTCTAGCAGCAAGACATCTAAAAATGCCCAAAGAAGCATAAACAATGGGCAGTATGCTCTCCACAGGACCATGACACTTCCAGCTGCTCACCTGCTGCTTCAGAACTTCCATTTCTGTTATCATCTCCTCATGGCAGAATTCCACCTGAGACTTCCTCAAACAGTCCTTGGAAAATGAACACTTGATATTCAAGGCATCCTGAAGAGCCTATGTTATAAGATAAGTACACTGTTGATATAAGCTTTACCACATGAAATGAATTCTTTTGTAATTGTTGCAATCATCTCAAATGCACCCACAAAGAAGCATTTCATGTTTAATGCTGTTTGCATAACCGAGTAACTTTCTTTTTTCTGATTTTCTCATATATATATTTTTTCTGGTATCTCTGTCTTTTCTCCATGATGATGCTTATGTTATTCAATCCTCGTTATTATTTAGGCTTTTATGTTGGACTCTCTTTCACACAACCAACTGTGAAAACAAAATTCATATCTATAGACTTTCTCCAGATTATCTGCTTCAATCAGATATATACCCTATCAATGATCATCAGGCATTAGGGAGCTTCAGAGGTAGCAAACATGCCCATCCCTTGGAACTGATCCCCAGAGATTATGAATCAGTAGGATGGAGGGTATGGTTTGAGAATTTGCATTTCTCAGAAGCTGGTGCTGCTGGTCCCATGTGATGTTTTGAGTTATATTTTGCTATACGACGATGGCATAACCCCAACAGGAGAGAGGGACATCCACAGAAATGAGAGTCCATGCAGATTCACTATCTGTTAGCTCTGTTGTGCTGCTCTTCTGCCCTGGCCTAGCCACAGTCCTATTTGTTTTCTGTTAAAACGTTCATTAACTCACTACTGAGTGAAGAGAGTGCCCCACTTTCCTGACATCCAGTATAAGTTCATGGTTTTAGCATGGCATGAGGAGAGAAAAGAAAGAAGTAATACCTATATTCACCAGAAAGATTATCATCCTCTGTCATTACCTCATGATGGTCATATCACGACATTATGTTTGGTAATGTACGAAAGACATTGCCTCAATTTTGAAGACCTTTCGTTCATGATGAGTTCAATAAAAATGACTTCCAAATATTGTGACAGAACACTTCTCACCTTGGTGTGGCCTCAGCCACCACAATATGACTACTTGCTCATTATCAAGAGTCCTCTGTACAAATAGAAAAGGTTCATTTTCAGAGATCTAAGAAGAATTTACTTCTGTATTTTTTTAGTAACTTCAACAGTGTCCATTTGATGATACTAATGGTAACTTACTGCACTGCATTACTAATATGGTCATAAAGGTAGATAAAGAAAGGCAAATGTGTGGTTTTGAGTACATGGACAGACTGGGAATTTCCTAATAGAATGTCTTCGAATTATACACATACTGTTTATCCTGTTAGAAATATCTTTTTTTTTTTTCAGGAAGTTGTAAGAAGGAAGAATTTAAAGAAATAACAAAAGTAGTTTAATAATTTATGGTTTGTTAGAATTTGTGTTAATCTCTAGGAAGTGTCAGAATAGTTCAATTTTTTTTTTCAATTTGTGAATAGTAGTAGAGAGAATCTAGGGTGGGGTGAGCCAAATGGATTATGGCAATTGAATATGCTGGTTCCTTATCCTACACCTAGGGATAGACTACTTTTGTAGATCTTGTTATTTGAATTTTCTAATCTACTTTTCATACTATTCAGGATCCTAGACATTTTGGAAATGAGTCATAAATGAAAGATGAGTCTAATAGACATTTATTCCATTTTGGGGTTTCCTGTAAAACACGTATAACCTATAACCTATAAAACACCTATAACCTATTCTAGAATATTTACGATTAGTACAGATATACTAAACAGATCTACCGAGATGTCAGACAAATCAATTTTGCCCACGGGTGGCACAGGCTGAATAGCCTTAGGCAATTGTTTTCACTCTGGTTAAACATCTGGCTTCCCTTCAGGAGCCTGATAAAAACAAAACCCCTAGGTATTTTCTTCAAAGCAAATAAATTGAATTGAGTACACATAATTGTGTGAACTTCTGAAAACAGTGTGTTAATTACTAAGCTGACATATTACAAAGTTTTGCTGAGTAAATGGGACAGCAGGCATTCAACTTGTAGATAGAGGGTAGGCCCTGGATTCCATGCTGGGATGGATGGTGTGCACAATTATCCACCAATATCAACATTTTGAGTAACTTCTATTTATCACAATGGTCAGAAGGAAAAGAAAAATATTCATTGTAGCATAGAAGAAGAATAATATCTTACATTTTATTAGGTGCCAATACCCATGTTAAATAAGACAAATATCTACTTTCATAATTCATCACTTTATACTTTTAAGGGACAGCTTAAGGTATATATATGGATGAAATCTTTTCTGGCTTTAAGCATCATTTTGTTTTTTTTCCTCATTACCCACAAGTAATGTATTATGCCTGTTAAAGCATGAATCCTGGTCCAGAATTGGCTACCAAACATATTATACACTAGCTAATTAAATTCATCAATTCATCCATTCACTCATTCAGTGAATATTTAAGAACTTACTCTGAGCAAGGTCCTATTCTAGGTACTTAAGGTACAGCAGTGAACAAAACAGAAAAAACTCAGTATGACATTGCCTGAGTCCCTCACTCTCTAAAACTACACGTTAAAATGATATTTTACAAATGTACTGTTATAAAAATGGATGCATAAAATATGAAAATGTGTTTCAACCCAAAAGTTTATTTTTTCTTCTAAGTTTAAGGGAAATTAAACATAAACACACATATGAGCCCCAAAGAGTCCTATAGGCCTGGACACTGTGCCTCTCATGCCTAATGGGGGAGTTGGCATGAAAATCCCACCCTCATGGAGCTTACAACCAAGATTAGTAGCTAGAAAACAAATAAGGTCATAAAAGTTAGACATTAAATATATATTTGATAATAATAAATTCCAAGGAAAAGTTAAAGCAGGAAACACCAGTTTTATAGTATATAATTTTAATTAGGATAGCCAGAAAAGTTGTCTTTGAGAGGTGACATTTGTATCAAGATCTGATTTTACTCAAATGATTTTTTCTCATTGAGATTTTATAATTATAAAATTACAAAATTTAAAAATATAAATTTTTATATAGAATTATTAAATTATATAATCTCCAGAATTATGAAAAAATTATATTTTTCTAACTTTAAATAATTTTCTGTGAACTATAAATACAGATACACAAACATGAAGAGTGCACATTGTTATGAGCAAAAATACAGAGTTTTGGCTGTTCTAACATCTACAAGGTTTATATCTTTGTGTCTACATTTAGGGAAATGAACTCGATAACGTAAGAAAACTTGCAATATGGCATCAATAATGGGAGGGATTTTAAATATATTCTCAGTTATTCATAGTTCCTCTAATGCATTTGTGCAACATTTTCTGGCAGAGAAAAAAAGGGAAACAATAGATTTTGCCCTGCATTTGTATGTCTGAGCATGGTTTTTCTCTTCAGAGGATAAAGCATATTGTTTGTGAAGTTTATCCTCACCTTCCCATTTTCTCCTGAAGAATAACTTGTCCTACAAACAGATCTACTACAGAATCACATTTGCAAAGCATTCTATCAAATGTGCAGGCACATACTTAATACTTTGAGACTCTTTAAATGACATCTCTGAACACCAGTTAACTCCAACCACAAGCATGTGGTCCAAAATACAAGAGTTGAGCACCTATTTCAAGTCCAATCACCTACTCTTGTTTCAGAAGACAATTTCTGTTGCTTTTAGTTGAGAAATGCATATCTCAACTCAACCATGTTCCACATAACGGTTGGCTCTTGGAAAAGTCAACAGTATAGGCTTATTTTTCCTGAAATAGTTAGTGACCCCTTCCTCCAGAATATGAAGCAACTAGTCCATAAAACCACACACACACACACACACACACACACACACACACACACACACACAC